>NC_041347.1:15312707-15627707 GCF_004354835.1 Perca flavescens | reverse complement strand
ATTGGCTCGACTGAGCAAATTGTATTTCTTTAAATCGTGAAATGGAAACATAATCTTGTGCCTAAATAGGCAGGTTTAAAGGCAATGAGATTCAGTGTGCCTGGAAATGTAAAACTGAAAAGCTTTGGCACCCTCTGCTGTTAAAGTGATTTCCAGAGGTAGCTATTTACACAGACCTGCTGTCGTGATGCACACATGGCAGAGGGCGGGAGGAATGTGTACAGCTCGACTGAAAGGAAGATGAAAGAAATGTCTCCTTTGTGAGATTTTAGGACACTATGATGCTCTAATTAACCCTCTCATCAAGGTGATATTGTTGTTTTAAGGGAACTCATCTGGATAAATATTTGACTCATTTTTAGGGTCATCTCTTATTCATCACAGGAATCCACAAGTCTCTATATAAAAGAGCAAAAAGTCTCTATATAAAGGAGCACCAGACTAATTGTTGTTGTTGGTTGTTTCATATTCACCTAATACCTTGCAGCCTTTCTTGTGCTCCCAGGAGTATTGCACATTTACATTTGCTCGACAGTGCTTTGCCCGCATGGTGTAGTTTGCTTTGGTTATATGGGGTGAACTAAGACAAACATTAATTGGTGGCACAGGATCCTCTGCTATGTACCTGCTGTGAGCCCACACGCCGCTTCGGTGTGGCAACCCCATCATCCCTCCCATCCGAAATCTCCTCTGACAGGGCCAGCAGCACTGAGCTCCTGGTTATCATTTATCATTCCGGCAGATTGGCTCATGCAACACACGACAGACTGATGGGTCATCCTCATGCTGGGGACCTGGCTGGAGTAAAGCCGCGGCCAGTTGTCTGCATGATTGCAGCGCTGAGAAATGGAGAGAAGGGCTTGTCATTTAAGAGAAAGGGGGGACACATCTAATTCATCTCGCTAGTCATCGCTGTGCAGTATAAGTGCTTCAGACAGCTCCAATATCGTATTAGCACACCTGCACAGGCCCCAAGAGGATAGAATAGGGCTTCTTAGTGGTGTTCCTCACCAGCTCCCTCGGAGATGTACACCAGAGATTACCCCATTAATATATCCCACAACTCACTGGGGTGGGCGGGGTAGCTCCCCTCCAGTGCACATCTGTAGGATCCCACAGGTGGCCTCCCCTCCGCACTGGGAGGTACCCTGATTGCTTTTTCAGAAACAGCTCAGTTGAGAATGTTGGATGGGCATTGTCCGCTGCAGTGTTGTAACCTCTTTACAAGGCATCCAATCACTTCTTTCAATGGTCAGCCAATTTTATCTTAAAACAACACTTTTCATTTATTGCGAATGCCTCGAGTTGATCAAAGAAAATCATTAAGTCATAATCCACCCCCAACTTTATTTGTTATTCTTAAGATCGTGTACAAAGCAATAAATGCATACTTATGAGCAAGGAGCATTGTTTTGAAAAGGTCAGGCCCCACACAAACAATGATCTGCTCCATCAACCAGGAGGTGACTTTGTGGATTCACTGGGATTTTTCCTGTAGCCTCCACACATTAATGAGCTAAATTCCATAGCAATGCTCAACTAGGGAATCTCTCTCTCTCCCCCTGACCGTCACCATGGATACTGACTCTTATTGTGTGTTAATGGGGCAGACATGGACAGTTTTGCAAATTGAAGTATTGGCTGGCTTTCATCTGTTCACAAGCCTAGATTTCACCCTCCAACTTTATATAAACTGTTGTATAAAATGTTTTACGGAAACTACTTTTGCATTTCACTTTTTGGCATCCAGCATCTCAGCTGTTGCCTTGTTACTCAACTGATGGGATAGACAGACTTGAATTGTGCCACATATTATTACTGGTTTAGTAAAGAAGTGAACAAACAATAATATAATAACAGGCGCAGGTTTGAAAAAATACAGAGGATTCCATTATTACAATCCACATTAGAAAAGACTTTTCTTGCACTCTTTTTCTTTTTTTTAGAAAAGACTAATCATTTTCTGAGCACTAAATATGTGAAAACTCAGCCATCCATGCTGATACATTCAACTAGTTATAATAGAATTGAAATGCTGGTGTAGGAACATTCGCTGAGAAGTTGTGTTGTGCAATTTTAAATGGACTGTCTGGTTGTGATGACAGAGGCACAGTTTACCATGACCATTCATGCTGTTGAAAGCAGCTCTCTGGGCAGATGTGATCAGCAAGGCAGTGTCTCCCTCCAGTCCAAATTGACAAGCCAGACCAGACTCAGGAGATGGATATCACAAGGGACAGCTGAGCTGAAGGAAACTAGTGGTGTGGGCAGTTTTCAGCCAGTCTCATTACAGCAGACAGGTTGATCCAGGCAATTGGTCCTCAGAGAAGGTTGACTCCAAAGCACTCATTGTGTAATGCAGTATAGGATGACAATTATGAAACAGTCCCCTGGTGTAAAGAATGGGATGCTTTTTTAAAAACATGTTTACGAATACGTGAGCTGTATTTTAAGCAGCATGCTGTGGCAGTATTAAACAATGTAGTGTGAGAAGATATATTGTTCAATGCACTTGCAAACAAATTCCTCAATGTATAATTTCAGACAGGCCACATTAGTCAGAAGTGAAACTGTGAATGGGCAATTTATTCCAACTGTGTACTCTACAATTGCAATCTCAAGTCAAATGAAGGAAACATCTTGTCTACAATTTGCTCATTTACCTCATTTTGTAACAGGGCATTGTTTGTTGCTTGTCTACTTCTTAACATAAAAGCATCAGATCAATTATCGCCAATGCACAGTCTGTCTCCATTTCATATTCTCTAATGTGTCTCACTCACCATGGCAAGAGCCTAATCTCTGAGCATTAATCTTTATTATTCAGCAGAGCCACAGCAGAATTCAAATCACCAACAATATAGGCCTACTCAAGGTCATGGTAAAAAAAATGAAAGAGAATAAAAATACATTTTACACACATTAATAAATCAAAATGTATGCCCCCAATCAAAATGTAAGTGGAACACTCAGTATTGATTGAGGTGTCCTCATTCTGCTCAGTAAAACCATACTGAATACATATTTCATAACACATCCAAAGACACTAAAGGGGTTCAATTGAAAGATGTTTGCTTTTCACTTACTACTTGTTCTATGAATCTAGCAATTAAGCATTCTGCGGCTGTAATTGTCATCTACTGTGCTCTGGGAATGCAAACTGCCTAAGACAAGCAGTTGTCCCCAAACGTGCTGCGAGAGTAGAAAGAGCATTGGCCAATTTGCTGATTGGATACTCATGTTATGTGCAAAGAGCAGCAGCCAATACTGACCTTGCACAATGAATTTCTCAAAATCAAATTGGGAAAAATAAAAAATAAAATGTGTCAAAGAGATGTTAAAGGAAAAGGTGGACACATTCAAGCTTTTTTTTGTACCCCTAAATGGGACGACAATAATTACAAATTAACAGCCTGCTCAACGATGCTGCTTCTGTAGGCCCACATGTTTTTTTTTACATGGATTATCAACTAGTGACGATGCTGACTTTTTGCTTCGGACATGCAGCTTGCTTGAGCCTCAGTCTTTTAGCATGATATCATATATCATATAACATGGGTAGTCATCAAGGGCATATTTTAGACTCCTTTGACAGGGTTCTGGTTTTAATATGAGTCAGAGGGAAACACTAAGAAGTCAATCAACTCATGGAACTATCATTACCTTAAATAGCTAGCTAGCTAGCTACAGCTGATAAGATCTGCTTATGACAGTTGTCATTTCAAAAGTTGCCGATTAGAAATAGTAAGCCTACTTTTTTTACCCCTCTCTCTAATTAATCAATGGACCATTGATTAAAAGAAATTCTGTGGTAAAACTGCCATCGTTATCGTTATCATTAGCCACGCTTTCATTTATGTATTTAGATTATTATGAAGTTTGTATTAGAAATACTGTATGGAAACAAAAAAAATCAATAAAACTTCCACAATTGCGCAAAACATTGTCACCCTTGCTTGAGGTGGTTTTTGCCTTTGTCGAAAAAGAGTTGAGGGATATGGGATAAGGAAATGCCTTTGCCGAATAAGTTCAAACGTACCAAACATGCATTGTCTTACCTGATATTATATTAATTTGTGTTTGCCTGCGTGAAACTAGCTGACATGAAAGAACAATTAAAACTTGCCAAATTAAAACAAATTCCTAAAGACATATCTCCATTTGTCTATCGAACATGAGTTAGATGGCCAAGGCAACTTGTTTTTTTTTCTGGTTCTCAACCTTTATTTCTTCTACTCTCTACTCTGTTGTCGCTACTATTTAATGGCGGATTACAGCCATGCAAAACCTATAGCACCAACTTCTGGCCAAACTACACCACAGCCTTGTTTATTCGCTACAAACCAGTTGATGGAAACGCACTTAATTCACCCTAATGTAACTTGCAATGTTCTTCTTTTTTGGAATGTTTACCTGTATTTTTAAGACTTAGAAGTCTTACACCATGTTTTGATCAACTAGTGCATATCCACTAACTGGGATGTGGGCATTTATCCAGGTAAAGAACCTTGTACTGTTTAAATAATGAATAAAAGCGTATCTGCCAGTGAAAATTACTAAATGAGTTGTGGTTGTCCTGTCGACAAGAAATTGTTCGATGCTTGAAAAGTTTCTTATCAGTTCACTTGAGTGATTATGAAAGAATTTCATTCTCCATTGTCTGACGGGGAGGCTAATTATTTTATCACAGAAATTTTAATTAGCTGTATCTCAGAGTTGTCCACGGAGCTACAAAAGCTACAATAGATAGAGCAAATATTGTATGTGAGGCTTTTTATAGGAAGAACTAAGCTTCACATAGAATAGTACAAAGAAAATATGGTCTGTACAGGATGAATGAGGAAGCAGTGCTTATGATAAAATGCAACGCATTCGGCACAGCTTAAGGGAATGTCAGTATAACTGTGGAGCACAAGGCAGTCAGCAGTTGCATGAATGTTTGAGCTGTAAAAGACTCAGCAGAATCTGATTTCTACATACACAACATCAGTGAAGAGATGCATGTGACGAAAGGACTGTGATCAGGTTGCATTATGCTTGAGATTAATAATACAGAGATAATTTTACAGCAGTGGAGCAGATTTTAGGGGTTAAAAGTGAAGGTGACAGAGATTGATTAGTAGCTCATGATTGATTGGTGACACTATAGCCTATAGAAGACAATTGAGCACACTAACGGCAATGACAAAATTAAGGGGTTAACTCATATCTGACTCTATTATTAATGACTAAGCAGTTATTTTCCATGCATCTTCAAATTGTCAGTCTTTTTCTATCCCGCCCCTCCACTTCCTCATCGACAGGAAAATGAAAAAGTGGCAGGTGATTTGTCGGAAAGATAGTTTGTTATTGTGTGCATTCAGAATTTATAATTGCCAAGGTGACCTATGATCTCCTTGATTAACAAGGACGCAGCTCTCTATCGTGACTGCTGCGTGGCTATTTCCAGAGCCCTTTGTCAGCATGATTTCTCTGCCTTTTTGTACTGAATGAATCACAATAACACGCTATCAGTCATCCATATTTTCTACCTTAAGACCCTGTGAAATTATAATGAAGTTTTCTTAATTTACTTGTCGGAATTGTAACACCTATAACAAGGGGAGTCTTGGGATGTTCCACATTAATTGGCATGTGCTGTGACTGCAACAAAACAAAAAACATTTGTAAAATAAAGCATGAATTCTGTAGGTTTAAGTCATCCAACCTGCTGTTAAAGATGAAGTTTTCAAGTCAGGAATGCTTGTCAATCAGGGGCGGATCTACAGGGGGGCAGGTGACCCCCCACTGTAGGGCCTTGCCCCCCCAGCTCCCCCCCTAACTTTGGTGTTCAAAAAACTTTGCTTGTAAAAACAAACTGCCACTATGTGCACAGGCTTCTTAAAACATTGAAACAAACAATTAATTTATATTAATTCATAATAAATAATAATTGTAGATGTAATCTTAGCCCCCTGCACCTCAAATACTTAGCTACGTCCCTGCATCAAACGTGCAGAGCGGCGTTCGCACATTCTGGCTTGCACACACACACACACAGCGAGTCTGCTGCGGTGTGGTGGCCCTGCATCCCGGCAAAGACTGGAGCGACCGAGCCGAGTCTCGGAAAGTGAAGTCAGTTTTCCCAGGTGAAGTTAAAACACACGTTTCATCTAAAGTTACATTTGTAATAAATGTCATGTCTGCTAAAGGCGAGTCAGCATCAACAACAGCGCGTCCATTACGTTAGCCAAAAGTCAAATCGCTCCCTCCTGGTTTGTAAGCGCATTCTGCTGTTTGATTAGTTTGATTTCAGTAAAGACAAGAAGAGCATAATACAAAATATTACAAACTGGCATGTTTGAATTCATAACGTTTACAGAGGGTCGCCGTTTCGGTGGCGTTACGTTACAACACACTACACAGTGCTTGCTGAGACCGATCATTTGTATATGATTAGTTAAGGAGTATTATAAAATCCACTTCCTCTCACATATCACGGCAATACGGCTGCACAAATTAAACCAGGCAACATCCTTTACTGTCAAACTGGGAAAACAACAAATACAACGGGGTTAAGAAGGCTAGTCTAAACATAACTGATGTGTGCATGTAATAAATCTCGTCTGATGTTATGTTTTTTAGGCTACTTATATTAGCTACAGGGCCATACAGTGTAATGTAATAGAAGAATAACAAGAGCTTTTCACATCTTGACTTTTGCAGGTCAGAGTAGCTGGAGATATTAGCTGAAGCCTAAAAGTGGGGATATTGCCAGCCAAGAAAATCCTGAGATGTGCACAGGAGGAAGAGAAGGAGGGAAATGAAGAAGGAGAAGACAGGAAACTGGAGAGACCAGGCAGGTCAGAGCAGGAGAAGACCACAGAAGGGGTTGCAGAAATGAGTGAAAGAGAAGAGGGAAAGGAAGAATTGACAGTGAGGGATGAAGAGGAGGCTGCAGGTTCAGAGAGAGGGACAGAGGCAGAGTGATCAGGAGGAGGCAGATGAAGATGACAGAGAGGAAGAGGAGGCTGCAGTTACCCCTGGACCATATGGTTGGTTTATATTCTCCTTACATATAAATTGCAGTACAGTAACCTAACATGTCGTGACATGACCTTTTTTTTTTTTTTTTTTTGGGCTATTTCCATTCTGTTGTATATGTTATAGGGTTAGATATGTAAATATTACATATATACATATACAACAACAGTTCACTCTTCTCAAGACACTTTACAGATAGAGTAGGTCTAGACCACACTCTTTAAGTTACAAAGACCCAACAATTCTCCAAAGAGCAGTGGCGAGGAAAAACTTCCTTTTGGGCAGAAACATCAGACAGATCCAGGGTCTTGGTGGCCGCTGCCGGTTAGATACAGATGGATACAGATATACAGATATAGAGAATTATGATTCATAATAATGGTAATTATAGTAACAAAAAAGATAATGGAACTATGACTAAAAATAATAGTTGTAGCAGTTTAGGGCGTAGCAGGGCGTTGCGGGGCGTAGTAGGGCATAGCAGTTTACGTATGGGGGTTTCCATGTACCGTCTTCCCCTGCCACCCTACCAAGATCTCTCGCTACCCCTTTGCCCCCCCCATGTAAAATTTTCTAGATCCGCCACTGTTGTCAATCCACAGTGTAGGGGCAAAGACTCATGAAATATTTACACAGCCAGAGAGGGGGGGATTGCAAGAGTCTAAGGCCTGGTGGTTGGAACCACATTCAAAGGAAATGATAAAGGCCCTGAGGATTCATGCAGTGCAGCATTGTCTCTGTAAAAAAAAACTGAAAAAAAACTGGAACAATGCTGAGGGAAAATACCTTGATTTAAAATTCAGTTCTAAACCCAGGCATGGAAAAGGCAAATATGTGAGCAGAATGTAAATGTAAAGCAGAGCTGTATGCGGTCACACATCCATGACAGGCCTGACATATTTTTTTCCTGAATGATAAATTCCAGTTAAAGAAATTGTGCCTATTGAAGCTCAGTGGTATCTTCTCCCAATAAGGCTGCCCGGCAAGCATCTGCAAAACTTACTAACAGGTTTTCTCGCATTTGATTTCTACTCATATATTTATCTTCCCAAGGATCATCCGAATTATGCCCGGTTTCTTACACATGTTTTAAAAATGAAAGTGAATTTATTAATATTTATACCGAGCAATATGGTAAACAAGTAACTCTGTGGCTGGGAGATTTGGTCCGGTTTGGTGGATGTCAGCATCATTCCTCTAAAAGGAGAAATTTAAAAAGAAAATTCCTTTGAGTAGACAGCAGATTGGTATATTTAACATCAAAAAGACCTGGCAAGGAAAGGAATGAAAGATACTGATAGAAAGCACACTTGTCATCATGGCGATTTTACAATACTGTTGATGTTTGATTGCCTTTTTTGTGACTGCTAGAGATCAGAGCCACTGATGACACAAAGATTGCTCTTTAAAAGTCCCAATAAAGAGCTAAAATGGGAAAAAATCGTTTTAACTTTGTTCACAATCATTCTTATTATGATGTACAATGTTTCAACAATTGATGACAAAAATATGATTAAAACAGCCCAAATCCCATTAAATCCCAATAGTGACAGTGACCATAAAAATGACAGCCGGTGACCGCATTACAAATTTCTCAACCCCTCCTTTTTCCTCCAGCCTTCCCATCAGATAAAACCTGCCAAATTGCAATTTTAAAAGTAACAATGTAGTTGGTGCATGGCTTGGTTTGCACCTGTATCATGTTTGTGTCCTGCTGGCTGGAGTGTATTTATTTTTGGAAGAACCGGGATTTGTGATTATTTCCATCCGAACATCCTGCTTCTTCCAGAAATATGTCAAACCGCTGAAGCAAGACAACATCAGTTTTCCCTGTATTTGTGAGCACTACATCTTAGCTTTAGATGATTTGCTTATTCAAATAAAATGAACACTTTGTGTGTGGGTGACTGCTTGCTCAACTGTATACTTAAAGTTACACTAGAATCATTAATTAAAGACAGCACCCACACTGTTAGAGCAACCAGGCTCATTTTAAGCCTCATCATCTTTACTCTACACGCGCTATTGTTGGTAGACTGTTATCAATAAACACAATGTTTGGGACTGTCAACTATTAATCACAAAACACACAGTTAGAGCTAGTCCTAAAACCTCAGCCATCCAAACAGAGTAGCCACCCTCAAATAAAACATAACTCCGATAAGCACTGGGTTTATTTACCCCTGTACAGCAGCTCTATCACTTTGATTTTCATTTCCTAAATAGATTCATCTGTGTCATCAATGTCAACTATTTTAGTCAAGTTCAAGGTTCATCAATGCTTTTAGCTCTTCTGCCTGCAGCAGCAAGGGTTAAAAGCAGCAGTCACTGCTGTTAAAAGATGAGATCATATCACCCCTATAAAGCATTTTTACACTGTTGACAAACTGACTTTTAGATTTCTCTGATTACTGCATAGACGATGCAGTGTCAGAAACACAGTTACATTCAGACTGGGAACACCATATATGAGACAGACCTTGGCCTAATGTCACTGAGCAGAGAAGTTTAAAGACTCGGCTCTTACTGCGGAGGCTATCAGAGTGCAGTATGTCAGTACACCATACATTTCACCTCATTAATCAAGCAAGGTTACTCTAAGTTTAAATTTAAAGTGGGTTTTAAGTTGGAAGAGCATGTCTCAGCAAATGAAGTAGTATAGTCTGTGAAAAACATTTGAAAAACATTTCCACTTATGAAATAATGAAGTTTATTTAAATTTTAATGTTTCAACTGCCATTACATGTTCCATATATTTTGATAAAAGTGGACCTTTTGAAACCTTGATTTATCGATTAATAACAAATGACATGAATATCCAGATGTGCATGTTTAAAAGGATCACAATGATGAATTTCATTTTTTTTTTTTTTTTTTTTTTTTAAATGGTACTGTGTTTTCCTGAGGGGCTCGGGGAGAGAATGACTTACTCAATATGACAATAAATGCAAATATGTGAAGTGGTATGAGTGTCACTGATGTTGGTAAGTAAAAATCAAATGAACAAAAGCATTATTATCTTCCCTCAGCATTGTATTTGACTGAACATTAGTTGCTTTCATTATATTCAAAGTCAAATTGAGTTGCTAGCAAAAGTAATGTGGTTAATAATGCATTGGTATTGACTAGCAATGGCTCATGTAAGCTCAGGAGTCAAAAGGCTCATATCCCACACATGGGAAGTCATTTTGATACATTGATTGCATGTGCAATATGTCGTCAAAGAGCCTCAATTATACATCTTTTTGACAGACATTGATTATCTCAAACGCCTGCTTATACAGTTAACACACATTTCCCTTTGCACTCACTTGAAGTGTTTATGATTGCCATACAAGAAGAAGCGCAAGAACTGCCCTTAGCACTTAACCTCATCATGACTACGACACTCTGCAATTTCTGTAACAGTTTTTAATTAAATATGAAGAAAAATGGGAAAACAGCCCTTGAAGGGATGCAACGAAAGTGCCCACACTTTAATTTGTTAATAGAGTGGTACATCATTAGTGTAATGATTGCATCGAACCATAGGACGCAAGCCTGTATACTGTATACTGATAATGACATCCAGTAGACATGATGCATGATGAAGAACATTATTTTAAGCGTGAATCCATAAAATAGTCAGTAAGTAAGTAATAGAAATAGTTTGTGAGCGTGTGAAAAGAGCCAAACTCAGTGTGTTTGTGGATATCCTACATACATACATTTTCACAAGTTTCTTTGGCATTGCCATTTCTGTGAAAGGGATTGTGCTCTTCTATTCATGTCTCAGGGTAGGTTACTGCTTCCGTATTCAATCATGTTGCTCTAAATAGTGAGATCTGAGAGTTCCTGCTGTGAGATTATTGTTTGTTTGTTGTGAAACTGTAGGACAAAAAGACACTTTACAGGTTGACAGGAAATAGTCTGCCAGCTGCTCTGTGAGGCCGTACCGAGGCACAGTAGTGCTTTGAGCTAAATGCTAAAATAGGCAAGTTGACATGCACACAATGATAATGTTAGCATGCTGATGTTTAGCAGGTATAATGTTTAACAGGTTCATCTTAGTTTAGCCTGGTAGCGCATTTAGGCTACATTTGCTAATTGCCCATAAACACAAGGTACAGATGAGGCTGGTGGGAATGTCATTAGAATTGAAAGTATTTGGTCCAAAGTATCGAAAAATCTAAACCTTGACCTGATGACGGTGCTACGTGAAAAGTCTGGATTGCTTTTCTTACTAGGATTCACTCACTAAGGACCATTGATATGTGCTCCAAATTTCACAACAATCCATCCAATATTTGTCAAAATACTTTACTCAAAACCAAAAAACATCCTTGGGTACCTTGAAAGGCACCTAACTATCTACTATGATACTTTTTTTACAGTTTTTTAACCTTTATTTAACAAAGAGAGCCGCCTTGAGATTAAGTTTCTGTTTTTCAAGGGAGACAGGGAGCAGTATAAATAAAAACATTATTACAGACAGAAAACACTATATACTGTTGCGGGGAAAGGCACATGTACAGCTTGCGAATGGCAATTTTGCTGGAGAAAAAGTAGCAGTGCAGTTGTAAAGAGACAAGAACAAACTCCCAGATCTGACCATTAAAGAAATATATAACTCCTGTAATGATACATGATGTAATAACTTATTCCACAACAGCACAGGAAGATACACAACAGAATTCAGCACTTCAAGAAAATCTTCTTTCAGACGTGCTCATTTGGGGTTTACCAAAAAGTCATCCAGCTGAGATTCCTACAGGGAGAAAAGCGCACTATCACTGTGCTCAGACAAATGTAACATATGGACTACCTTGCGGTGACTGAGTTGATCTGAAAGTCTGAATACATTTCACAGGTGTCTGGAGAATGTATCCTGTGTTTGTGTGTGCCTGTATCCAGTGGTAGGTACAAAGAAAACCCATATTTTTTCTATGAGACCGATAGAGTTCATATATTCTTAAAACAGTTATGCTGTAGTGATTCATAATGGTTGGTTTACATCAACAGACTGATGTTTATTACACGATCAATAGACTGATGTTTATCACATGAGATTTTGTAATGGACTTGAATGCTGTAAAACTGCCATTATATCAAACAGACGTACAATTCAGCGCACACACACACACACACACACACACACACACACACACACACACACACACACACACACACACACACACACACACACACACACACACACACACGTGTGAGCGCAGGCTCACAGTCACACCAACAGGAGCAGGTGATAATAGGGCTATTCTTTATGCGAGGTCATGAATAATTCAAAGTCCATGTGCTCAAACAGACTCTTGACTTGACAGAATAATGTGACAGATTCTACAACTGCTATTGGATGTGAAATATCACAAATTTTTTAGAGATTCGAGCAAGGGATAACTGATCTGCTGTGTGAACTAGTAAGCTCTAACCGAATGCAATGACAAGATATTTCAGAAAATTATGAATGTATATGTTTATATAATTTTCAATTTTCAAACCATTGCAAGGAATCAATCTTTTATATGATATATCACATTGTCATTGTAATTGCACAATGATGCGCACCATTCCACTGTTGAGCGGACCTCATGTCATTATTACTAATTAAAATCTGACTAAATGGAACTACATTTCCTCATGGATGTCTTCTTTTCTCCTAGTTG
Organism: Perca flavescens; assembly: GCF_004354835.1. NCBI lineage: Eukaryota > Metazoa > Chordata > Actinopteri > Perciformes > Percidae > Perca > Perca flavescens. The sequence goes on along the minus strand of NC_041347.1, from coordinate 15,615,024 downwards.
CCAAATGACCAAACGTGCAGGGTGTCATTTGGACTCTGGAAACGTCCTTGCAGCAGAGAGTGATGGCAGCTTTTCTAAAGCTTGGCAATTGGCCTCCCCATGAGTCAGTGGAGAGATACTTATTGTGTTTTCATTGTTCAATAAGACTTTGCATGAATTTCTTCCACCTCTTAGCTTACTGAGCCAAAAGCTCCCTAAACGCCAAAGTCTTCATTAAGGCCGTGGAAAGAGTGGCTGGCTCGAGGTCACCCCTGATGTTTCGCTGGCTACCTGGGGAAGACTGGATTTAGAAAGCTACTGCAGTCACAGGCCATGGCAACCAACTGTGCTGAATGACTTCAATCTCCTTTATAAGTTTGGCAACAGATTAACAATGTTGTAAACACTGCTTGGGACAGGATGTTGGGGAAATAAACAAGTTCTTTCAGATTCTCATACACTGCTGTGGCTGATACTCAGTTCTGGAGCATTCTTTGGAAAGGCTGGCTTGCAAACACTTCACACTGAAACTTCCTGGAAATAAATAAACAAATAGGCTCTTCATGCAGCATCTGCTCAGATGGAACACATTCAGTCAAGGCCTGAAAGAGACGGCCAGGCTAATGAGAGTTAACTGTGCACAGCAAAATGATTAGAGCAGCTGACCCAACCCTCAAAAAAAGGAAAAAAAAGGAAATGAAAGTGGAAAAAACTATTGCTTCTACCTGCACTGCTCAATCTAATGTCTCCCTTTTGAATATGCAAATAATTCTAAATATGCAAATTAACTGAGCACCTACATGTGTGAAGGCACACTCTTTTTTTATTTTAATGCAGATGAAGATTGTAGGCCTGTAATTATAAAGCTGATGCTTTATTTGCACCTGATAAAACAACACCCAATAAAACCCTCCCTCCATCTTCAATGGGTGGGCGGTGTGATCAGCAGGCGATTCAGATGACTCCTCGTCCTCATGTCCATTATAGTCCCATTCTCCCCATGTACTTAGACAATGGAGGCTATTGCAGAGCCATTGATGCCGCATTGTCAGTGACCAACTGCTGAAGCCTGGAGCTTATAAGATTTAATTTACTATGTTGATTGTTGAATCTCAGTGTCAGAGCTTTTGGAAGAAGGAGAAAAAACATTGAAGCTGAAGATGCCTTTATTTATTAAGAAGGTCATGAACACATTTGTATTCTTACCTTGAATATGCTACACACATGAGCATTCCCCTGAGGGCACACGTCTAGAAGGTGGAGGGAAAAACTGCAGGTTTTAGCTGCACCTGTAAGGTGCAAGACTACCTGGAACAACTTTCCAAAGAGGGCATAAGTTGCCCCTTAAGCATTAGTTCTTCCAGCAGCGTTAAATCGGCGAACAGGAAGACGTGCAGCGTGCTTCTACACCATCAAGCAGTGAAGAAATAAAAACAACAGCGGCTGTCACCCATCAGGAGAGGAGAGAAAAATTACCAAACACACCAGCGAGCTTCCCGGTCCCGCTGATAAGAGTGCGCAGGTTGTATTTATGCTCATGTCATTCTCATGCACTCCCCATTCCAAAAAAAAAAGTCCATGAAATATTCCTGTTTTGGAGAACGCTGCAGCAGCGGCGTTGTCTGAGCACAACTGAGAGGGTCCAGTTCAGGGGGGAAACCCTTTTGACTCGAATTAAGGGGAGGCATAGGCTACATGAGAAAAAAAAGGAAGAAGGAGGGCAGGGAAGAAAGTATTGGTGGTGCCAGACGCAGCGGCAGTAAGAAGCGTACGTACGTGCTTTATCTTAGCGGTTGAGTGTGTGACGTGATATTGCAGCCTGCTCCTGGAGCTCTGCAAGCACCAAGCAAAGCGCGTCTATTTCTCTCTCTGTTGTAACTCACTAGTCCCCAACATCTCACATCCACCCACTACGGATCCTTTTTTTCTCCCCCTTTTTTTTTTCCAGAGGGGGGGTTTGCGCGACTTGCCGGAGAAAACAGATCAGTGGGAATAGAGACGTGGAGTCTGCCGAATTAATTTATGGTAATACTGTAAGAATTGCCTCTTTTCTTTTCATCACTCCAAGAATTTCTTTCTCTCTGTGTCTCTCTCTCTATTTCTCGGTGGCTGTCGTGTGTTGTTGCGCTCCGTTTTGATGGGAAAAACCCAGAAGAAGAAGACGGGGGGGATATGAGCGGGCAGACCGGAGAGTAACGCATTTTATTTTCATCCATTGAACCATCTTGTTGCGCCGGACTTCTATTGTCGGGAATGGGGAGCATTGATTCACTGGAAGGCTGCAGAATTTATTTATAAAGGATGTGGTCAAGTATGTTGGAAAAATAGCCATAGCTTCCGCAGTGTAAGGTAAGATCATATTTATTATCATGATCATTCATATTATCACTATTGCATGGAGCTACTGAAGCAGCCGACAAGCTCATTTTTATATGTCATCCCTCAGTTAAAGTTTAGCCTCCCCCTGTTAAATATTTGTCTATTCAACATGATGGCTTTGGCGCTTTCATCCGCTCACATTAGTCCAGGGTGCTTTACAGCTGATTTTTAAGAGCTGATCTCTCTCTTAAGAGGCAAAAATCACTTTAACGCACCGAGAGTCGAACTGACACTGCATGAGATGTAGCCCGTGTCTCTATGTGCAGATGTCCTCTCGAGACGGAATTGCTCTTAGAAGCTCCGGCAATAAAATCAGCGTCTCTTGACGACCAATTTCTCATCTCCAGAATACTGATTTGCGTGTAGCCTTGGCCGTGAATCTTGCGGAATTAGATGGATTTATCGCGACTAAAAGCTGATTTCACTAAACACTGCTGCTACAAATCCTTATGTAACTCATATATTATCCTGATATGGTGTGACGGGCAGATTTTACCATTTAAAAAAAAAAGGAAGAAGTTGGAGACATAGCCTACCCTAAGTGCAAATGTATCTTTTCTGTGGACTCTGGTATCTATAACCTACTTGGAATTTCAACGCCCACACACACACGCGCGCGCACACACACACAGTTCGAGACACACACGCACACAGTGCACGTTCTGCTGTGACACTGCTCACAGCTGCATTGCCTGTAGGATTAAAGCAATCAGGACATCGCATTGCATTCTCTTTCTTTCTCGCACTCAAACACACACACACACACACACACACACACACACACGCACACACACACACACACACACACACACACACACACACACACACACACACACACACACACACACACACACAGGCTCTTTATCAAATTGCATTGTCAAGCCCTGAATTTCGGAGACATGCAGGTCGTGTAGTGGACCAAAAGCGCGCCTGCATGAGAGGAGCCATATAGTGACCAGGCGGACGCAGAAAGACATTTTCAGTCAATACAATTTGCCTTCCTCACATTATCTATCTATCATTATTTATCTGTCGTGTGAGGAAATAGACTAAATCCCGAAGAATACAGCTTGATTTGAAAAAGATTTTGGTTACTGCGTAAAATGAGCAGTTGCATCCCACAGCTCTTGAGGACTGCACTGACTCACTGTTTTTTGATGTCAGATATTCTAAACAGCTATATTTGAATATCGCCAGGGATTGTGCCATACCAAATACGACCCAATTAATAATGTCTAAATGACTCACATTATTCCCCAAAATAAATAAATAAAAATAATTCCCGAAGTAACCACAAGGTGGCAATGTTTGCACAAAGTATAATAATGAGGGAGGATGGATGGAGATGCAAAAGACATGTTGCTGAGGTTAACGTGTTTTTTTATTATTTATTTCCTCCCCACTATCATGGTATAGGACGTGATTGGAAATTATGTGAAGCACATCCATCAGACTTGAGAAAAGATTTCTATCAAGTGTGATTGATGTGCTTGTCCTCTGCTTTAAAATCCCTTTGTGTAACTCTGTCCATCTCTCCTTGCAGGCCAAATGACATAGGATGAAGGCTGTTCGAAACCTGTTGATTTATATATTTTCCACCTATCTTCTGGTTATGTTTGGATTAACTGGTGCCCAAGATTATTGGTGTTCCACTCTGGTCAAGGGGGTCATTTATGGATCATATTCAGTGACTGAAATGTTTCCTAAGAACTATACAAACTGTACATGGACGCTGGAGAACCCAGACCCTACCAAATACAGCATCTACCTGAAGCTATACAAGCGAGACTTGAGCTGCTCTGAATATTCTTTGCTTGCTTATCAGTTTGATCATTACTCGCACGAAAAGATCAATGAGTTGCTGAAAGTCAACGAGTCTATAGTGTACCTGTGCGATTCAAAGAATATTTATGTATTTTTGCTGTATGACAAGAATTTCGTTCAACTACGGAGAGTTTTCCCTTATGATTATAATGGATTGACACCACAGAAGCTGGATGAGGAGGAGAAGTCTATTGTGGAGTTTTTGGTGTTAAATAAGGCGAGCCCTAGCCAGTTTGGGTGTCAAGTGCTTTGTACATGGCTGGAAAACTGCCTGAAGTTAGAGAAAGGGACAGTGGAGACATGTGGGATCGTGTACACAAAATGCACATGTCCTCAGCATTTAGGCGATGGAGAATCAGAGAGCATGCTCATGCTCAACAACGTGGTTTTACCTTTAAATCCACAAACGGAGGGTTGCTTGTCACCCCAACTACAAGCTGGGCAGGTCTGCAATCTGAGTGCAGAAGTGAAACGGCCTCCTAAAGAAGGTGAGTATCCTGTCATTTTCCTCCTTAATGCTGAAAAAGATGTAGACTTAATGAACTACTGTATGCATAGATAAGATAGTAATCATGTCAAATGTGCACGTCAATCACTCCCTTCTCTGCCCTTATTGCATGTTTGAAGTGTGATGGCCCATGAAACAAAGAGCACACATAGATCTAAAGACTGCGGTTGGCTCAGAAATGTGTCAACTTCAAGAACAAAGCTGCCAGAGGAGTTGGGTGTAGTAATGACCACAGCAGCACAAATCATACCACCTGCAGGGGGTCTTTCATTTGGTTGGGCTGAATTAAAAATGCACTATCATTGCTGTGGATTTAAAATGGCTGTTTTTATACACATCAGCACAGAGTTAAAATGGCTGCAAATCTAAAGATCATTTTTTTTCTGTATTTATACATTTACGGCAGTTGTCATCCTTACAAAGACCAACAATGGCCGATATGGACGCATCCTTCGGTTTTTATTGGCATTTTGACATGTCACGACGGATTCAGCAGCATCAGATTGGATCACATTGCTCATGCAATGCAACATTTAAAAACGTGTGGATAAGATTTAAGAGTTCTGTGCTTAGTCAAATCTTTAGCAACTAATAATTAAACATATCGAATAAAATAGTGGTATTTTCAAAGCTGCTTCACTACATAGGGATGCTACCTGTCCAGTGTTGCCATAAAGCAATGAAACGTGTTTTCACTTTATGTTGGAATTGAGCAAAAATTTACATCTAGTCAAGAGCTTACAGAAAAAAATGGCATTTTCAGCAGTTGTAATTCAAACATGTGCACAAGTGCAACACACATCATCCATACACATTCACATATAGAAAGCTGAATGGACATTTGATAGTAAATGGTTATGGTAACGACATAATGATTTTGTTCATTAGTGTCACTGGGTAGCAGGGGGAAGGTTTTGTAGTTAACACACTTGTGTAGCCCTTAGAATTACAAAGGGAGCCCTTCTTGACACATAACTGCTTGCATTTAAACAGATAACAGAGAAAAACCCCCAGAGGAATATGCTGCATACTTCAGAGGTGAGGTGCGTTTACCGTGAGACATAAAAGGAGGGGCATTCATCATGGCAAACTGAACCAAAAATAATGAGTCAACCTTTAAATTTTATTTTTTGGAGAGGTGGGTGGGGGGGGCTGGGGGGAAATAATGATAGCAGGAATGTTATGGAGCTATGTCCCTTGTGGCAAAAACAGTTGCTATAATAGCACGCTGGAGAACAGGTGGCAGTTTTCTAATCAAAAAGAACAGGTGAACATCGATTGCAGTAGCTGTTCGGTTGACTCCTGCTGACTGCAACATCACACATTTTTAGGCATGTTTTTGAAACACATTCATACGGGATTTTTTTTAGAAGTATTATACCTAGATACTACTACGCCTAAGGTATTTTTAATGCTTTTATAAGAGTTCCTCTTGCAAATTTGAGTGGCTTACCTCCATCAAGTCGGATGATACAATCACTTGGAGTATCGTTCATCCACCCTTTCACTAGAGCCCTTAAGCAATAATGCAAAGTTTCTGATTCAGACTACCATTACAACTCACCCTGCAGTCAAGTAGCATGTGCAGTTACATCAAAAAATATGACTCAGCTGTGTGTTTTCGTTAGATAATTTCATCTTTTAGTGAATCTCATGTTTACATTACAATTTACTAGTAAGCATTGTGCTTATTTCCACAGAAAATTCTCTGCTCCAAAATAACATTTGACATTTTTTCTATCAGCATGTTAATAACGGCTTAAGAGCACAGCTTATTTTTTTCCCTCTCTCTCAGAAGATTTTCCACTAGCTTCTATTTATAGGGTCAGTTGATGGGAGGTTTGAATAAATCCGTTTTCATCTGGATAACAGGGAGATCACCACTGGGTTTAAAAGAGCACTGTGTCTCCTGTGGCATCATGGTGACAGAGTGGGTGTTCCTGATGAAGAATAAAGCATTACAAACAGTAAGGGCTCTATTTGACAAAATTGCTTGTCTTTGATCTTATCAGTTCCTGGAAGGGGATGGCTTCAGAGCACATCAAAGTAAAGCAGGCCTGGAGGTTGTATACTCCAGCCATGCCACTGAAATGTCCCTCCAGTGTTTCACAGAGTGAGGATAACATTTTAAAGGTTAAAGCTTATAACTATTTAAGGTGATTATGCAGACACACGCCATTCCTTGATATTGTGACATTTTGAAAACCACAGCGACACAATAAATGCCTAAACAGATGTAGTACTCGGATGACTCATTTATGCAGTTTTATTTTTTATCACATTCTCCACTACCGTGACTAAAAGTTGTAAAAGGAAGCAGCACAGTTGGACTCACAGAAAGAATTCTGAGTCTATTTTTTCCCCTTTTGTGTTCTATGTTTGTGTGGGTTTCCTCCCACATCCCACACATGCAAGTCAAGTGGGCTGATGACTCTGTGCTGCCCAAAGATAAATGAATGGCTGTCTGTGTTAGCTCTGTGATGCCCTGGTGACTTGTCCTGGGTGTTTTCTTGCTTTTAATCCAGTGAATGCTCGGATACGATAAGATAGGATAGGCTCCAGCTAGTGTGAATCTAAATTTTTTAATTTATTTAAACTTTTTTTTTAAATAGCTAGAAGAAAAAGCTAGGTAGAATTTTGTTTTGCAGATTCTCTATACTGTTACACATTTAAATTTCCCTGGTGCATTTATTTTGAAAAGATGGAGATTGAAAGTGCCTTCAGTCAGTAGATAGAAACAGCAATCAAACATTTAAGAGTTCTCACCCTGCTATCTGCCATTTCCCTGTTCAATCCTGTGCAGATGCCTGTGGTTACATGTATGCAAGCAATCCTCAAATTCACAACGCACCGTTCAAATCATCCACAAATTGCACTTGGCTCCAGGAAATAAACAACATCATGATACCATTGTCCTGTTTTGTGGCTCAGCTTACTAGCCTGCCATTGGCTTAGGAAAAGTGTCTTAGTCTTTGTTTCTTTTGGTTGGAACTTGCTAGTTTTTAAGGATCAGGGTCATTGTTTGAGAGGAATGCACTTTGTCACGTGTCCTCGAAGGTGTACACTGAAGCCTCTAACAGCCACGCCAATGTCCAGATTCCTCGCTATTATATGACAACTGTCAAGTACACCTTTTGTTTCTCTAAAATAGTGTCACTGAAAAGCCTACTTTACAAATTAATTCTTTTTAAAGTGAAAAGGGCAATAATTTTTTCATCTAAATATTATTGGGATTCTGTCAGATATTTCCGTTTATGTAACTGCGCCCATCTCTGCCCCCACTTCCATTTCCGTGTTGTCATTGACTTATAGGGGAATAGATGATAAATGTAACAGTGACAGCAAGATGCTTTCTGGAGATAAGAGTTCATAATTTGTTTCAAACCCGATTATGTTACAAATAACTAAAGTTCAAATGTATGTAAAATATTCAAATAAATATTTTATGAGTCCACGAAACGGGCGTCTAAATTCATTGTTAGTACAATAAGTAGGTCAGAAATGACTATGACATCACAGATTTGAGTCTCGATCCTCTGTTTTCCACTTGGGAAATGCAATATGTATGAAATGTATCAATTATTTTTTTTGGTTTGTTTAACAGGGGTGATTTAAGTCAACCACCACTAAACTGACAATGTCGGAAAGGAATTTAACATGTCATTACTGCAAATATCAAAGGTTTTAATATGATATCCACTTTAAGACAAAATGCAAACGCTTATTTGTGCAGTTGCAGATGCTTACTTGATCCTTGCGGTTTCTGACGACACACAGCGTGTGCCATGTGGAAAATGGCAATAGGATTTTATTGGCAAATGAAATGTGTGAAGCGTTCTAATGCACTGTCACCCGCCAAAGTCCTGAGCACTGCAGCAGCTCAGCCTAGCTGCCTCAAATAGTGAGGCCTTTTATTCACTTTGGATCTCAGTCAAGTCACTCAGTAGTCACACTGCATTATGCTCACCCCCATTGTTCAGTACACTTGGAGGCCATTTTAGTTCCAATTCAGTGAAGGAGAGAGCTCAGCTCAACAGAACAGAATCTGTTTAATCTTAGACATGCATCATTTGTCTATAACTATACTTAATACCTTGAATATCCTGTGTTCCAATTCTCCCTAAAATCCTAGGCTAAATTATTCCATCTTTTAGCCTACTGCAAATAGTATTCTCATGTTCTGCTCTTGGATTGTTAGGTACAGAATTTTTCCCTGGTTTTGTAGCTGTCTTCTTTGTCCATTCTTGAGGCTGCTGTCTTGGAAAAGCTAAAGAATGCTAAGAAATGACAAGGTCAACAAAAAAACTGTGATAGATTGTGGGACCCTGAGAATTAGCTTGAGTGCCGGCCATTGTCTTTGTCCATTAACTGTGTATTAAATTTTGCCTTTTTTTAAAATTGCAGAGTGAGGAACAATTACGTTTTATGCTGTAATCAATTACACAGCTTTGGGTCAATTCCAGTTAGTTTTGTAAAACATATACCTGTACATTAAACTGGTAAAATGAGGTCAAACATTACACCACAATCTGCAAGACTGTGATTTTCAGGAAAAGATAATGGAGTCTGGAAGTGAGTGAACAGTTCTTTTCTGTGCGTGGCTCAAAAATATACATACTGTATATAAACTGTATATTATTTAAATGGCCCAAGTCACCGTTTCTGGGTATAAAAATTCATGAGGCTCTTAGGTGACTCCCAAGTCATTTTATACAGTGATAAAACCACAAAATGTTGCCATGTGTAAAGTTCTGCTTAAAACACTCGGATGCAAAAGGCTCGTTGGAACCACAAAAGTCTCAGTTTTTCAACCATTAAACCTTTATGGTACAATATAGTATGGGACTTGGCATTTTTTTAAATTTTTTTTTTAGCACAGCAAGTTAAAGGATTAAAAAGATAAAATTTGTGCTTGTACAGTTATGCATAATACCAACTAGCACCTTCTGATAATTGCTTTATTAAATGCCTTAAAAACCTATTTGCCTAAATAACCTTTTATAACAAGAAATAGGGTCCAACATGAACAATACAATTAGCCTATCTGCCAAATTTCAATTAGTTTTGGTTATTCCACAGGGCTCAGTCAGAAAAAGATGATGTCATGTATTTCTGTGCACCAATCATAGTTAAGCAACACCTGCATCAAAATCAAAAAAAAGTGTTATACATTTAAATGGGAGTCTCATCTCAAAGTTACAGTATGTATTCTCATTTCTCAGTTAACCTGCATAATATGTTTAGGACAGCTGGAATTGTTGGAATCTTTAGAATCAAGGTTTTCTTATTTTGGCTTACATATTAAAAGTATGCACTTTTAGTTTACCTTAAGTAGTTTTAGTTAGTTTAGTTATATTTTATTTCTGTGTCATGCCAAACATCTTGGCCCATCCCACATGGGATTACAAGACACCACAAATTCACTTATTCAACAAACATCTTCCCGTTGCATTTTATCTAAATAATTAGCCAATTTATATGTTTCATATGTGAACAGCCATCTCAATATTTGAGCATCATCCATATTTACCAAATCAATCTCTGCTTTTATCCTACAAAACAAAAAATCACGCTGCTCACGATAAAAAGGACAATAGAAAACAAAATGGAACTCATTTTCTACATCATTCAAACAGCACATAGGACAAATACGTTTTTTCCTCTTCTACATTAACATATCGTCCTGTTTCAATAGTCAAAGGCAAAACACCAGATCTCACTTGAGCGCATAAGGATCTTTGCCTTTTTGACAAATTATATACAACATAATTCTCAGTGCCATATTCTGGTTTTATCATTACAAAAATACGCAATTTTGGCTTAGCCCATATATCATCAGCCCACTGCTTTTTGTCTTTAGCAAACACAGATTCTTTAAACAAACTGATATTCAGCTTTTCATTATTAAGAAACAAATCCCCAAAACCATAATTACAAAACAATTTGCATATGTCGTTAGACAAAAGACCAAGAATATGTTTATCCCAGAGAAATATTTTCCTTGTCAACCTATTTGCGTCCATATCTAATAGACGATTCCATAACTGGGCCATACATATCTTCCAGCGAGCCTCACATGATTCCCATCCCATGTCTCCCACTATCGCCAATTTATTATTAAGTAATTCAGGTTAAAGCTATACTGTTTCCACTATTTCCAGTCCTACCAAGTTAGCATGTGTTGACAGCTGCATTTAAATAGGTTGGGCAAGTATAGATGTGTAAAATAATAAAATCTTGATGCAGAACGAATAGTTTATGTGGTAATTAGGACGTATAGCAATGGACAGATGAAATAATGTTTTTTGCAGTTTCTGTTGTAAAGCATCACTGTTAGTTTGAGTTAATTATTATTATCAATTCTGACTTTTAAAAAAAAAAAATATTTATAACTAGAGCTAATGTACATCTGCCATTAACTGTAAGGCCAGCCTTGATGCTAACAGCGATGCATTGATAATCATATATGTATGTCAAGTTACTATATTTAGTAATTATAAGTATTTATTATTGCCTAAATAATACATGCAGTGGGGTAAGAAAGTGCAATATTTCTCTCTGAACTGTAATGAATTACAAAGTAACATGACATGGAAATATAAGTAAAGTACAAGTACTACAAGTGTACACTTGAGAACAGTGCTAGAGTGAATGCATTTAGTTACAGTCTGATACTGACACTTACATATCAGAGCAAAGTCCCCATACATTGCCCAGAAAGGCTCAAACCAACATTTCTTGAAATAGTGCATCAACAGCGAGCCCATCTTCATCACTTTTGCAGTATCATGGAGGTGACAAGTCCACCTTTTTAACTTTACGGCTTACAATAAATACTATTGTAATAAAATGTGTGAGTAGCAGTTGTTGCCCATAATAATGTCATATTACAGCAGGAATTGTAATCAGAGTAATGGGTTACGTAATGTTTTATCTAATTCTTTGATGTGAGGCAGCCACACTTCTTGTCGTCGAAACTGTAGCGCGTCACCAGTAAAATCCGGCATAAACAATGAGGAAACATGCATGTCTGATTTATTAGGGGGCATATTCCACCTGCATGCACGTTTCTTGTTATAAATTCCAAACAGCGGTAGATTTGTGTGCTGCACCAGATCCTAAAACTACTCATAAATTCCTCTTGAAATGCCACAGATTCACCTGTTTAGCACTGAAGCTCTTATTCAACTCTTTCAGCTTTACCCATTAAATAAAAATAACACAAAGCAACAAATCTAAACCACCACTGCATTGTAGACGGTGAAAGTGTTTAACTGAGGCTGGTTTGAGACACTGTTTGAAGGTTTGGCATAAAAGAAAAGATAAATAGTAAGTCAGAATATTAACTGCTTTATTTACTGGCCTCATGTTTATACCTATTTGCGTAATCTTGTTTTAAAAATATGATATTTACACATAGTGTGGTCTTGTGAGATTTTGGCAAAGCAAAATAATGTTTTGCCTAATAAATAATTTGCGATGAAAAGGTCTTAAAGCTCTTTATGTTAAAGACATTTTTGTTTTCCCACAGCAGAGAACTTATTCATTGTGTAGCACACTGGTGCTGCATCTATTTCCCTGTAATGTCTGCACGGCTAAAGCTGATGCTAGTCTTTGTTAAAGGATCCACACAGTGTGCTACCGTGCTGATTCATCAGAACAACAGTGGTGCATACTTATCATGAAACATTTCAATTTGTAATTGCATGTCTTGCTTCTGGATGATGTGACATCATAGCATCCAGTCTTTATTTTGCAATTTATGAGTAAAAGATAAGTGGACCTTATCAAACCTAAATCAAAGGAACAGCCACCATTGTGCTCTTGTTTCCTTTGACTTCAAAAAGATTTCTATATGAATGCAAACATGACAAGTAATGAGGCTATGTAGATGATGAAAAGTGTCTCATCTTCTTATTATACAAATTAGATTTGTTCACTGCCATCATTAGCATAATTCAGTAGTAACCATCATATCTGAAATCCCTGCCATAAAAAAAGAAAAATGTTGTGAACAACTGATGAACATGAACACCATGAACTTGTTTCCATTTTATTGAACTAGAACTGAGTGTGATATGAAGGTTTGGTATCTTTGCTTCACAGCAGAAAGGAGCAATTCACCTCATTGTACAAACTAAATTGACAACTACAATAGTGATTCTCATCTGACAAATTCATTTAGAAAGCAAAACCCTTCAGAGTGGGACTCAGAAACCGCGCTATTCATCCTTCTAAGAAAAACATGAACAACATTCATGAGTCTGTTACAGCTTTGCTTTAAAGTTCTGAAGCGAGGGCAAGTCTTTGAAGCGTTAAGGTTGGATAAACACTGTCAGATGTCTTGAACATTTCTTGTCATTTTTCTAAAAAAAGGATTATATTCTAACTCTTGTGTTGGCTGGCTTAATGTGGTTATCAAGCCCTAGTTGTTCGGTTCCAGAGATGTTAATGTAAATTATGCACTGTGTTCAGCCTCTCAGTTGCATATTCCTGTATTTCAACCCAGTTAGTTTTGGCCTGTCACTGGATGGCTATTTCAGCCCAAGGAGGAGAGGCATTTGCATTAACATCCACCCACAAAACCTGGTTAATGGGTCTGTCACTCAAATACAATGTCTGTGGTAAAGTGGAGGCAAAATCCATTTTTTTCTCAAGGGACTTCTGTAGCTACTCTCACGGATAGCCCCTCTGCAGAGTATGGCAAGTGTGTTTGTATAGGTGTAATGGATAGTGCCTTTAAACTTACATGGTATACTATGATCTAAGGCAGAATACACACTTACGTAATCAGTGTTGTGTAACAATAACATGTAGTCTACACATTCACTGGGGACTTAAAATGTTAGGTTTCTAACATAGACTGTTAATATTAATGGACAGAGCATGTGTGACGTCACCCATTGGTTTGTGGAGATCCGCTATGAGTCGTTGAATTTGCCGTTAGAGGCGCAGCCATCCTGGTTGCGGATGTGACAATTTTAGACAAGAGGGAGGAGTGAGGGAGGAGCTTGGCAACGCTGCTTACACTCTACGTTACGTTACACACTTTTACTGGCAATCACATCATAGCCATGCCCTAAAAGACCCCCTGCTTTATCGCCGATTTTAAAATCAACGAAACCATAATTCAAAAAAATGAACATCATTCTGTATTGCAGAAGACTTAAAACTAGCGACCATTGCTAAATATAACATAACACGTAGTAACATCTACAGTAAGTGCTGACAACTAAGCATTTAGTCTGTAATACAGTTTTACAGTCAATGGCATGAGCTGAAGGTGAATACCACTGAATAATTCACACATTGTTCTTTTAATCTCAGATTGTACGATTTAAAACTTAACTCTTAAACAACAACAAAAAAAAAATTCGAAATCATCAAATTTGGACATACATGGTTTTCACTGGACGGGAAGGGTATGAAAAATTATAATCAAATCAAGTTACTAAAGCTGTCGGATAATCATAGTAGAGTAAAAAGTACAATATTTACTTCTGAGATGCAGTGAAGTAGAAATATAAAGTTGCATAAATTGATATACTCAAGTAAAGTACAAATACTTAAAATTTGTACTTGAGTAAATCTATTTAGTTTCATTTTACGATTGCATATTGTAAAGCGTAACTAGAAAATAAAGTATATAATAATGGTTAAACTTCAATTATATTCAATTCAATTTTATTTATAGTATCAATACATAACAAGAGTTATCTTGAGACACTTTACAGATAGAGTAGGTCTAGACCACACTCTATAATTTACAAAGCCCCAACAATTCCAGTAATTCCCCCAAGACCAAGCATTATGTGAATATAACTGAAGTTTAACCGTTATTCATTTTTTTGCACTTACAATACAGCCCCATGCATTGTTCACAGAGGAATCCAAAGCCAACACACAAATCTGAATACATCATACCCAACAGTTTCCATGGTGCATTGTGGGTATTCTGCTCCTCCCACTGTTAGAAGTGTTATGTAACATATTCTTATGCCAGATTGTCAGCATTTCTACAGCTCTGTCCTTCATAGCACAGACAGATATGATACAGTGTTACATGCAATACTGAAGACAGGTTTGTCAATTTCTAAATCAATGTGACTTCCATTTGTTTTGTGCGGTTATTAATTTCATGACCCAAACAGGATACGCAGTTCTAGAAAATGGGAGGATGGATGCCGTTCACTCTGCTCATTGATATTTGTCATATCCACATAGGAGTCAGACTTTTTCATCAAGTCTAAACACATTAATTTACAAATAAGATTTAAACCACATTAATGGCTGTATTTGAAATCAGAGTTGAGTAGAATTTATGTTGTGCCTGTTTAAGTCAGATTTTAAACTGTCCTTTACACCACAACCGACCCCCAACACTGATGTCACATTCAGAGGATGGTTAGCCTGCCAACGCTGCTGCACATCTTAAACTCATCTGTCACTGATGCTGTCTGGTGCGGTGGCAGTGTTCTGCACCTCAACTAGATATTGCTATGGCATGGAGAGAGCTGGTTTATCTCGAGTCACATCTGGCCTGCTGCATGCTGGTCTTAGCAACCAGCACAGATGGGTTAACAATGT
The DNA here is from genome assembly GCF_004354835.1 of Perca flavescens. Lineage (NCBI taxonomy): Eukaryota > Metazoa > Chordata > Actinopteri > Perciformes > Percidae > Perca > Perca flavescens. The sequence goes on along the minus strand of NC_041347.1, from coordinate 15,599,747 downwards.
CTGAACATACAATTCCTAATCAATCACACACAAATAACAGTGTGGACAGTTAGTCCTAAAATTGGACTGGAAACACAAATGTGATTTTCTAGCAGTCTGGAAATTCTCTTTGAGGGATAGCTTGTGGTCACTGTTTTTGCTATTGCTGTAAATGCATACTACCATATCTGTGGAGACCGTTGTCAGTACTTTCACGAATACCATGACACCCCCACACCTTTTATTAAGGTTTAACTAAAAATACTTAAGTTAGTTAAGTTTAAGGGAGTATTGTGCTCATGGTGGTCACGGGAGTCCACAGCCTTACTAGGCTGTACTTAAGAGTTACACTAAATGTAAACATCCGCATGCCAATAGCAATGGTAACATGCTGATGATTAGCAGGTAATCTTTACCAGGTCACCATCTTAGTTTAGCCTGGTAGCATGCTTTTATTTGATTCATTTAATTATTACTTAACACAAAGCACAGCTGAGGTTCATGGGAATGTTGGTATTAACGAATTTATATTTTCACCTGATAATGGTGCTAGATGAAAAGTCAGGGGATCACAAAAGTTATTTCAATCCATTCTATACGGACATTTAATATCTGTAGCAAATTTAACAATTCATAACTCCAATAATTTATCAGATATTTCACTCAGAACCAAAAATGGTAATCTATAATCTAATCACAATCGGTAGAATTTATCATCTAGGGACCATAATTGTCTGTACCAAATTCAATGGCAATACATCAAATAGTTGTTGAGATATTCCAGTCAAAAAGTGGTGGACCGACCAATCAACAGACTTTGATGTTGCTATCCATAGAGCTACGCTGCTAGCATTGCTAAAAATAACAGTTTAAGTTTTGGCAAGAACAAAAAAATTGCTGTTATTGTTAAGGGAAACCAACGTGCTTTGCTCTGTTATGAGAAAGTCTTACTAAACATAGCTCATTTTCACCTGCTTGAACAAAAGGCCTATTCTGTCATTTCCCCCGAGAGGACAGTCTCTTCGTTTTCCATCGTTAATTAAGCAGCAACGTGCAAAGTACACAAATGAAGAAACAACTATTTCTGCCATATATCATAGAGAATGTAATTGCTCTATTTGATTATTTTTATATTATAAACATGCTCTTCCCTTAATTGTTAATTGTTCATTCACTAACAATTGTCCTTGAATTCTCAATGGCAGCATCAGTGCAAGATCTCTAAACACAGTAAAATGAGCAAATCACACTACCAAATGAGTGAAAGTCTGCTACAGAGAGTCCTATCCATTCAGCCAATACAGAAGACACATCAGATGGTGAGATGCTTTCTGCAGTATTGTATAAAAGAAAGAGCGTCAGGCACAGTAGCCATAATGAAATGTGACAGATAAATCAGAAGCACTTGGGAAATAGCTTTGGATTACTGAATCTATACCGCATCACCACAGCTAGTCTAGACTTCCTAGACCTGCTCTGTTTCAGTAGAGTGTCCAGTAAGGGGGTTTGGGATTTTTTTTTATCCTCTGACATCGCTGGTTTGTAATTCTATTTTTCGTACACAAAAACAGACTACCATATATTTGAAAAATAAAAGCAAATATGCAGATGAAGTTGTGAGGAAAGCACATCACTCACTGGGAAATATCACCTAATCACTTCTCAGACTTCTGAGAGTTACAAACTGCACACAAACTGTGTAATCTTAATCTTTCAAATATAAAACAGAAACTTTCTACCTGCCACATTTTAACTTCTAAATAGAAACAAAACACCAGCTAGAAATCTTTCCTTATTGCTGACTGGTTAATGTTTCACTTTGCTGCAATTATGTGAAAGTGCAACACAATAGTGTCCTCAGGGTGAGGGGTGTTTACAGATGCAAAAGGGCATGCCTTTGATCAGCCTCTGATGAAACACTTGGTGTAAAGTTATACCGTAACTATGTGGCAGAGTACTGTAATTGTATTCCAAATATTGAATAAGCAAATAAAAACGTAAATAAAGAAATGACCTGGAAAACCTGAATCTAGTGGTGATGATCTTGCCCTGTCTGTAACACTCTGGACTTAAGCTCCAATGGCTGAATATAATATTATATATATATATATATATATATATATATATATATATATATATATATATATATATATGTGTGATTGGATTATGCAACACAGTCTCATTCTCTACTCGTCAAATGTCTGACGCATGGCCAAGGACCCCTGCCGTTAACGAAAGAGGTGTACCTGTTGCGTTGTTTGTCAACAGGGGGGTCCGTCAGATAGACATTCAGTGCACAAGCTTTGTAACAGCTTCTGTGGCGCGTCTCTTATGGGAGTTGTAGTTTTAAAGTATATTGGTATATTTCTCATAAGTAGAAGTTGGCAGTGTGGAATTTTGGATACACCCTGGGTTTTTTTTTTTTTGGGATGGGGAACACACTGGTGTCATCAGATTTAAAAAATGGAATCGTTAAATAGGTGAAAATAGGTTATTACCATATTTTACAGTGCTTACAGTGGGTAAACTTTGGTGACCATATCTACATGATAGCTGAGGTCCAGAGCTTTCTATAACAGCTGGTCCCATGTGTGTTGCACTTTCTGTTGCTAAATGACAAGCTTTCAAAGATGTACTGGGTTCAAGGTTCAGAGGTCAATATTTCAAAGCAGGAGTAATGTATCCTCTTCAGACTGACATATGTTACTGTCGAGGTTGAGACTTTTTCAACAATGTCTTTGCTATAGTCCTACGACAATGTTTTAATTTTTACATGTAGTCTCATGGAGACCACTTTGCAGGTGATACATTATTGTCCCCAGAGGGATATTTGACTTGAGTTCAAATGCTTCACACATAACACTTGACATACTGATTTATCATACAGCTGACATATACTTAAAATAAAAAACAACATAAACAAAGGGATATGTAGTCAGACTGTAGCACATCACACAGCCACAATCTATTGCTTATCTTTCACAAACAGTGACAAGAGCAACCTACACACAACCCTATATGCATTATATCATGAAGTTATTCCACAACACCTGCAGCCTTAAGCAACATTATTTAACGTTTTAATTGAGGTAGGTCCAAATAGACCTATAGTTTAGAAATGTTACGTTTACATTGGGGTACCCATATCTTCTGCCAGAGGATAAGACTTCATACTTGGCATGGAGAATAAAGATCAGACCAAATTCTCTGTGGTTGCTTGGAGAGACTGGTTTCTATTCCTCTCCACAACCTTCATGACAGTCACCTGACAAGCAAGCTTAAATGAGATGTTTTTAGATGTTGCCATGCTTTCTGACATATTAATATGCTCTGCAATGCAGCCTTTTATAACATAAACCCTCTGATTCACCATGAGTGTCTGCTCTAAATGATAATACACACTTTCAACATGGGCCTTCCAGCCAGGTGTTGTCCATATGAACACCAAGATGCCTATAGGAGCAGAGCTCATTTATGACCTCTGATACCCTCTGACCCATGTCACGACCTCAGTTTGTGAAATGGTTGAATGAGATTGTTGGCATGGCACCACTGCACAGATGTCTCTATTTCAGCAGAAATGCTAAAGTACTTGTGTCTGTGTGCAGTATATAGGCTGAGGTAGAAGTGTGCCAAAATGCCAAAACACATGTTGTATATGTACACGTACCCATACAAAGCTATATGCATCTTACTCTGTGAACAAAAATCTCGGCAACAATCTGCTTATCCTTTTAATTTCCTGAAAATGCTTCCTAAAACTAGTCCCTTCTTAATTTTGAAAAGGTAGTCTCTCAGTAAAGGCTACAACGGTTAGGATGGCTACAAGCTGTAACCACGGTGATTGATATGAGGTTCATCTTCTGAATATAATAATTAATATGTTAGGCCTACCATAAATTAATATTTCAAAAAAGTCATTTAAAACAACTAATAATGCAGTGTGATTTTAAATCAAACTAAGTACCACACATAAATATGCTCATGTTTTTTCCCTTTAGTCTTTGCTATTAATATACATCAACTGCAAAATTAGAAAATTGCATTTTTAAATAACTATGCATGGAAAATAAAATAAAAAATGCTTCTCTTTGTATATAGTTTATTTTTTTGTTTTTCACAACAGTACAAGTGAAAACAAATGCAAATTAGTCAAACAAGCCATTAGGCTGTATTTCTAAACACTGAACTGTAGTTTTTTTACAAAACTGAGCAACGTTTTGTTGCTGGTGACCAAACCACTGATTATATATATGTACATTAAAGCGATACTGGCGTTAAAGACCCGCTGATCGCTGTCCGATTCTTTGAAATGAATGTCCGCATTGGATTGTGGAATATCGGCTTTGAATGCGTCTAGCTCGGATCATATAGTAAAGTTCTGTATTACAGCATACTGTAATATTTCACCGGTAATAAGACCAAAATAATATTATTAAAATAAAGAAATGAATACTATGATAACATCAAAATAAATGTTGATAGATGTAGCGTTATAGTTTAAAAAATATAAATAAACAAAAAAGCAACCCAGCTTCCTGGCTGGAATAGACCGAAATAATAACATTAAAAGAAATACATATAAAGCATGATAAGATCGTGTGAATAAATGCTGATTAAAACAGCTGTTATTGGGCTAAAAATACCATTTATAAAACTGTCACAGATTTCGAGTTAAGGGGGGCGTGTTTTTTCTTTCAATGGTGAAGGATTAACATGAATGTCTATCTGACGGACCCTCCTGTCGAAAGACAACGCAACAGGTACACCTCTTTTGTTGGAACTTAACTCCAGGGGTCCTTGGCCATGCGTCAGACATTTGATGAATAGGGAGTGAAACTGTGTTGGATTATGCAAGAGGTCCACCAAGCATTGTGACTCAGTATCAACGCTCCTCCCTCTGATGATGGAGACGTTTATCTCAGTGTTTGGCAAAGTATTCATTACTGGTAAGTGAAGCCCTGCTGTGGCCTTACTATCCATGCTTTTACACTGACTGGTTATTTGAATAACATGTGTGACACCTAACAAAGCTGACATATGTAATAGCAAATGTTCTGCAAATGTCATTTATATTATGTAAACTACAAGGGAATGCATGGCATTAAACAATGTTATCCTTAGTCAAATCCCAGTATAATTCAAAATTAAAATCCATGTAGGTTGAAGATGAACAAATGCAAATAAGGCATTTGAAGGGATAAATAATTAATGGTACATTAACTATCACCTTTATCACTTTTATATTTAATATAAGAAACATTCCACTGCATGTCATACTTCATAGACTCATTATTGGATTGAATCTTAGCAATCACTGCTGGCTACATACAGAATGTTTTATTAACTGTTAGCTACAAGTAGTCATAACTAGTATGCTAATACAGAATTTAAGAAAGTAAGGGACTGCTTACTGCTCATTATATGGATTTGACATCTCTTTTTGTGATCTTTAATTTGTTAATGGTTAATCTTGCCACCATTTGACAAAATCAAAGCATCATTTCGGTATACATTTTTCATCAAATACTATCTTAGATTATCATCTATTTCCACAGTTTATGCTGTCTTGAGTGTGGTTTCTGCCACTCTCAGTATGATGTAAATCAAATATGGCTGCCTATAAATTCTGTGTTCACTTGGGTCTTTGATTTGGTGCATTCAAAGTCACCTTTGTTTCCAAAGGAATCATTAATAAGCCATTTCTATGTGCAAAGCAGTTTTACAATCCTTTGATTAGGTATGTTTGAAACGTACATCTATGAAAAGAGGTCATGTACACAGCTGCTGTGTGTGTGTGTTAGTGCATGTATTATATCAAGCTAATGAATATAGAGCAAATGGAACTGAAGTGATAATGTGGAAAATAATTGCCCTGTGATCCTTATCCCGCCTCTGAGCAGCATTTGGTTTCTGTCACTATTAATAAACATTTCTTGCACTTCTATTTCAAGATGACTCATAAGTGCATTACAATTGTGTCTTTTTGTGCTATATACTTGCTTTAAAATTGAAATAAAAATGCAGTGCATATCGAAACGTACAGTATATGTGACTTCTATTGCGTGCCAGGATCTCTGGGATAAACGTGCAACAGTGACAGACATTTAACATAAAATTACATTTGTACAGTAAAAAATAAATAAATTCTAAACAGTAATAAAAAACACTTAAGTAGTTTGTTTATAATTATTCTCACTTAATATTATAATTGCTTCATTGGTTTTTTACGTAGAATAAAAAAAAATGTATTTTGTCAGTTGCTCTCAAATCCTTTACCTTCATGCGTTCATGCTACTCTATCATGGCTTATATCTACTGATTTATCAATTGCATATTTTCTTCAATGACAAGAGTGTGGATTAAATCCAGGTGGATGTCCAACCATCATAGTTGTTGAGAGTTTGACTGTATAATTATTTAGGCACAGTGGATTTAGGAAGAAGAATCCATTGCATGACACTGTAAGAGCTTCAACAACATTATTATACACCATCAGTATTCCTTGTTCATAGGCCTCCTGCTTTCTCTATAATGCATCAATGTGGGGCTGATGGCTGGAGGCCATTACTTGGTGGTCATACTTGTAAGTTAACTGGTCATGTAGTCATTCACTCATAGACAAAAACCCTGTTTGAACGGTGACATGTATTAAAAAACTTGCCTAAATAGTGTTGGGAACTCCGTAATAAACACACACAAAAACAATATTTAATGTAGTCAATAAAATAAATAAATGGATGCATCACAGTTTGGTGTATGAGCAAAATGTTTTGATTCAAAGGTTTATGCATGTATTTATTAAAGCATTTATTTGATGCTGTCCTACTTTAAGATGCTGGCACACAACTGCTGCCACAGTAGAGGGGTAATGATGAAGTGAAATCATAATGGTTTATTGATTCCTTCCTTCCAAACCTTGTTTTTGCATTGACAGATTGTTATTGCAGGAGGAAAGATGTTTCATCTAAAAATGTGAATTACTGGACTTTGCCAAGATGAAATGTATGAAGAAATCCTTGTCATGCAGAAAGCCAAAGATTTATTAGACATATGTTTCATTTGTACAGCACATTTAAGTGTAACATTTAAATCCTACAAATGCATTAGAATTAGCAATATTAAGCAACCACTTATTTTGTTATTCAGAGACAGTGGTGCCATACTGTACAGTCTCTTTAATCATTGGTCAAACTGAAGGATCCACAGTTTCTATACACACCAGTGGCAGATCTAGAAAATTTTACATGGGGGGGCAAAGGGGTAGCGAGAGATCTTGGTAGGGTGGCAGGGGAAGACGGTACATGGAAACCCCCATACGTAAACTGCTATGCCCTACTACGCCCCGCAACGCCCTGCTACGCCCTAAACTGCTACAACTATTATTTCTAGTCATAGTTCCATTATCTTTTTTGTTACTATAATTACCATTATTATGAATCATAATTCTCTATATCTGTATATCTGTATCCATCTGTATCTAACCGGCAGCGACCACCAAGACCCTGGATCTGTCTGATGTTTCTGCCCAAAAGGAAGTTTTTCCTCGCCACTGTTGCACCAAATGCTTGCTCTTTGGAGAATTGTTGGGTCTTTGTAACTTAAAGAGTGTGGTCTAGACCTACTCTATCTGTAAAGTGTCTTGAGAAGAGTGAACTGTTGTTGTATATGTAAATATTTACATATCTAACCCTATAACATATACAACAGAATGGAAATAGCCAAAAACCCTCTTCTCTTTCACTCATTTCTGCAACCCCTTCTGTGGTCTTCTCCTGCTCTGACCTGCCTGGTCTCTCCAGTTTCCTGTCTTCTCCTTCTTCATTTTCCTCCTTCTCTTCCTCCTGTGCACATCTCAGGATTTTCTTGGCTGGCAATATCCCCACTTTTAGGCTTCAGCTAATATCTCCAGCTACTCTGGCCTGCAAAAGTCAAGATGTGAAAAGCTCCTGTTATTCTTCTATTACATTACACTGTATGGCCCTGTAGCTAATATAAGTAGCCTAAAAAACATAACATCAGACGAGATTTATTACATGCACACATCAGTTATGTTTAGACTAGCCTTCTTAACCCCGTTGTATTTGTTGTTCTATTTCGTATAGGCTTCGCCCTCTAAGGCTACGCTATTGGGTTTATCCCTTCGCGCATGCACAGTTGTGAAGATTTTCTTTCCCGCCCTTGCGTAAAGTACAGGCTTCAACTACGTCCGCAGATACTGTATATGTACAGAGCTGACCCGTTGTTCATCTCCCACTTTTTCTTCAAGCTAGCAGTATGAAGACAAACTCGACATCCAGCGGTGTTTGCCTCTGCTCCAACTGCCGGACCGGCTACATCCTGCCGCCGGACCTCCATCCCCGCTGCAAGACCTGCCTCGGTGCCGCTCACGCGGGCCCGGCTCTCGCCCCCGACACCTCCTGCCAGTTCTGTGCCTGCCTGCCATCTAAAGAGCTTAACCGGCGGGCGGAAGCTTTTCTGGTTTGTCAGGCTAGCGGGGAAGGGGATGGCAGCTGGGCAGACAGACGGCAATCTGTCAACACCCTGGATCCGCACGACTTCCAGCGGTGTTCGCCTCTGCCCCACAGTCTGCCGGACCGGCTACATCCCGCCGCCGGACCTCTATCCCCGCTGCGAGACCTGCCTCGGCGCCGCTCACGCCGGCCCGGCTCTCGCCCCCGACGCCTCCTGCCAGTTCTGCGCCCGCCTGCCATCTAAAGAGCTTAACCGGTGGGCGGAAGCTTACTGGCTTGTCAGGCTAGCGGGGAAGGGGATGGCAGCTGGGCAGACAGACGGCAATCCGTCAACACCCTGGATCTGCTGGAGGAAGGCTTTATCGACGAGCACGAGCCCGATGGCTCGATTCCCTCGGATAACGCCTCCGTCACCGGCTTTCCCTCCTCCCCCCTGGGAGGACTGGACCTTGAGACGGGGATCGATGCCCTCTCATTGCGGCTCTCCCCATCTCTGAAACGGCCGGGGGCACCGTTTCGGTGGCCTCCACCGCTCTTCTTGGATCTGCCGGAGATCATCAAAAGGCGGCAGACCAGAGAGGCATAGCGCTCCCGGCTGAGCTGAGCTTCCAGCCCCCGCTCTTGGCCTCTTGAGCGGGGATGTTACGCTCAGGAGCTGCCCTTCTCATGGGCTCCACTCTGGCCGCACTTCGCGGAGCATTCGGCCGTTCGTGGAGGAGGCTCTCTCTCTCCCTGCCTGGGAAACTGAAGGCTCCCGTCTCTCGCTACGCCCCGTTCACTCGGGTTCAAGGCGACACAGAAGTGGGCTTCCCTTCGGTAACCCCCCTGGAGCAGAGCCGGGCGTCCATTCTGCTTCCGGAGGCTGCTTTTTTTCGGCCACCGGAAACCCGCGCCTTTTCCCCCAGGATCAGGTATGCTAACCTTTGCCGTCTCCGCTATGGCAACCACTCCAGGAGCTCTTCCTCCGGAGCTAGCCATGGAGATTAGCAAGGCCATGACCGCCACCCTCACCCTGACCATGGCGTCCACGGTGGCGTTGTCCAGAGTCACGGCGTGGCAGACTGTGGCCCAGCGAAACACCTAGCCCCACATGTCGCAGCTACCCACTGACGTCAGGCGCGAGCTTCTGTACGGCCCGATAGCTCCCGATGGACTATTTGGGCCCCGTCATCAGACAGCCACGTCCCTCCTCACCAAGCGGTCGAAGACGCGGAGCGGCTCCGAAGGCTCGGCTCTGGGAAGCCCGTTCCTCCAGAGCGTCTTCCCAGGCTTCGAGCCCCGCTCCTCCGCCCGGGCCCCCTCCGCAGCGGCTGCCGGCACATTACCGTCAGGCTTCACGGAGCCGGAGGACCATGAAGGTGTCCCCCACCTGGTCTAACCCGACCCCCGGGCCACAACGGCGTGGCTATGTCAGGGCGCGGGTAACGTCTGTCCCTCTACGGTTAAGTGCCGGAGACACAACAGCCCTCGTTCCCACTGAACAATGCGCTGACAACATGACAGTCATTCCCCACACAAGCACACACAGGTGTATATATCTATGACAAGCACACACCAGCCCACCGCAGCACGCGGAGCTCCACCGCTCTCTCACTATGCAGACAGCGGGAGCAAACGCTCACGCGCTATGAGCGTTGCCGCTCAGTCATTCTTCTCCCCCCGGCTATGCCAGCGGGATGAGGACGACAGCGACCCGGTGGCCGCTCCCGCTCCAGTCGGCGGTGACCGGCCGCCGCCCTTTCAACAGAGCCCTACGATGGGCTGGGCGACACGATCACACGTCGGATCGGGCTCTGCGCTCCTTGCTGGCCATGTCTGTAAACACAAACATGCGCACGCCCGCTTTCGGAGCACAGCGCGGCATGGATGAGTGTGACACACAAAAAAAAGGCGGGTTGCATCCTATTCTCGACCTGCCCCAATTCAACCGGTGCATTACGGGGCGCCAATTCCACATGCTGACGGTCAAGCAAGTGTTGGAATGTGTGCGCCACACGGTTCACGTCTGTGGATCTGAAAGACTTATACTTTCACATCCAATTATTCCCAGACACAGGAAATTCCTTCGCTTTTTTTCCAAGGGGCCCATTCCAGTACAACCGGCTGCTGGTCGGGTACTCACTGCCCCCCCGCACTTTTTCCAAGTGCATGGAGACGGCACTTCAGCCGTTGCGGAAAAAAAGCATCAGTGCCCTGTTTTATCTGGACGGTCTGCTCATTCTGGCCCCCTCCCTGGAAAAGGCAGCGCTGCAAACTATGAAAGTTTGCGACATCTGCAAACACTGGCTTCGCCACGAACTGGGAAAAAAAGCTCACTGCTCCCCGCACAATTAATAGTTTATCTGGGCGTGGACATAAACTCGATTGTCATGAGGGCCAGGCTGTCAACGCCAAGACGAGACGCGCTGATCTCTCTGTTGTTGCGCACCACGACATACGCGGCACTGTCAGCGTTGTCTGTGATGTTTTTTCTGGGCATGATGTCTGCGGGTCGCGTAGTAGCCCCCCTGGGTGTCCTCCACATGAGGATAATCCAGAGGTGGTCTCACCGCCAGCGCCTCGAGCCTATACGCCACAAGTGGCGAATGCTGACCATTTCTCCCTCTCTTCAGTCAGACCTGGCATATTGAGGAAACCCCCGAACCCTCTCAACCGGGGTTGAGCTGGGCAAAGTGACGTCACACGTGACGCGTCCCTTACTGGCTGGGGAGGAATATGCGAGTCGCAGGTGGTGGGAGGAGGATGCCCCCCACATAAACTGCCTGGAGCTGTCCACGGTGCTGAAAGTCTTAAACACTTCACCCAGTGGTAGCAGGGAGACATGTTGTCGTATGGACAGACAACATTACAGCAGCGTTCATAAACCGCCAGGGCAGCGTGCGTTCGGACCGGCTATTGGAAATGGCCAGGAGCCTCCTGCTGTGGGCCCACAGTCATCTGTGGTCCCTCAAAGCTGTTTACATCCCCGGGGTTTTGAACCGGGCGCCAGACCTAATGTCGAAGGGAGGGCCCTCTCACAACGAGTGTAAATTGAATCCCTCTATTGTTCAGGAGCTGCGGAGCAGGTTCGGGAAAGTGGAAGTGGATCTGTTCGCCTCACGAGAGAACACACAGTGCGCACTGTGGTTTTCCTTGAGCACACGGGACAATCCACTCCTCGGCATAGACGCCTTCTCCAACCAACCCTGGCCCAGAACCCTCCTATACGCTTTCCTCCGGTCCCTCTTATCCCTCGCCTCCTGGAACGCATCCAGGAGAAGAATCTGTCAGTCATCTTAGTGACACCGGAGCGCACCAGCGCATCCTGGTTCCCGACTCTGGTTCAGCTGCTGGCGGGTCCCCCCTGGCAACTGCCGTGGCGCGAGGACGCTCTGTCACAGCTGGACGGCGCGATATTCCACCTCCGGTGGTAACCCAGCGGCTGCGGGGCTGGCTGCTGAGCGGGAACGCTTGCAGAAATTAGGCTTGCCTCCTGCCTTGGTGCGCACTATCCAGAACGCTAGAGCCCCTTCCACTACAGCGTGTTGCTTCCCAACGCTGGTGCATGGAGTAGGAAGCAGAACATTAGTGGTTAATGATTTGGCTCCATCTACGGTCAAAGCCAACGCAGCGACCATCTCATCCTGCCACGAAAGCTATGGAGAGAGGATGGTTTTTGCGCACCCCCTGGTAAAGTGTTTTCTTGAAGGGGGTCAGACGACAGAAACCCGCCGTGCACCCTCTCACACCCCAATGAGACATTGCTTCGAGCTCTGGGGAAGCCTCCTTTCGAGCCCCTAGCACAAGCCTCTCTCAGGTTGCTGTCACTAAAAACGGCGCTACTCCTTGCCTTGACGTCAGCCAAGAGAGTGAGCGACTTATGTGCGCTGTCAGTTCATTGTCCTGCTTCTCCATTAGAGGGGACGAGAGGTGGCATTGACTACATCAGCTTCGCCCTAACCCAATAGCGTAGCCTTAGAGGGCGAAGCCTATACGAAATAGAACGAGTTACGTTATTGTAACTCCAGATTCTATGAGTATAGGCGTAGCCCTTTAAGATTCGGGCCACCTGCTCCTATTACATTAGCTGAAGAAAAAGCTGATGTTGGGAGATGAACAACGGGTCCGCTCTGTACATATACAGTATCTGCGGACGTAGTTGAAGCCCGTACTGTACGCAAGGGCGGGAAAGAAAATCTTCACGACTGCGCATGTGCGAAGGGATAAACCCAATAGCGTAGCCTTAGAGGGCTACGCCTATACTCATAGAATCTGGACTTACAATAACGTAACTATCGTTTTCCCAGTTTGACAGTAAAGGATGTTGCCTGGTTTAATTTGTGCAGCCGTATTGCCGTGATATGTGAGAGGAAGTGGATTTTATAATACTCCTTAACTAATCATATACAAATGATCGGTCTCAGCAAGCACTGTGTAGTGTGTTGTAACGTAACGCCACCGAAACGGCGACCCTCTGTAAACGTTATGAATTCAAACATGCCAGTTTGTAATATTTTGTATTATGCTCTTCTTGTCTTTACTGAAATCAAACTAATCAAACAGCAGAATGCGCTTACAAACCAGGAGGGAGCGATTTGACTTTTGGCTAACGTAATGGACGCGCTGTTGTTAAAGCTGACTCGCCTTTAGCAGACATTACATTTATTACAAATTTAACTTTAGATGAAACGTGTGTTTTAACTTCACCTGGGAAAACTGACTTCACTTTCCGAGGCTCGGCTCGGTCGCTCCAGTCTTTGCCGGGATGCAGGGCCACCACACCGTAGCAGACTCGCTGTGTGTGTGTGTGTGTGTGCGAGCCAGAATGTGCAAACGCCGCTCTGCACGTTTGATGCAGGGACGTAGCTAAGTATTTGAGGGGCAGGGGGCTAAGATTACATCTACAATTATTATTTATTATGAATTAATATAAATTAATTGTTTGTTTCAATGTTTTAAGAAGCCTGTGCACATAGTGGCAGTTTGTTTTTACAAGCAAAGTTTTTTGAACACCAAAGTTAGGGGGGCAGCTGGGCGAGCAAGGCCCTACAGTGGGGGGTCAGCTGCCCCCCCCCTTGCCCTCCTGTAGATGCGCCCCTGATACACACAACAGCACTCTCTTAATAAAGCAGATGCTGGCTCTATAATGAATAGTAAAGGTGACCCTGCAGATGTCAAAACCTGTTGAAATGAAACATAAATTGACTTTGTAGAGTGTTTTTTTATGAGAAGAACAGACATACTCTATAAAGAGAAGTGGAGATGTGGAGATATAGTATGACAATATAAATGTAAACCCTATTTCTGCCCATGTCAGGCTGTAACAAATATCAAACTGTACTGAATGTTGTAGTTTTGCCTTGGTACATAACAAACAGAACAAAACACAAATTAAATTTTCTTCACGGCAAAACTCCCAACGCTTGAATTCAAAATCCCCCCACTTTCAAATTCACTTTTTCGGATGAATCAGGATAAAAAACTTTCAGCATGAATTACGACTATTGCAGATTTCAGATGGATGCCATGTATTACCTTTTAAACATAAAAAACAATTGAATTTAAGTGTAATTTTACTGTTGGAAACTTACATACAGTAACAAACAAATGGCCCATTTTTACAACAAAGTGCCCATTCACTTTCATAGCGTGTATATAAGCCCAAAACAATTGTGACATTACAGTTATTGCTGCTGCAGGGCTACTGAGCAGTGATGGAGGCATTTTAGGTGTCTTTAGGCACCAACACCTGGAACTGCTCTGTGGGTTTACCTTTCTATGGGCACATTTATATGAAAATTACTATGCCCTCCAGTGCTCTCATGCAGCGATCTAAAGCTATATTTTAGCAGGTGCTTTGGAGCTTTGAGATCCTCCAATTAAAGAGCTCTGCTCCTCAGACCATCTTGCTGAACCATCAAGCTCAGCGGTGTCCAAAGCCCGACTGTTGTGATGTTGTCTCAACAGTTAGTGAAGTGCAATAATTGCAGCTTTCTTCTCTGATGTGAGGTGACAATTAGAGGAAGGGGGCGAAAGAAGAGGATTAGCAGAGAGTGAGAGAATACTTTGTCATTTGGCAGAGTGAATGTAAACACATACTGAATCGCGGGGGCAAAAAAATCAAAGGATTTTGTAAACATTGTTCTTTGTGGGTGTCAAGAGATGCAGCGTTGACATTTTTTTCAGAGTGGCTCCAGATAAGCGATAAGGGCTGAATATATTTTAATACTAACACAGAGGCTTATTCCGTTGCCTTTTGTCTTCCACTTTGGAAATTACAGAGATCACCTTAGCTTTGAGACTATAACGTGTAATCAACAGCTTTAAGGTCAGTGTTGCCTCATCTCTTTGACCTGAAAGACAATTGAAAAATAGTGGCTGAAGATGCTGATTTTGTTATCTGTGTCCTGAGTAGACTGTGGCATTCCAATAAGCCTCAGAGGTCAGGGTCAGTGTGCGGATGCAGAGATTGCTCATCCTAATGTCAGCGCTTATCGCAGCAGCATGTTCCAAAGTGTCCATGTCCGCGTGACCCTATTATGCAAAGTCTCCATTTACAGGGCCTTACTGTTTGGTCCATAAGGTGAATTTCACCCTCCATTTGCCATTACAGTCTCCACCCTCCAGTCTGCTGTGCACTCTTACAATTTGCACATCTTACAGATTGCTGATTAGAAGTGTCTGTCTTACAGCTATATTAGCTGTGGCATATGTTGCTGGCACAGCAGTAAAGAGTGGACAAGAGATGTTAATGAGTTACAGATTATTGGTAGGTGTATCCCCACAGCTGGTTAAAGGAAGAAACAGAAATACAAGATAGAGGTGAATCCATAGAATATTTAAAGGCAGGGTTGGTAATGTTCAAAAGCTAGCAAGATTTGAAAGCAGCATCTCCTCGGGGCTCCGTCTAACCCTTCCCCCTGCGGAGGATGTGCAAGAGGACCGCTGTGTCGCTGCTTTAGAGCAGAGTGCAAAAGGGCCGCAATTTTACTTAACGCCTCATTCACCAGCAATATTATCATACCAAATGTTTAATACAAACATGAGTATTGTTAGCAATGCGGCAATGAATCGCATTAAGGTCGGGCTCGTACATGGGAGGGGTAGAATACGCGCAGCAGGGGCCAGGAGGCATTTCATTGGTTCTTTCCAAGCGGACCGCGAGACAGAGATTGGTGGGCGTTTCTACAGGATTCCAGCAGCTACAGATGACAGATCTTTTATGCTTCTTTTTCAGAGAGAGAGTTATATACTGCTGTTGGGGTGTAAAGACTATTTCAAACAATATATATAAAAAAAATAAGTGTATATTGGAAATAGTTACTAACCCTGCCTTTAAAGGGCTTGTAACCCTATTTTCTCAATCAGCTTCTGACCATGAGAGATGGGGTTTTACATGGACATGAGAGTTTTGGTTATTTTACATGAAAGCTTTATGCCTGTGTTTTGTCTGAAGCCTTTTTTCTAGTTTGAAGTGGATGGGACTCCTTTGGGAAGAGGTGATATCACATACTTCCATTTACCAATCAGAATTTAGCAATATTTTAATCAATTAATTAGTTGTTGGGTTGTTTGCTTATTGTAACATTGTCACCTATTTA
Source organism: Perca flavescens (assembly GCF_004354835.1). NCBI lineage: Eukaryota > Metazoa > Chordata > Actinopteri > Perciformes > Percidae > Perca > Perca flavescens. The sequence goes on along the minus strand of NC_041347.1, from coordinate 15,583,714 downwards.
GTCGTGAATAAGTAATGTTATAGACAAGACTTTAAACCAAGTTTTAATGGGATTTAAGATTTATTCCAAGGGCACAATTGTAATGTATAGTATAATATACAGTAACACAATGTACTCTATATGTATATCTTAAACCTACTTTGTGTAATTTTGTGAGTTGATTCTTAGCAAAAAAACCTTTGTTCTTTCACAAATATGTGCTCATTCATGTGTAATTACTTCCACCAACTAATCAAAGTATTCTCGTACGCGTAGAATCTGCCATTCAGAATCATTCATAATACATACAAGTGACTCGCTCGAATGACGGCTGGCATGTTGCACCTCCATCTTTAAAATACATTAGTGAAAGAGGGACATACCTCCACCTTTTGCCCTTTTATACTCAGTGGCACCATGCCAGGGGGAGATTACTCGCCAGGGAAGCAAAAAAGAGAATTAAAATGACAATGCGACAGGCAAAGCAACAAGACCAAAGTTGATATTGGAGTGGCTAGAACAGCTGTGTGTAAACGATGGAGATACTAAGAGCTAATTTCGGGTTCGGCCACCGTAGCAGTTAAATTGGAATGGGAGGGGCTAGAAAGTAATATTCAGTTGGTTAAACAATGTAGAATTCCAAACATGTTGATTGCAAGCTCTGAAATGTATTTGGATTTACTGTTATTCCCTGTTATATCACTGCAAATTGAATATCTTTGGATTTTGTTGGACAAAACAAGCTAATTTGAAGACGTCACGTGTTCTGTGAAATTTGGATTCGCCATTTTTGACTATTTCCTTATATTTTATAGACCAAATAGACTAAGACAAAAATAGATTTAATAACAACCGTTCAATGCAGGCTACATCTTAGATGAAGAAGGTGGTCAAAGTGCAGTGCATTATTCAATGCATATCCACACACAGAGGCACAAAAAGCAAAATACTTAATATTGTGGAAGTCAGAACAAGACCAACACGACATGCTCAAGGCTTACACAGAACTATAATGAAGACAGATGTTGACATTCAATGGACGTGTTGGATCGACTCACTGTAATCAAGGCCCATCCAAAAACTGCAACAGAATTTAATGATGAGACCATTCAGTCAGATACTTATGTGGCTATGGTGAAATCAGCTTGTAATGCAAAAAACAGTTTTATATTGAGTTTAAACAAATGCAATGCACAAACAGTTAGATATAAGCTGCTATAGCCTCCCTGGGTCGGGTTTTACCCATACTTGCCTCTCTATTGCTTTACAATTGCTGAGGTAATACTGTGATTTGATTACATCAGAAATTTTTCTTAGGGTCTCGCTGAGCTCAGTGAACCACACACATATGTGTTTGATGATTCCAAAATTGAGGCAGTAGTTATTTCGACAAAGTGGGCAAGTAGAAGTGTGGATGTTACTGGGTGGATCATTATCAAAGTGGTGATAAAGTCGAACACACAAACCCATGAACTTCATGTCAAGAGAGGTGCAGACATTGCAGTCAGCTGTTGCAGGTAGTGGTTTGAAATGTACTGCACCACCACAGCACACAACAATATTACATCCTACCATTTTGACTGTACTGGGAGTGGAGGCAACTCAAAAACATATTCAATGAGCATTGATTTAAGTTATTTAACTGATTGGTTGATTAAAATAATATAAGTGATTCATTTATTCAATTGATTTAGTGGGGTGGCCAAAAGTTCAATTATATAATCATCCAAGAATATGCATAATCACAGATTTGTTTAGTAATTAGTAACTCACTCTGATTTGCCAAAGGGCCCCTCAGAAAACTTTCTCTGAGCTATGATTGATTTAACCAATTGTGGGTTTCTGTCTCACCACCAGCATGTGGGGATGTGTTTTTCTCTTGGTTCTTTTTCTTTTTGGTCAATTTGTAATTTCCAAACCATGTCATGGAACTGCTCAGAGGGCTCGCATGTGGTTTCTTTATACTGGCACACAACACACTGAACAAATGTCTGTGTATACTTTCCACCCTAAGGCCACACTTGTTCACAGAGAAAATCATGGAACACTATTATTTGTCCTTGAGGGGAGAGCATATTTGGATGTTTGGCCAGTTTGCGCCTGTCCTACAAATGCCCTCCATCAATTTCTTCTTGTGTTCATCAGAAAAAGCATTGATTTATTGGCCTTGCAGCATTTTTGGACATTAACAGTGAAAAAACAAATTTGATCTCAGAGGGAGTGTTGGTTTGTGTCCATTCTTGCAGCATGTCAGGTATGTAAGTCCAAGCCTGACTGAATTCCCAGATGGACTGAAGCCATCAGCGCTGGCCAGACAAATGAATCTAAAGCAAGCAAGGAGATTTCTGCCGGAGTCTGCCTTTCAGGACAGAACGGCATTGGTGAACTTAGTGTGAGAGAGGTATTTGGTCTAGACAGTGTCTCCCTGCTTTTAATGCACAATGCAGAGTTTTTTTTAGGAGGCCCCTCACGTCCTGTGGTAGGGCAAAGCCTGTCAAACAGGGACTGTAAGAATACCGCCTCTCTTTAACATAAAGAGGAGCAAGCCGATCCCATTTAATTATTCAAGACCTCGACTGGCAAGAAAAAATAAACACCACCCATCAGATAATGTCCGTGTTGGCTTCCACAGAGTAAACACCCACACAAATCTGTCACTAGCTTGGTATGTTAGTACTCCGTTTTTCTCATGAGATTTTAAAATGTAAATTGAATGTCTATGGAGCGGTGCTACATGTATTAAAAAAATTTTTACTGTGAAATTCTGGTGAAATGTAGAAGCAGTTAGCAAAAAGCACAGTGGTGAAAGTAATACAACATTTTCTTGATTTCTGGCCAAAATCACAAGCATGTGTGTTCACACACTATCAGGGGACCCCCAGCTTCACTGAAAACACAGCACTAATTTGTACTGTAATTCAACTAAAAAAGCCACAGCAATTTGTTGCACAATCAATAAAACCACAACACATATTGCAAAAGATTGTACTGTAAATTGTTTGCCAAACCAATGCAAATCGAATCCAATGCATTTTCAGTATGTTTCCATGCTGCTATGCATTAGACATTGCACCAGTTTGCTTTAGAATTACATTTACTATGATATGATTATGTTGTCTCACATTGCAAGGTCCCCATAATCTCCTTGCGTTGAAATGTTAACGAAAGGACTTATATAGCCGGGTGTAAAGTTAAGATAGTTTGTCAAAGTTGAGAGTGTCAAATAAATTAATAAAAAAATTCACAGCAATAAATTAAAGTATGCTCAGAAACTATAACTCAGCTATCACTGAAATATGTTTGCATTTAAAAGGTTTGTCAAAGGCACCAGTGCCAGGTTTTCATGAAAGGTTTTATTGGCTCGTGGGCATTGGTATATTACATTTTGTCCCCATTTGAGTTTAACGTACCTCCATCAGAGCAGGATTTCAGTGTCTGTTATGCTTGTACTAGTTCTGATCATCTCTGGGCTTGTTCTGTTAAAAACTGCTGAAATGAGCTCATAGACAAGAGCAGAGGAAAGTTTGCCTTAAAGTCTACACGGCAACACTATGGGAGTGGGAGAGAAAAAACGATCAAAGATCTAAATTATAAAGCAACATATTTTAGTTCCCAAAAGCAGATGATGAAAAATAACAAGCACCAATGCTCTAGTCAAAAAGTGTTACATTTTTCCTCTTTAAGGATGTATTCTGTTTCTAAAATGTCAAGAGTGTGAAAATTCAACCATTCAGACAGTGCAGCTGAAGCTTCATCAGCTGTAATGTCTTTTTCCATCCATTCCTGATGTTATTCATTGAATTACAGTTTACTGGCTCATGATGGCGTAGATGTCTGAATTGATGAATTGGTCTATAATTGTGGAAGCAAATATGTGTAAAGACTGCATGCTGCATTGCATTGTAGTATAGACATGCTTTATCAGCAGAAGACAACATACTGTATTTAAGGTCTTTTTGCTGCGGTTGATTTAACATAATTATTTGTATGGTTTTCTAGATGAGAAAGGCTACAATCATGTCATTTAAAATGTTAGAGTTAGAGTTCCTTCTCCCTGGAAACAAGAAACATCTGCTGCCATCTTATTCCAATACACATACAGTATCATATACTCAATAACTACAATCTAAACATCCATTAACTTCCTTACCAAGCATATAATATATGTATATTATGAATATTATCTGATATGCAAGTTATATGTACGGCTTGTTTGGTTCATAGAAGTGACAGGAAAGAGGCGAGGAGGGGTTAAGATGCCAAAAAAGGGTTGTAAACCAGATTACAAATGACAGTACACTGTATGTCCCTCGCTTGCTGAGCAACCAGGACAGCCTATGGCATGTTTTATTTTGATATTTTCATAAACATGTCCTATTATTAGCTTGTCCTCCAGCTCTTGTGGCATCAGTCTGACTGCAGCAGTCTCCCTTCATGTCTTGGCTTTGCTTATTACACTTCGTCTGACTCACCAGTGGACTGTGCCTCCCAGACGGTCATAGGCTGACACTCTCTTCCACCTCATTACCAGGAAGGCCAGTGAATGAAGTGAACGTGCCTCCTAGTCTAGTTAGAGGTTGGCACCTGGGTCTGTACAATACCTTCTGTCATTTACCCAAGAAGACAACTGAGAAAACAGATATAATGAATTAGGCAAGTATCGTGCAGCTGTGAGATTTCTTTTGAAATCCAGTTGCTCGCAAGAGATGAAAATACTGCATGCATTTCCATTTTTCAATATGCCTCTTGCGGAACAGTGATGCTGTCAGATGCTGGCGATAGCAGGAATATTTATCCACACAACGCTGGAAAAAGTCTTCTCTCTCTCACCCAATTCATATTCTCATATCTTTAATGTACCATCTGAAAAACAACATATACTGACTTTTCCTTTAAGCATTTTGCTGAAAAGGTAATTTTAAATTTATTCCAAGCAGATATGATTGTCCTAAAAAACTCATGCAATATCTCCAAATATTGTATTGGATGTAGATCTGTAACTCTTGCAACATTAAACCAGTAATTTGTTGATAACATGATTTGAGCCATGATAATGCATGCTGCTGTTTGGTCCATAAGTCTGTGTACAGTAAGTGTAGTCATAATAGAAACAAAGGTCAATATACTATGTTTTTTTTCCTTTTTTCCTTATGTATCAGAACATCGATTATGTTTTCATATATTTATAGTATTATTCTTCTTTAATGAGCTATGCAGGAAGAATTGCTTGTTGCACAAGTTAATTTAAACCATTGATTCAGATTTAAATGTGTATGTGGCTCACACCTACTGTATAGTCATCTGCTGCACTCCCAATTATTAGTAGCTTGTTTAGAGCAAAAGCATAAGGTCATCTTTGTTGCTTTCAGGGGCCACCCCAGCTCTGCAATTTGAAATTTTTCCATTTTGTTAAAGAGACTCAATTATGGATGGGCTGAAGTGAGCATTTATCATATTTCACACCCAATATTATGACATATTTCTCAGAGCATTAATTAAGATTAATGACATGGGGAGGGTTTTGGGTGATCTGCAAAACCTTTGACAGCTCATTGCTTTAAAGTCAGATGGTTTTAATGAAGATGGTCTTTACAGTAGGCATACGTTATTAACGTATAATAAACCTTGAGCTAGTGAAATGTTTTGTAGGTGCTGTCAATCCACATTCTGTTTAAAGGACAGTGACAATATTTAATATGCAGTGATTGCCCCAACCTCCATCCACTAACCTAGCTAGGTATGTGTGCAGAATTTAGAGGAGGCAGGTGCTCAGTCCGAACATCAAAATAATGAAAGAGTGGGGAACAACTGTTCTTTAGATAAGGATAAAAAGAAAGAAATAGGTTAGTTAACAAGGGAACAGTCACCTCAGTCTGCTTCACTGACATCGGTGTTCATCCTAATTTTGAATAATCTCACGTTTATAATTAGCACTTTCCTTTTATTCCATTGTTAGCACAGCATTGTAGACACCTGCATGGCCTCTAAAAATTTGATAAAAGTAGCTCCCATTAAAAGCCTATTTTATTGAGGGGTAGTCAGGCAGGTGTTGAAGCAGTAGCTGGACTGTCTGTCTACGACCATCAGCCCAGCTTCAGCATTGCAGCATGCAGAGAACGTCTGCATTATTCAAATGCATTTTGTGTCTTAGTTATCTGTCATCCAGAGGGCTGTCAAGTGCCATAAAAAGGTGGGTGGTACTGTTGTGCGCTTCCCGCCCTCTGCTGAACTGAAATGAACTTGACACAGGCAGAAGCACACAAACATAGGATGGATATTTGTTGGGAGTGTGAATGGCTTGATAGGGGCGGATGAATTTTGCCCACTTTCATACACATAATGGGAAAGCTGTGTACTTTAAAACACATGTTTTATAATACTGCAAGAGTCAGGGCTTTTAAAATCTGTGTTCCAGCAGCAAGCTATATTGTGCCATGCAACATTAATTTAATTAACCATTGTATAAATGTTACAAATAAAATATGAAGACAATATAGACAATATTTTTCGAGTTTCGAAAAACTTTAGATAGACTATTATTTACATATTGCCTGAATTATCACCTTAAAAGTATTTCATGAGGTACAGTGTTTCCACTATATACATTTAGCATCAGCGGTCCGCCGCTATCAAATTATTGCAGCCGCTGCTTCAGTATTTTATGAAATGTCATGAAGTCGTCGCACCACTGAACTCAACCGGACAGTCATCCGTGCTCTCTCCCCTTTGAGGGTGAGCAACTTGAACAGTGACAGGACATCATCACTCGCAAAGTCATGACAACCAAATAAACAGCGCGAGTACAGCAGTTTCTCCTCAGGCATAGTGACTAACAGGGACGAAAGCCTTGAAGGCTGACTGACCATGAAAACTGTGCTCTCGCGGGTCCCCTAACAATTAGACAGCTACAGAAGTTTGGAAAATAGCGAATGATGAAATAGCTGAATTTGACGAATTTACTGTTTATCAGACCCCAGATTAGACAAGAAGCTAACCTTAGCGAACCCTTCGGCCCCTCTGCTTTTGAATGCCCGCTGCAGGAGACATTGTATTCCCTCAACATGCTGTATTCACTTACTGTTTAAAACATTTTCCAGGTTAGTGGGGATGCATACCACTCAAAACCAACATGACAAAACGTAGTATGTTTCCTTAGCATTTTTTTGTTGTTGCTAAACTGTATGTAAAATGACTTATATCACTTGTTTCACGTAACGTTATCCTAAGGTAACGTCTATGTGCTGGATTTTTCCTTAGCGGTGGTTAGCTAGCAAATAAGCCCACTGACAGCAACGTTAATGTTCATATTTTGGCACAATGTTTAGTAATAAAGTATTGGTCAGAATGAGTGAAAAGGTGAGATGCACATTGCAAAATGTATTATGTATCTGGAATTGTTAATTAGCTATGTGTAAATGTAAAACTGAACGGCCTCACAATAGTAAAACTGATTTTATTCTGATTCAAAGACTCCTGTGAGAGAAAGGACATTATATCTTGGAATGTAGTTGTGAGACATATGATGCTTTCAAGAAACCATTGCAAGTAAAGCAAACTGTTAATAAAATAAAACGGAACCACACGCTGTATTCACTCAGGTAACGTTACTGTTGAAAACTTTTTTCAGCTGTTTCCGCATAATCTCTTTATTCCCCCAACCCATTCCCCCCTCTGCTGAAAAACATCCTAGCGGAAACACTGAGGTAGTAGTCAGTATTTTTCAACCAAGTATATCATCCATTTTTCTATATGCAAATATTCATAAATGTGATTATTTCATTCATATCCCTGCTTTTAGAAATAATAATAATTATGAAACTCAGCATAAAACAGATCTTTTCTGCTATTTATTTTCCTTTTATTGTGGCTTTGTTGTTACAGAGAAAGGAATACCTAAAATAGCCCAAAATCTTCCCCTGTTTGCCTGTCACTCCTTTCCTCTCTTATAATATATTACCCAGACCATCACCACTGGCCAACTGTTTTGTAGTCAAGTCACATCAACTTGGGAGTCTCAATAATGCCTTTAAATGAGCCAAGTTCTCATTAAAGGAATTTCAAACACCCCACTTAGACTTGATTTGCACCACATTCCTACTGCTTTGTCCTTTAACATGAAATATCCAAAAAGAGGGCTTAGAAACGGACAAGGAGCCCAATTCCCCTCACCCTGCCTTCTATACAGACAGAGTGGTATGCACATTGCTTGCCCTGGTTGCCTAGGAACAAGAAGCTAGGCATGCGATTCACTTCTCTGCTTTTTGTGGATTTAATTAAGAAGCCCTTTCATAAGTGATATGCTGGTTAGCTCATTTTGGACCTGTACCAATCTGATACGTTTGAGACCATCTGAACTGACCCAGCTCAATATCACACAAACAAACCAGAGATGCCTCATCCATGACCCAGAGGATTGAAATGAGTGTAGTGTTCAGGTGCAGGAAGACTTATAAAACCTATCACTTGGCAGTGTTTTTAATCATCAATGTAATTTACCCAGTTTTCAAGTGGAAGTGAAAAGTGTAAACAGGATTGCTTATTCGGTAGCTCACATTAATAAATATAGTCATTTTCCGGGACAGAAGCTAAATGTAGCTGACATCAGAGAACTGAACCCCACTGAGTTAGCAAACAAAAGTCTTCTTGTTCTAACTCCAGAAGCCACACTTTGTGCTGCTTGTGGAATTGCGGTCTCCTTTGCCCTCCCCTTGCTCGCTCAGAGATACTGCTGAATAGAGTGAAGGCGTGACTCTATTGGGGTTAGAGACAGGAGGGGGTGGATAAAAAAGCATTATGTACAAACATGAGTGCAGAAGGTCGGAGAATTCTTTTTTTGAAACAACTATGTTGCAGCATTAAAGATGGAATGATTAACAGTTCTTTAGTTTGTGTTGGCTGATTTTTGATTGGTTGTTTGTTGCTGTACCTCATTATAAGCTGAACCCAACTAAAGCAATTACAAGCATTTATTAACAAAACTAAAAGTCTAAAGCCATGGTGGTAGCTCTGTAAGGCTGTACTTAGGCACAGCTGTGCTTTGAGCTGCATGGCACTGTTGTCATGCTCTCAATGACAACATTAACATGCTGATATTCAGCAGGTATATGCAGTGCATTTATTTGGTCATTAATAAAAGTATTGGACGAATGACAATTTTGATCATGGTGCTAAATAAAAGGTCAGAGGATCACCAAAGTTATTATAATTCATCCTGAGGGGGACCATGCATGTCTGTACTAAATTCCATTGCTACCCATCCAATAATTATCGGGACATTTGACTCAAGACCATGAATTTCAATATTATGATGTTCACGAGGGGAAAAGTCAGCAGTCATTAGGAATCCTGAATCCAGTAAATGCTTGATATTTTACAAGATACTTGAAAAGTTTGACTTGCTGGTGGCGCCAAAGGAAAAATAAGTGGATCACCATATTCAATAGAATCTATCCTCTGAAGACCATAAATGTCTGTACAATATTTTCGGCCGATCCATGAAATAGTTGTTCAGATATTTCAGTCTGGACCAGGAGAAAAACCGACATTGCCTGCCCTAAGGACAGGCCACTGGCATGGCTATAATGCATTTATGCACCACGTCATTCCTCCATTCTTCAGGGCAATGTTATTTAAAGTGCTTGCAGTATTGTGATCATTGATGGTGATGATAATTTGTCAATTTCTTTTTTTTTTTTTATTCTGTTCTATCTCTTGATGACCAAATACTTCCATATATAACAAAGCAATGACATGCATGAATGAAACAGTAAATACTACCTGCAATATCTACAAACTAATTGGTGGTTAATGAAATATTTATCCTGAGTAATCCCAGAAGAGACTATTGCTTGTGTTATCAATGTCATACTCAGTTATTCCATAATTGCTTGTTTATTGAGCTGTCCTCCATGGTTCACTTACTTACCATTTATTTGCCAACATATTGTACATGCTTATGACAATCATATAAAATGTTGTACTTGTACTGTAATGACAGTAAGGGTGATGTTTTGAAATTGGATCTCTCAACTTTCTCAGTTGTATCAGTATAATTGGATGTATGTGTAGGTTGACCCTCAATACGTAGATGCTCTTTATAAATGAGATGTATATTGCTTTTTTTAAATGAGCACCATTGACTGATCTTCAGAGATTCTCTAGGAAATTTTTGGAGGTCCTTTGTTATGCACAGTACCTTACAATTAAAAGTTTACTGTACTTTTTAAAGACAGAGGTGGGAGTGTCATTAATTGTCCAGTTCTCCAAAGTAACAGAAAGAACAGTCACAGAATGAGCAAAATGAAAAAGATAGGGATGAAGCAGCAGCCTTGAATAACTTTGCAGCCTATCAAAGATAATGAGAGAAAATGTCCTACTGATTTGTGCTCTTGTGAAATTCCCCTTGGAAGTTACTTCTGATCGCTACATATGTCAAATGCTTAGGATGTGAAAGAAAGTAAGATTCTCTGATGTGTGGTAAGAATGTGGTTTTTCACAAAGCGCAAGGTGTCAGTAATCATAGGTTGATCATGGAGTTGGTCACTCAATGCAATTTGCCAAGCCACGGTTGTCCAAGACATTAAAAGAAGGAGAAACAGTAAGGGCTCATTTGTAATGAATTATTGAGAATGTCATATAATGAATCCAGTCTCCTGTCTCTGTAGGGTGCCTAGAGACACATGAATTGCTGATTGCTCTAACTTCAAATGAATGTATTGCATTTTGCATTAACTTATAAATATAGTCATAGAGAAAGTGTCTTGGCTCGTTAGTTTTAGTTATTTACACGTCAGTATGTATTAGATAAAAAACTACATATATAATGATTTACCTCACTGCAGAAAGGGGCAGTATTAACCACAGAAATACCATCATTTGCTTTGCATATTTATATTTTCAAGAGTGATATAAATAGTGATGAATCTGGAATCTCAACATTAAGTTATTTGTTGTTAGTTCCAGGGTAAAGAAAGACGATTTGTATTGGATGTCGTTCTTTTTTTCTCCTTAGTTTTTGAGACAGTTTTTCAGTTATGTATTATGGAAACTGAACTTCACTTAGTTAAAGTAATATTCATTCTATTCAATAATTGATTTAGATTTTTTATTATCGCAGCTACCGATGAAATAAAAGCCTTTAAGCAAATAGATCTGTGTCTAAATGTCACTGCTGTCTGCCTCAGGAACGCCACTTGAAATTAACAGCAGGAAATGTTAATTGTTGTCATGAAAAATGGCTTTGTAGACACTAAGTGAAAATATGTTGCTTTTTAATAGGTGAAACCACAACCAGCAATAACATGTTGCCTTGTGGGACAAGACAAATCAATGTCATGTAAGCAGTCCAATTATGACTTTGAAGCACTCTTTTATGGTTATTCTACACAGTCTGGCATAAGTGATTGTGCTTTAGTACATACACTTTACAGGAGAAACACAAATCTTTAGTAGCATTTATGTTGTCTCGGCCTGGGTACATGATACTAGCCTCGTGAGACTGTCCTAATCTCGCGAGCTCCAGTTTTCCACTCGCAGATCAGTCTGGCATCTTGAGATAGAGAAAATTTGGAGCCGTTAGCCAAACGACCGGACCAATCAGCGTTGGTTTTGAGGCGGGTTAGGTGGTGATAGACAGATGGTTTATCCAATCAGCTAACCAGTATTTTCAGACAGCGGTCCGGGAACTTGAAATTATGTCTTTTATTCCTAAATTCTCGTTACACAAACGGCAAATATCCTTTACCGACATGTTGCTTGCTTGCTGAGCTATCGAGCTATGCTTTGCCTGCAGCAGCAGGGGCGGGCTTGTGGTTGTATTTTCATACGCTTCGTGGATCTGATTGGTTGATTTGGCCCGTCTATCACCAACATAGGTGATAGACAGATGGTTTATCCAATCAGCTAACCAGTATTTTCACCCCTTCCCAAAAGTTCTCCAACGGAAAGTTCCCAGATGGATAGCATATCATTTCTCTATTTCGGAGTATAGTCCTTAGTAGCCTGTGAATGGTTTTTACATTTTTATATTCAAATTAATTTTAGCCCAGCTGAGGCTATCATGTAACAAAGACTACTTTAAAAAGAAGGCAGTGAACAACCTTCCTTCCTCTGAAAGGTGATTGAACAGCAACTTGACTGCTGCTGTTCTAAGCACAGGGAACTATTTTGTGCTGCAAGCAACCAATAAATGTGGGGTATAAACACATTGATCAGTTGGACAGTCAGTCAATCAATCAGTCATTCATGTCCGTCTGTAATCTGACACTTTACCCATAACCTCAAATGGCACTTGTTTATATTGTATTGAGTGATGCTTAGTAGCCCAATATTACAGTCTGGCTAATATGTGCAAGATTGATGTTTTACTGCAGTGCCAACTGTATACAAAGATATAACTTTGCCCCATTCTCCCACGCAGTGGATGAGACAGTTCAGCAAGGATAGGTAGAAAAGCTTCAGGAAGCAGCTGTGCGGAGGTGGAGTGGCTAACCAGACATATATAAACCAACCAGTTCATTGTCAATCAAATATTCTGCAAATGGTCGGGAACTGGTCCCTTGGAGCAAAGAAAATGCCATAAATGTCTCTAGGCATGCATGATTGTATAATCTAAGTGTTCGGAAGCAGAAGACTTGCAATAATTTCTGGACTGGTGGAATTCTCTCATTTGTATAGTTTTCCTTAAGGTATGGCATATACCTGATATAAGATTATTAATAACATAAAGTTCCCCAATATAAACTGGAATCCCACCCAAGACTGTGAGTGGTTTAGTCATAACATAAGCACTTTGAAAATCCAAACACATTTCTGCCAGGTGACCTATGTTTTGACTAACAAAGATGTCATTCATGTATTCAGTTTTGATTTTGTATTCTTTTTCTATTTATTAGTTTACAAATTTCATTTTTCATATTGATACTCTTGGTTGTGTATTTATATTGTCTGAAATTATATTTTTCACCACATGCAGCCATCCTTACACTAGCTCTTCTTTCTATACATTATGCATGTAATTTTAGAAATACTGTACTTTTAGAGAGGTTTTATTTTTCATGTACAGAAGCGTTTCCTTTGTAGACGTGTTTAAGGCGGAAAATTATCCAGCCATTATCCTGCTGTTCTATTCCTTGTCTGCATAGTGTTCCGTAAATACAAGAATAGTACATTGTGCCCTTTGATTACCCTCTATTTTTATAACATCTTATGTCCATGGAGATTCAATTACTGGCTGAATATAGTTGATTTATGTGCCCATTCAGTGCCGCCTGTTTTAAAATCCGGAGGAAATATAGAAAATATGCATTCATCAGTGCCTCTAAATGCCATAATGAGGTGAAAGGATAGTCAGGACTAAAATGGTTCCTTCTCCCATCTGGTGAATTATCCTTTTTACTGTCTAAGTAGCTAACTGTGTGGAGGAAAATTTTGTTATTGATGTCCTTGAACTTTTGCCTAGTTTAATAAATTCTAATTAGATTAGAGCAAGAGAGTGCATGAAAAGATAGCTTTTTTTCCTTTGCTGATTAGAGTGGAAAAAAAATATATGCATGGGGCTCAATTTTTTTGCATTGAAAAGCTTATTAGGCATCTCTCACAGAAGCTCAAGGGAAGTAGAAGGAAATGGTTTTGTCATTCACAAACAGATCACACTTTGGTTGTTAAATGAACTGTGGCTGATTTCATATGAAGAAATGTTGGATGCTACAGTCTGACAACGATGTATGTATTGATTATTTCATGCATGTACACAGCAGCATTTATTCATCATGAGTATCTCACACAATTATTACATGCACTTTGATTATTTTAAACACCCTGAATACATTGTCATATTCATCCAACTAATATCCCAATACACTGGGAGACATTATGTAGACTTCTTGCCATAGCCATGACAGAACATTCTCTGCAAATTAACAGCTTCACCTGGTACCATCAGTGAAGTGAAGGAAGGGATATGTTTTAAATCACCTCCTTTTTGTAAGCCTTTGAGCACTTTTGCTGAGAGGCAGAACACGTGAGAGCTTTGACTGCATATCAGACAGGTACATCGACAATAACGTGAACTTGCCGACAATGGGTCAGACAGGCTATCCAGCCAAAGCTATTGAGGGACTCGGGTGTCATGGGCCTTTAAACTCTAGGTTCCTCTGCAGTGAGTGTGTTGCCAGCTCCCTATTTCAGTGCTCTGCAGAGCACAGCTGAATGGACAGCAGCCATTGTGTGCCCAGATAATGCACTTCAATCATCCAGACAGAAAGGCTCAGAAGCTGGGTTGAAGGAGCTTTATTTCCTCCCATATCCAAGAACAAAAATGGAAGTATTAATAATAAGATTTAGGACTTCACTCGTTTTGCACACTAATTATACTCACCAGCTCTACTAAGACCTGTGTTCCTTGTATGTGGAGGGGAAATGTGAAATACTGCTGTAGCCGTTTTTGATGCACATTTGTTGGTGGTCTCTGGGTGGAAAACAATTAGGCGGTCATGTTTAGGTTAAAGCTGATTTAATTTACTTTAAGTTGAACTTTTTTTTCTTTTACATAACACTTAATATTCTGGACATGGTAAGCTGCAGGGAAAGCTTGTGGTGTGGTAATCAATTCCATACATTGGCCCACGGTAAGCTGTTGAATGGCTAATTGACCACAGTAATGGTGCATGGCTATGTGGTGGTGGACGATGGAGAGGTGCACATTATAAAACAATTAATTTCCAATACTAATGTCACTCTTGGCTGGTTCTGCTGCTGCATATAACAAGGAGCTGTCACTGATTAGTCATTTCATACTCCATCTAGGATTTGATCCTGGCTATGCAAAGTTAGGAAGCCCTTTTGTTTGACTGAGATACATACTTTTCATTTCCGAAGCCACCTGATAAGAATTTAGACTTCCATTTTGGTTGATAAGTTCATTTAAGTCTCTCCTTTGCAAAGCTATAAGGTCATGGTCTGGTCAAGGACTGATTACATTTTTGGCTTCTAGCCACTAAGTCAGATTTCTTTTACTCTTGTTTACGGTATATTGCAAGCTGCAGCAGGCAATTTTGGCAGCTCCACATGGCAAAAAGAAAACATTTTGAAATTTGGAATAACTTCACCATCCAGAAATCATAACATGACTTTAATAACATGCAATATCTAAGCCATAATTGCAAGTGTTAGTGAAAAGTTGAATATCATTTTAAAAAAGAGCCAGCAGGTTCAGCCATCATTGATTAATACTGTTTTATGGCTCTGGAGTGTTTGCTAGCAGTTTGTTTTCATTCACGTTTTGAAGTATAACTTCTAGTGCATGTTCATTTATTTATTTACTTTTACTTTGAAATGGTAACAGTGCACTGCAAGCATATTAAAATACCCCCACTAAAGCAATAGTTTGATAATCAAATCTCAGTAACCTAATTTTCCTTATGATTTTTGTGTGTAAATTATGCATTTGATAATTCAGTTAATCTCCAAAAAGATGTGGCAGACTACAGGAAACATCTTTGTTAGTGTCACATTGTCAAACAAGGAAAATGGAGCAACTTCATTGGTGTTTATTCTTTTTTTTTCTATTGATGAATGAATGCTGCTTTCATCCAGAACAGTGATGTTTTACCTCCCACCACCATTGAGAATACAGGTGTTTGTACACAGACAAACCAAGTTGCATGTGCTTGACATCATGACCTTTATATACTCGAGGAGAAGGCCCATAAATGACAAACATGCAAATGAATGGGAATGTTTTCCTATTTGTTTACTCTCTGGTCTTTCATCAGTTCTTTTAAGGATGATTCCAAAGACTGATTATTCCAATTTTTGAATGTGCCCTTCTTTTTGATATTTCACACAATTACTTTGCTCTGCTGAAATTACAATTATCCTCCACCAAGACTCAGCATAATTTCAACAGCGCTATTCAGCATAATTTAAAATTAAGATATTGCCTTTTTTATCTATTAATTTAACAGTACTTAACATCTCTTTGATATAGGGTTGCAAAAGTTTAAAAAATAAGAGTGTGAATTCATGCATTAAACTTGAAAAGTGTACCTAGCAGTTCAGTTTAGGTGCTACTTTATTGTTAAACCTCTCTAATGTAACAATGAACACTTGTCTATTCATTTGACTTTGCCTCTTTTCCAAAACCCAGTAGTGTGGTGTGTTTGTTTTTGAATAATCTGAGTTTCCAGAGATCATTAAGTGGTTAACTCCCTTGCCCCTCGAACTAAATGCCCCCCTTGTCCTGGGACTGAATCCCTGCAGGGTTTTCTCTCCTGTGTTTCTAATTTGGTCTCTCCCACAACACGTTACAGTCTAAATAAAGAATAGAAAACACCACAGGTTAGAGGACTGCCCACCTTACTTCAAAAGAGACATGCGGAGGTTGTGGGAGTTCAACTCAGCTTTGATTAATGCAGACCTAGTAATAAAAATTATGACGTATAGTGTTAGCTATGCTAAGTTAAACCAAAAACAAGCAGAAATTCTGTGTTTTCATCTGAATGTGTTTGATTAAAGATTTTTATTTTAAAACTGACCACATGCACAAATTGTAATGTTTGGGCATTAAAATGCCCAAACATATTTGCTTTAAAATTAAAGCTTTATTGCGTAACTTTTTGATATTAATGAATAGGGGTGTGCAAAGAAATCGATTCAGATTCGTATCGCGATTCAAGCACCACCAATTCAAAATTGATTCATAGAATTCCAAAAATCAATTAATATTTTATTTTTTATTTTTTTAATTGTGTGTCTACTGCAATCACATGGAAAAAAGTAACTATATTTACATACTGTGAATCATTTTTTTTTTTTTTTTTTTAAGATTATGTTTTGTGGCATTTTCAGCCTTTATTTGGATAGGACAGCAGAAGACATGAAAGGGGAGAGAGAGGGGGGAATGACATGCAGCAAAGGGCCACAGGTCGAACCCGGGCCCGCTGCATCGAGGAGTAAACCACTTTTTTTAAACCGAGAATCGTTTTTGAAGCAAAAATCAATTTGAATCGAATCTTGAGCTTAAAAATCGATATTGAATCGAATTGTGACATTTTCTGAATCGTGCACCCCTATTAATGAACGTCCGTTACATTCAAGCCATTGCCAAAAGAGTTGCTACAAAGTTAATTAAGACTATCAGTTCCGCACAACTCTCTGTATTTCTAAGTATCGCTATGTTTAGAAGATTGTGGCATCCGGTGACTTTCCGGCGCAGAAAGTGAAGATAATTACCTCTTCTGAAAAGTCCATCATATTTTTTTAATCCTCCGTGTCCTTCTTGGCTAATAGCAACTGTGTGGAGGACGGGTGGGGTCGCGTGCACAATCACAGAAGGCTGTATCATGTGGACGCGCCGACATTACTTAATCATTACTTAGAATTCTTCATGGGGGCGACAGAAACTACGCACTATAGCTTTAAATACAATTAATATATTACATTTTTTTTTATTATTTTTAATAATAAAGTTAAATTCATTCAGACCAAACACCGAATGTACTTAGTTATAAAAACACAAACAGTAATTACAATCCAGTGCAGCAATGGCTTTGAAACTTGTAATAACTGTGATGGCTCTCAGAATGACATCAGAATGAATAAAAATCATATTGTAATGCTGTTGTCCTCTTGTCTGAGGACATTTTAGCATCGCCACTGTGTCCTTGTAATTATTTCGGAGTGTATTTGCTTTAACATGAGCTTAGCCAATGAGTGAAGACAGGGCATGTTGCAGGCATCTTCCTCATGACTAACTTGCATATGACACAATGTTCCCTGTGCTGATAGATGCAGGGTGGCAGTCTGAAGCAGTGGGTTTTACCACTGCAAAAGGATCAGACATGATTGGTGCTGTGGAAAAGCTGACAGCATGAATTATGGAAGTCTCATTAGGGGCTGTTGGAAATGATTTATCTTGCTACAAAATATGGTCATCCAACCATATTTGCCTCCATGGTTACAGAGTCCATATTGTGTTTTGCTCTTTTAATTTCTTAGGTGTATCGTTTTTTGTTTATTAGGGGGAAATTTCCATGGACAGCAAACCATGACTCTATTAAATGGAAGGTCGTTACTTGGTATGCCAAGCAAAATGGCTTAGAAAAGGACAAGGTATGCTCTTTGAAAATTGGCTGCAGCTGCAAAGGTGCTAAAAAATGTGTCATGTTTCTCACTTGACAGATGCATTCCTTGGCATGGTGGCATTGAGCTTGGCAGTGTGTGTGACTGCCAGGTCATCTACTGGGGTTGTGTGTTTCTATAGTGATGCCAAGAGCTACTTCCATAGTTTTCCAATTTGCCTTTAGCAAGAGCATTGTAGTAAAGCATACCCCAAAAGATAATTATGCATAATGTACAACTGTGTATTAAGATCATATCCTGCTGGTCAAAAAGAATGAAATCTTGTTTTTAGGTGATTGGTCAAAACTTACAAGAGAATATTTGATGACACTTTAAGCAACAGACTAGTGTCCCAGACTTGAGAAAGCCTGAGCATTTCATACAGTGTACAATGTGTAGTTTCTATACTACTCATGTAACCTGACTTCTTTTCTTTAAAATGGTTTCATTAGTAATCTGCTTCCATCCTTGTTTCTGTCAGTGCACAGTAGTCCTTTCAGTTGTGTCCCTGCAGCAGCCCCACTTTTAGTCACGGGTGGTTCAGCAGTGTCGCTTTTTGAAAAGGCTGGTGCAAGTTATAAGCTGCAATCTTGGCATTCCTTTCACTTTAAAATGCTCTATAGTCGGATCCATTTTCTGATAGCATCATGCAGCTGAAATGAAAGCACGACACATTACTTACATTATCATGCAGAGGGTACATCTTTGTGAAAAGTCTACTTTTGGGACATTGACAAGCAAGCATTTGTTTACAGCCACAGTAATGTGGATGATGCTTTTGATTCTTGTGATGGCAGATCATTATACTTTAATGTTTAGACTGTGGAAAATGCGTCAAAACTGTGTGGCTTTTGATAGAGATTCACTTCATACATTTTTGGATAATTCGAAATGCTATGAAGTCAGACTAGTGAGGCCTGTTCCCTGAAGTGTACGGAAAATAGGGGGAATGATCTGCTCACAGCACCCAGCAACAGGGCTTCTTGATGCAGTGCTTTGATAACGTCAGAGCTCCATCTAGGTTGCTTTGTGAGGTACTGCTCAATAACCTTGTGATTTAGCATTGTGCTGTAAATTATCAGTGCAATCTCCAGTAGCCACTCATTTGCCTACACATCAGTAATACAAAATATATCCTCTCTACTTACAGCAGACAATATTCTAAGTGCTTGTCTCACCACACTGACTCCATTTTTAGGCGAGTTCACCTGACTCTGTAATGAGGTGCAGTGGCAGTTGCACAGAATTCTAATTTGGCTTCAATCTAAGTCATTAGGAGAGTCAACAGGAAGCAAACAGATGGCAGAAGGAATATGATGGATAATTGTACGTCTCGGAGGGACATTCATAATTTGTATCGGATTCTGTGCAACCCCTTCATTTTCTTAATGAAGGACTAATTGAGTTTTTTAGATTGGCTCAAGCATATGGTCCCACCAACAGTGGAGGGTTTGTATAATGGCTGTAAGGAGATACAATGAGTAGATGTATAAGATTGTTTCTGAATGGTAGGCTGATTTTAAGGTTGGATAAGACTCGGTTTGAATGTGAAAGTGTTAATGAGCTAAAATATGATGCATCTTTATTATGCCATAATCACCAACATCATCATATTCATCATATATTTTCTGACATTGAAAAATAGTCTTCACAGATTTGTCTAAATAACACTGATGCTTACTCTGAAAAAACTAAATGTACTGTCCTGCCTCTGAAATGTTGGAATAAATAAAACATAGTGGTAGAATCTGTACTTTACTCATGAATAAATGCATTTTGGATGTTTTTAATGTATTGTCTTTTTTTGTATTCCACCTTAACACATAATGACTGATTTTCTTTTTGCTTTCTTCTGGAACATGGTTATGTTATAATAATGTTTCTTTCTGTTTCTATTTTAATATACTTGTTGTAATTGTTATGTTTCTTTTTTGTAGTGAAAAGTCCAAAATCAACCAGAACAGGCGTTGATCATTTTTCTGCATTGATGTTTAGGTTTTAATACCTCCAGTTAGGGCTGCATGAGGAAATGAGGAAAATATCTAATTGTGATTATTTTGACTGAAATAATCCATGATATTGGAGGGAATGATAATTTTTTATCATTATTCTTATTGTCATTGAAACAAAAATATTATAGTATGATTTTTTTTGAGGATCTGTACCAAACAAAGATTTTTTTCTTTAGTCTGTGGGATAAGATTTGTAGGCTGGAATGTCTCTGCAGCACCACAATACTTATTTCAGAATGGCTTGTCCATATTTTGCCTTTAACAAATAATGCGCCCACATGCAATTTGGATAGTCCATATTGCAATTTCGATAATATTGCGATTAATTGTGCAGCCATACCTCCAGGAAACAAGCAAATGAACAGATGCGGTTTGTACAAACAATAATTTGTAAACCCTTAAATTATAATACAACTGTTCGAGCATGTGGTCACTCTTAGCTTTTGTAAAGGTCAAGATAGTTTATTATAATTTGGCATCTTTTTATGTTTAAATATATTTCCATTGTAATTTATGACTCAATCAAAAGTCCAAAATACCCAAAAAATTAGGGATGCACCGATTTATCGACCGAACATTGGTATCGCCCGATAATTGACTTGTTGACTGCCATCAGCCTAAAGGCACATAACATGACATTCACCGATGGCAGTGGCTGATGTTCAGCTGTTGTGTTGCATCCATTTTGTGCTGGCTAAATGTTATGTTGGTTATTAGCGGTTAGACTCAGACAACAGTCACTAGCATATGCTGCTACTGCAGCTGATGATACGGAGAAGAAGCCACTGGCTGGACACGACTCTGACGTAAGAGGGCAACGGGTGCTGTGCGCACATGTGGTTTGTTTTCAGAGTTGTTTAAGTGAGTGGCTGTTCCATTCTGCGTATCACATCTTGGATGAGAAGAGAAATAGATTGAGCTGCAAGGCAGTTTCTTATCTTTGTAAAGAAAAACATATATCTTACTAACAAGTAGGCAGTGAAGTACAGGTGATTTTTCTTTTTTTTTTATCCATAATGTCGTATTGAGGAGGTTTTGAGGCCAATTAATGTTTAGTAAAGAGGCTCATGTTCAACCCAATGTTCCAGCCTTCTGTAAGTTTGTGCTTAATGGAAACTCAAGAACATTGTATTCTGTATGAAAAACACAAGGTGAAAGATATTTAGATTTGTATTTATTAATTATATATATTTTATTTTATAGCTTTTCTAAATCACTTTAACATTTACATTTGATCACATTTAATTAAATCTTTCACAAAAACAATGTTTTTTTGGGCTATGTAGGTACTGAAAAAATCTTCTCATTTTGTAGGTAGTTGTATAGCAGGCTAAAAAGGCCTTTGAAACTGTTATTGGTTATATTAAAGGTTATTTCATTAATTTGTATGATTGAATTTGGGATCATTCAAAGATGGGTTGACTTTAAAATGGTTCAGTGATTTTTTTAATAATGAAGACTTCTTTGTTTTCCTGGCTATCTAAATTGTTTTTTTAATCATTGGCCCAGAATTTCACAATTGGTGCATTCTGACTAAAAAGCACCTTACAACCCATATGAATCACTACATTTGACCAACATTTGCCAGCCTCAGTAGCTCAGCTGATGAGAAATAGATCAAAGACATGGATAGTAAGGTATCTCTCTTCCTGGTCTGCATGGACTGTATGCTTGTCTCTTTTTTTGGGAACTTACACTCTTCAGAGTGTAGTGGTAATGAAGTGCCTCTCATTAAGAGCAACATTTGTGACAGTCAGTCAGTCAGGCAGGAATGCATGGAGGGCAGGAAGCGGAGAGCCCCTGATAGAAGCTACTCATAGGGGCCTCTGAGTAAAGGCTCATTTCATGCAAGGTTAGACACATCAGTCATTGGACATGGGGCTGGCTTTTACTGCCTTTCAACAAAATTACACATGGAACATGTTCACACAGTAAAGATGAACCTGGAAATCAAATGTCTTCCGTTAGGCTCTCTGCTGCTGGCGCAATCACTGCCACAGTGTAAGCTTAACATTCCCTGCATGCAGTGAATCAAAGCCTTACTGATGACAAAGGTCATGGACCCAGGGAACTTCCATTCACTTTGATTGCGTGTTGAGTCTTTATTTGTTTGTAATGTGTACTGCATGCACTTAGTAGTGGGACATTAATTAAATCAAACATAAATATGGCCCCTAATTAAGCTTCAAAGCATCAATGAGCTGTGATGGGTAAGAAAAGCTTTGAGCCCATCAAATCAGGCTCACATGAATAGTTTGGCTTGGGCAGGAGAATACTCTCCAGCACTATCCATGTTCTCACAAATTTGACACTGCGATGAAGGCCTGTGTGGGCCACAGCACATTCATTCAGTAACACCGTAGCCTCAAAATTTGAGCCCTGGTGTCCCCCTGTTATAACCTTCATTTATTGTCACCTGCTGAGGTCACAGCCCAGCAGTGACAAGGCGCTTGCACAACCAGTAATTTAAGCAGACATTTTGGCCAAAGGTTTTCATTGTTTTGGCTGTATCTGTTTTCTGCATGCAGTGTTGGCTTTGCTAACAGATGCACCCCTGGAGATCAGCTGCCAAAGATGATTGAAACAAAAGTTATTTTCCTTTCCTTTTTAGAGTGGCCGGACATATCTCACAATGAGATTAAACTTGCAAAGCAACCTGACTCACAAAACTAGTCACTGAATCACTTCCCTTTCTTAAAGGTCCCATGACATGGTGCTCTTTGGATGCTTTTATATAGACCTTAGTGGTCCCCTAATACTGTATCTGAAGTCTCTTTCCCGAAATTCAGCCTTGGTGCAGAATTACAGCCACTAGAACCAGTCCCACAATGAGCTTTCCTTAGTACGTGCTATTTCTGTGTCTGTAGCCGAAGTCACGCCCTTCTACTTCCGGTCCATGGGACCTATCTTTCGAAAAAATATGAACGAGGGTCAATGGAGAGATAATAATTATTTTTTGATCCAGTTTGAATTGAGCCATGGATTACAAATATGATGTTCGTCAATTTAAAACATTATTTTTCAACCAAAAAAAGTCTCTGTTTATTGTTAAACTGTTGAAGTATAAGACTGTGAAAATACGTAATTAGAAAGACTACAAACTTCATGGATGACGTCTCTCTGAAGCTACGATGTCTTTGTGTATCGTACCGGGGATGTAACGTTACTCAAATGAGCAGAGGATCTCGCTTGTTCTTTTGCTTCTCTGCTGAAAACACTTGACTGGATAAAACACAGCAGTTAAAATACCGTTACATGTGTTGTGGAACAGAGCTAAGCTAGCTAGCTAGCGAGCAAACCAAGCATCAAGCTAGGTGATGTAGATTGTGTGAAACGGGAGATGTAGTCCACTGAGCTGTTTCACACAAAACTAAGTGGTACTACGACAAACCTACGGCTAACTGAGACTTTCTTTGTTTGAAAAATTATCTTTTAAATTGACGAACATCATATTTGTAATCCATGGCTCAATTCAAATGGGATCAAAAAATAATTTGCCCCTCCCCGTTCACTACCGTTCATATTTTTTCTGACTTAAGGTCCCATGAGGTCCACCGGAAGGGGCGGGACTTTGGCTCTCTATTGAGGATGAGAGAGGGAGGGGCAAGGTGGGGTGTGGGGGTGTGGCCTTGACCAACTGCCACTTTGCTCGTTTGAAAGCCATGATGTCAGTCTCTCATGGGTGGGCCAAATTTTCTGGGCGGGTAAAGCAGAGAAAGGGGAGGTAACCTTGCTCCTTATGACCTCATAAGGAGAAAGATCAGATCCAGATCGGCCCATCTGAGCTTTAATTTTCTCAAAGGTAGAGCAGGACACCCAGGGCTCAGTTTAAACCTATCGCCATTTCTAGCCACTGGGGGACCCTAGGCAGGCTGGGGGAATGCATATTAATGTTAAAAAACCTCAAAAAGTGTTTAAAGTACCTTTACAGTTGAGAGGAAGGTATTTTTGCTCAAAAGAACCTAATCTCATTCCTCACCTCTTTATTACTCACCTGATTTGCTGATAACCCCTGATAAGCAGGCAAAATGGCTGCCATTGTAAACTGATGGCACAGTATGGTGGCAGCAAGCGGTTTTAACTAGCACTCTTTGAAAGATCTGTTTTTGCTCTTACTGGAATAGTTGCAGGTTTAAAGCTGCACAATTCTACTGAACTGAGTTCTAATTCTGCTTTTTTAGTGAATTAGGAGTTTTTAAAAATGTGAGAAACAGGAAAAGGGTGTGTGTATTAATTTGTCTGCGCTTGTGGGTGAGTGTGTGTATTAGGTAATTTTTTTTCTATATTGTGGCTTTAGCTATTTTCTGTGACAATGAGGGTATATATCGGAGGTTTCCAAAATAATAGATCTATACTTTTGTCGGTCAAAATCATATTTCATTGCATCACAAGATGTTGGCCACATCAGGTTTAACCTGCTTAGAGGTCTCCGGTGTCATCAGATGCTAATGCGAACAAACATAGAGAGACATGTAGCTGAGACTGACAAGGAATCTGGTCCAATGTAGTGAGTCACAAAAATCATCAGCGACAATTATACTTCTGAGAAATTATTATTTTATCTAAGGGGAAATACATTGCAATAATGTAGATGGTTACAGTCCAACAATGCATTGTTTGGATACAAGTCTATGAAAACGGAGGTTAAGAACATATCCAGCAAGTACAAGTATATACAGTATTTGACCAGGAGTTCCCCTTCTCCTGTATATAAAAACAACCATGTTATTCCAGTATGATGACAGTTATGATGATGTTAATGATGGCCTTTAGCCTTATTTTTGTTCATTGACTGCATTTCGCTTACAGTATCTGTTATGTAGACTACCTAATATGACTGATCTTTGTACATGTTTAATGGCAAATGTTCTCTCATTTAAATTTCATGCATTTACTCTAATTTATAAGATACTGGAAAACTAATTTACTGTAGGTCTACCTGTTTGACCTATTTGTCAAACTACTCTTCAGAAGCAACTCCTTCCTGTCTGGTCCATTTGGTCTAGAGTGTTGGATATTATTTAGATTTGTAAATGCTTGCTGGAACAAGCTGTGTAGCTGTGACGTTGTGTTAAAATATGTTGCCTGTTGTGAAAGGAGAAGTGGCTATTGCTGATATGTCTGCCAAGGTCATCTAAGTAATTCCTATTTTAGGCAAATGTATTTAATCATCCACAAATTTGTCCAGTATTTCAGAAAAGCAATGCCGCTATTCCTCAGTTTTGTAAACCTGGCTAAATTTAGTGGTCACTGTAAGACCTGTAAGAATGTCATTTTTAATTCTCAGGACTCACAAAACGCATGCTTTGTCAGTGATGCATGACATCAAGGTTATGTGCATGCAAAACAAAGTGAATGAGTCGGTCACTTCACAAAAGGAAAGAAAGCTAACAGTGATGGATTTCTCTGAATGGCATTGCCTCTCCTTTGTTGTTGAAGCATGATGGCTGATGGATAATAATAATAATAAGTATTCTCTATAGTCTCAACTGAAGGACAGACACCTCATAAATCTTAAACTGAAATTTCTTAAAAACACAGTTAAAGAGGCCAAAACATGAAAATGATGCCACCTTAAACAGAAGAAATGTTTGAAAAGTAATGACACGCTAAATGCATTATCTGCGCTTTCTGCCTTGTAATACAGTGAAGACACATTGTATTGGGCTTCTTTGACAAATGACAAACAGCCTGCCCCTCCAGTTATTAAAATTCTCATTTGTCTTTGATGTTTACGGTTATATAGCCAAAGGCTTGAATGCAATCCTACCAGTTCAATTAAACCGGTGTGCTTATTTCTCAGTACTTTTCTGGTGTCATACTTTGACATCCTGCGCTTACCCATTCTACCTCAGGCTCCTTGAAACGCAACGTTAGGATTAACATCTTGGCTTTGTGGCATCAAAAGAGAGACTCCAGTTTCATACACTTAAAACTGAGACTTCTTATGCGCTAATTTAACCAGTTCTCATGTTTATACCAACAGGTTGAGCTTTTGTGCTACCTGTCCAGAATGATGCAGATATAATTACTCAAACATCAGTGATGAAACGATGAATCTGTGATGATGAAAAATCTCTATTTAAAGATGTGTGACGTTTGATTCATACAGTGCGTGTGCTCTGTAATGAGTGTATCTCACTGTCATCACGCTTAATGACATTTAGGTAATCTCTTTCATGTTTCAATGCTTTTGTTGTATTGTTCATCAAGAGCTGCTGGGAGCTAGATTCGATTAGGTGTGACTGACTGTAGGGCTAATATCACTGTTTAATAGGCTGAGTTGATCAATGTTTTACAGAGGCAAATCATTTTCAAAAGTATAATGGAGTTAGGATCAACGTTATGCGAAGCTGGTCATGTTGATTAGTATTTAAAAAAGGACAATATAGAATATAATTGCCAACAGCTTTATATATGTCCTCCTTTATACAGGAAGTGAACAAGTTATTTACATTCTAAATGTATCTAATTCAACAGAGAGCTGGTTAGGAATTATTTTTTTTAGTATAGAGTAGGCTATATGATATTCACACATTTTAAGCTCTATTGCATTTTGTAATTGCTACCACTGTTGCTATGTTATGTATACAGGACAGTAGGGTGTCTATAATGATTTGTATATATTTTAAACTCTTTATTTTGCATTTTAACATCAAATGTTACTGAAAAGTAAACGCATTAAAAGAATCCATGTATGCTCTATATCCAACCTGCCCCACTGAGCCAAGTGGCATGAAAGTGCTATGTATGCTGTCTCATAGTTTTTAGTGTTTACTTTAACTTATAAATTCATTAAAAAGCAGTGTACCCTGCTTTTTCTATGATTCCCTGGGAAGAAGCTGCCATTCAGGCTGACTAAATCAGACAACCCTTTTATTCTGCTAAATGGGGAATTGGTTCAAGATCCAAGACACCACAGGGTAGAGACCGAAACGCAGTAAAGAGATAACATGTCAAAGTATCTACAGTAGTTAGCCTTGCATGACTAAACATTAGATCAACTGCCCGCTGTTTGTCCAACCATCAGTGTACCTGCACATTTTTGTCCGGCACAGAGTTCACACTGTGCTTTCTGCTTAAATTGAGCAAAACAGATGTGGACACTATCAAATCAGACTGAAAGACATTTGAACATGCTTCTGAAGCTCATTACTTTGTGCAGTCATGGTTCTAAAGATCCCAATCAGCATCAAAAGGATGCGGTTTGTTTCTACCTGGCGGCTTTCTCTCCTTTCATTATACCCTTGTAATATTCAAATATTTTATGCAAATACAACCACAGTTTTCCTGATGCTATACTGGTAAGGGATGTTGCTTGAATGTAGCTGAAAACACAGTCATTCCAGTCTTGATTTATTTATTTATTTATTTTTCTTAGTCCAATCATGGACATGTTCTATGATATGATTTGGTTAATGACAACAGTCAAATGCGTGGATCAGACAGCTGTCTGATTTATAGATAATTAGTCCTAAAATTTTAGCTTTCAGTGGAACATGATCAGATGACATGACAGATGCGCCCCTGCCCCCCAGGCAGGTCAGTCTTTCTAGGCGTTCAATCTGCTGTAGGGAACACAGGAAACTAAAGGCTACAAACTAGATTAGAAGTGATGATTTTACATTCTCTCTATCAATGGCTGATGCATTGTATTGTCTAATGTACTAACATAAGCTATGTGTGAATTTGTTGTTGATGCATTACCTGCATTGCCTATTTGCAGAGATATAATCATCTCATTAGGACCACACTGCCGAAAATGATGCTACTTTTTAATGATGATGTAAATTCTTAACTAAATGCAATACTGCAAGCATTATTTTTCTCAGTGTGGTTTCAGAACATTGTACTCATTGTCTCTTTGTCCCATTATGGGAAACAAAGAGGGCATGCATTGAAATGAATACAGCTCAGAATACATTTGTCTAATTTAACAAAGGCTCACAATATTTTGGACTGGGTAATCCAAAAAGAAATCCTACAAAGATGACAAACTGTTGAGGAAACTGTGGATCAATAGCATGTTATGTCCATGACCCCCTCCTCTGTGGCTTTCTGATGGCTTACACATTTTTACTTTCATTTTCTTTTTTTTCCTTTTCGGGATGTGCAGGAGGGTAGGGAGGGACGGAGGGACGGAGGGAGGGAGGGAGGGAGGGAGGGAGGGAGCTGGTCTGACAAAGTGTTATAGAGTCTTAAAAAAAACGATTTTATTTGCATGTTTGCTATGTGTCTACGTTGTGCTTTCAAACTCAATTAATACTTCCAACTCACCCTTATAAATTCGTTGCATTGTTCTATGCCCTAGAGTAAAGGACAAATTAAATACAAACTTGTGTGGTCTTTGTTTCTAGCCATGTACTGCAGTTGCTTCGAACATCTTGAAAAACAGTATGTAATAAGCTTTTGTTCTCAGAAAATCATGTTTCAGCCTAGCTTTCATATGAACCTCTATTTTGTCCCATAGAATATGGAATGATCGGAGAGCATACAGTAAAAAGTCAGCGGCCAAGATCAGTTCATGACACAAAGGCCCTGCAGGAGCAAGCTGAATCTGCTAAATTTATGGCACAAACTGGTAATACTGTAGTTATGTTTCTTTACTTTATTTTGTTAACTAAACTTAATTTCATCATGCATGCTCTCTCTTGTACTGCACCTTTTAAGTGGAAATGTGTTGCATTATTATTTTTTCCAACTCATTCTATATTGCCACATATGAAGTAGGAAGATAAATTTCCCATTTTTCTATGAATATTTACTTTGAATATAGAACATAATTGGGTTTTGTGGCTCTGTTTGTTTTATTGTCACATAGCGAGTTGGCAAGTGGATTACTCATATGCTATATTCATAGAACATTAATTAAACAGCAGTTTAAAACTAAGGTCATGATGTAGTTAATCATTTCCTCCAAGGCATGATAAATGAAATGTCATTCGATGAAAAATCGAACCCTTCAGCCAAATATGAAAAACATACTTGGCAAAAGTTGAACTGATAGATGCTGCCCTTAGAGATAAAATGAGGCTTTGCTGCTTAATCAAGTCTAGCATCCAATACATTAAAAACTGAAATAATTTAAATTCATAATAACATTTACAACCTACCAACTTAGCAATTGTAATAAAATCAGAAAGTACTGAAATAAGTCACAGCAATATTATAGCAACACCTTAATTTGGCTTTCATTATTTAGTTGTTTGAAACCCCTTTTTGTTTTCAGTGGGTGGGTTAAGATCTAGGTGAGATTTGTTTTTTATTCTTCATTTTGATTTTTGGGAAATGTTTTGATTTTTTCATGTGTTGTTACATTTAAATTCCTGTCATTGTTTAAAAAATGCCTATCATTACCATTTTAATTTGCGACACACCATACATACATACATACCGGTACTAACACATGCTCATTAACACCTCTCCATTTTACACATGCCGTAGGTATGTTGTTTCCCTGTTGAGTCGCATCACTGTGCTTTTCTGTTTCTCATTCTCACACAATTTACTCTCCCTGTACTGCCTCATTTAACAAATTGATCCACCTTTCAGTCTATTTTATGATCTGCAAAACTAAGGGCAGTGTTTAGATCCCTATTTGGCTGAATCTATGTTCCCTTTATACTACATGTTGAGTTACTATTTTAAAGCATAATGTTCTCAAACTTCTAATATGATTTGATGACTTCCAATGACATAAATGTATTCAGAGCTGCAATTGAAATAATTCCTCTTTGTAATAAATTATATTTCTAATGCATAAAGCCTCAAAGAAAATGAATACTTCACCTGAGGGTTTAACATAATCAAACATCAATTATTTGGGGACTACTCTGATGCAGGGATTTAATTGTCCAGTCACTTGTCATCAAATAATTTATTCTTTTTCAATTAGGCTACCATGGCTTTGGAAACCACACCCCACTGCCTCATCATAATATCCAGTTTTATTTAGCATTTCATGGCTTTTTGATAGTTGACCCTTTTGGACAATGACGATTGAAAGGCTGAATGCTTGAATGTTTCTTCTTATTAATCTTTATAATTTAACTCAAAAGAGATTTTGAGAAAAATGTAACAACTATGATCTTTATCTTTACTAATCTGCTACCTAACAATAGGTGTGATTATTTTATTATTTTATTTGACTGCAGAGTTAAACTACTTCAAAGTCTGCTTGCCAAAACCTCAATTTAGGTGCAAAGGCCTGGACAATAGAAACAGATTCCATTCTCATTATGTGGCTAAATTGGTACCTTCCTTCTGGGCACTTGCAATTAAGTCTGCTTTGAGCCACATTCAAACACATGGAAATGGCTATGATCTGCTGAATAAAATCAGCTAACTTTCTCATTTTCCTCCACCCCTGGGATTTAACAGGTTGAGATGGATTTGAAAATTATTTCGTCTAAAACACAGAATTCGCTCCACTGTTGTCAAGGAAACTAGATAGTTTGCTGCAGTGAAAGGGAATCCATCTCTCCGACCTCTTTCTGAACTAACACCCATTAAATTCCATTTTATTTTCTCAGATGTTTTCTTTCTTGCATGTCACCATGTTCTTATGAAATTTGCTTTGTTTATGGTCTCACTTTGTTTAAGCATATTATTGGGTTTCATAGAAATGCATGACTTATTTTTCTTAAGGATAAAGTTAAACAGATGTAACCCTAATGTCTACCATTACTTTTCTATAATCCTAACTATGCCTTCACCGTGATCTTTGCATAAATGCACATTTAAATTTGTTGTAAAAAAGCTGATTAGTTTACACAGCTCTCCGACACTATCAAGACCATTGTTAATGCAACTACTCTCTATGATTGCAAAACACTTTATTGTGCTGCATACAAATGCAATCACTTGTCTGAAGAATAACACTGCCAAGTCAGTATTTATCAAAGATCACATAAAGGTAGTTGAGACTGTACAATAGTGTTTTTGTAAATCTTAAAAACCCCACTTCACCCCAACGTGACTCATGTTGCCCCCCCCCCCCCTTCTTCCCTACCACCCACCCACTTGACTCAACCCTGCCCACCCCGCCCCGTAAGAACTGCCCAAGGACCATATTGCTGCATTTAACTAGTGTCACCCTTCTCCCACACAGGTGAATCAGGTGCAGAGGAGTGGTCCCAGTGGAGCTCATGCTCTGTAACTTGCGGGCAAGGGTCGCAGGTGCGAACAAGAACATGTGTCACACCATACGGAACACACTGCAGCGGCCCTTTAAGAGAATCAAGGGTTTGCAATAACACTGCCCCTTGTCCAGGTAGTGTTAGCCGCAGATTCTTGAATATTAATGTTTTGTTGTTTATACGAGGAAATGTGTTGTTGTGTTTTAACAAACTTTTCAATGTGTCTATTTAAGAATGTATTTTTATTGCAGTTATTACAATTAATCTAATGCTTTCTTTCTTTGGTGTTATTTTGTGAATGTGGTTTTTTTTTCATGATCACTTTTGTGTTTTCCATTTCACATAACTGTAAGGCAATTCATCAGCATTGAAATGGTTTAATGACATGTGGTTCTGCATGGAGCTTGGGGAGCAGTAGATCCTGATATGTTGTCAGCTTCATTTCCTTGAAGGTCAGTCGTGCATTTCAAAATAACTTGGCAGCACTTCTTCAAAACACGCTGTAAGGCATTTCTTCCTCAACCCATAGTGGCAAGGCAGATGAGTCACTGGCAGTCAGGTATCAACATCAGATGTGTTTCTGACTGGTGATTGCAGAGCACTAATGTTTGTCTGGTAGGAGAGCGTGTCTTTCTAAACAAGTCGTTGCCATTATTCATTTTTGGGATTGTTTACACAGACAAATATGTTGATTTAGTAATGAGATTCTGAACTCATGTTTAGTGAAGGTATTTGATGGCGATTTTTAATGGAGTGCTTCTGTGTCTGCATCATAAACTCTTAGGTAATTTTTGCTGATAAAAAAATCTCTTCTTAGCATCCTCTAACATTCTGATCTATGATGTACTGTACTTCATTTTTAGATGTGGCATGTGTAAGTGGGAAGTTGGCAGGTTTCAAAAGGGTCACTCTCTTACTGTGTGTGGACATTAAGAGCTAGAAAGAGAATGAGTCATTTCTTGGTGTAATTCCTCTACAGTTTGGCCATTGATATTTAGCATAGAAAGCATTAAAGCTCCTATTTCTCCACAGCTACACAGCCCATTTCCAGGTATTAATTCATTAGAATGAAGAACAATTATTAATTTAGAACGACAACTTACAGAAATGCCCATATTGACCTTGATTTATCTCTAGACATGCAGACATTAGGCATCTCATGGCTAATTGTGGATCCAGAACTTTCTTTCACATAATAATGCAGAAACACTTATCACCAAATAACTGGGCTATAAAACTCTAGTTCAACTCTAAAGCAATTTTGACTTTCCTGACAAGAGTAAGACTGCGTTAGAACTTTACATTTTTAGAAAAAAAAGGAGAGGGAGAGTCCTTTTAATTTCTAAAAGGTCACTATTCTTAATTTATTGTATTGTTTCATTGTTTTTTAAGTAGATCATATCAAATACACTGTAGTGGTGGAGTGTGGTTAAATTGCATTGCTTGAAATATCTGAAAAATAATGTTTTCTCGCTTCACTTACTTATATTAAAAACCTAGCAATGGGATCACAGAAGTTACAGTAGCAAACTGATACTGTACAAACAAATCCCACCTGGCATGGTGCCACATGAAACACAGTCTATATCTAAATATATAATATTCCAAAAAGCAGACTTATCGATTCACTCTCTTCAAACCGTGAGTAGTATGCCAAGGTTGAAGGATACCTCCAAAATAGAGTATACAATTACAGACATGTTACTGCCAGTCTAAAAGTAGCCTTACCTTAAAGTCACCATCGCTGAAAACATTAACATCATCGATGAACAATGGCAGGCACTGCAGGCTTACATCAAGCACGTTAAAAATTCTGGGCCTCCATAGAAGTTGTGATGCCGCTCATCCAACACAATGCATCTGCCAAAATACAATAACACTTGTGCTTTACGAAATTTTACTTTTACCTGAGTCATCCCATTTTTTAATCCAACCAACAGCACCAGAGTTTTTATTTTATTTTTTATTTTAAATTCTGGTGTAGTTAGTTATTCAGCAGAAGTAGCCTAAGCACAGTCATTTCTGACATTTAGACACTACAGGATTTCCTGACTTCCAGTGCCAGCATTCAAAGCCAACACAAAATTTGTTTTATACTGTAGCACAGAATATAGCAGGTTTGTTTCAGCATTCAGTATTAGATAACTATCTCAATTTTTCAACCTAACACTCCCTGTCCTCATTAAAACTATAACAGCAAGATCTGTACAACAAGTATGATCATGATTTAATTCCTTCCTGTCATGGGTGCATACGTTGGCGGCCTCTGACTTTCTTTTATTTGAGTTAGTATTAAATATTTCTTATAACACAAATTTCTCAATATGTGATTTGGTTGGGTGGGGGTACAGGGTTGTTCTACATTTTTATTTTGCCTTAAGGCATCAGTAAATGGGAAAGCTCTTGATAAGGCGCTAGCTTATTTTATCTTGCTATCAACAAGTGAGAAAGTGTTGTCTGTTTACTATGCTATTGAACGGCACTGCCATGAAAAACTGTCAAAAACACATAAAAGAGCCATACCTTTGGGAGGGATGCTGTTCTCTCATGTCAACAAGCACGGCTAGCTTAGTATATATTACGTTATCCAAGTCGTTCGTTAACCAGCTAGCAAAGTAATGTAAACAATGCGCCACTTGACCGACCATGCATGCGCAGATACGTCTGTATTCGTCCTACTTTACAGGATGCGAATGCATCCCATAGACTGTAAAAATAAGATGCACCCGCGGATTTATTTTAAAATAAAACTTCTTCATGTGCTAATTGTAGTGAAGTAATGTCAGCCAAGTGAAAATATATGTTTCTTGTATATGTTTTTTTTTTCTTCTTCTTTTTGACGACGACAGTGGAGTTCTGTGGCTTGAAGGAGCTACATAGTAGACTGTGGCTGTTAGTAGGGTAACATTACATTGGTTGTGTGTCATTTGTTGACAATAAATAGATAGAACAACGTCAGGATAGCCTATTAGGCTCAGATCACAAACCCATAATAGCTTGAACATGCAAAAACACTATAATTTTAATATAAATAATAATGTTGTGATTGATGTACTGTAAAAAAACATGTTTTTGCCTCGAATTAATGCAAGTTTCTGTTTTAGCTGTACTAAACAACTAGCAAATAACAACTTGGTTGGTATGCACAATGTGATGTGTTTACTTACAATAAACTGAACTACAGAAAACTGGGCAATTGGCATAATAAGCAGCAATAGCTTCAATGGAAACAAAGCATTCATTAGCAGAAAACACTGGGAGGTTCAGTCTACAAAATGCTAAATTATTGCCAACTTGATCATAAAGATGAAGCCTAATTTATTATAAAGAACTATTTCAGTGCTTAGAAAAAAACTCACAACTGCCAGACACTATGCCTACCACAAATAATCAGTGCAAATCAAAGACAAATAAAGACTGGAAGAAGTTCTGTCAGACATTTTCTGTTGACACATTGATGTAAAGGATTCAACGTTGACAGTGAGCCAGTAACATCTATAAATATTCAAATGTAGGCATATTGAAATCCTATTGCAGAAGAAGAACAAGAGCAAAAGAAAATCATTAAGATCATGATTTCACTGTGTCATTTTTAATGTGGTTATGTCTCTTTACTAGATAAACTGTGGTAACCTATTGGGACTCTAAAACCAGTTAAGTTAATGTATATACGTATATAAGAGGCAAACCTATTGCAAAAGCATTTCCAAGTGCCAGTGGCCCTTTGTTTGCATTGCGCAAACATAAGAGCCAGGTGCAATATTATGCACAAAAGCATTGAACTGCAGCTTTATGATAAGCATGGATTTAATTGTATTTTTTCAGTGGAAACTAGCTCAAACTGTTCTTTGAAAAAAATAGGCCTATTGTATGGTGAATACAGTTGGGCACAAGCAGAAGGCTTACAAGTTAAAAAGTTAAAATCTCACTGGAATGATATGAATTAAATGAACTAAATCCCAGTTTACCACAAATTAATGAAAACATTCTTTGTCAATGCATTTGCTTTGTCCACCATACTGTGCTGGTCCAAGAATTTCACCTCTACCACAATTGCACATGGCAAGTTCATTGAAAAAACACACACAAAGAAGCGGAATCCTATTCCATCACTGCCACAGTAGCTTTGGTGACTGCCTGCTTTGAACTTGAAATGTTCAAAGTAAGTGCTTCGGCCACCATGGGACATTTAGCAAAAAGAAGGCCAGAGAAGGGACAGACGGTAGCTCCGCCTCATGGCCAACCATCGGCATGATCCCAAGATCCAAGTGCTCTACAATTGATCCTGAGATCCAGCTATTATACTGCAGGAACTTTAAGCCTGTGCAAATAACTGTGGATAGTGACCCCTCTGAAGAGGAACAAATCTATTCCCTGTAGACAAAGTAGTCGGGAGGGGGGTTTACTTCTGTCTAGGTCTCAGATTCCTATATTTCCCTCCCTAAAGTAAAACTTTAACCCAATAGCAAATGTCCTCTGCAGCTCTATCAAGCCTTGCAATCTGTCAACCAGAACCCAGCTAAACATACATGCAAACCAAGATGCAAGACAAATGATGCCTTTATAAAGCATTTATTTCAAAGTATGTATTTTGATAGACAGCTGAGGAAAATTACAAATGTATCAATAGCATTATATATTATGGTGATGATTGTGCTTGAAAATGATCTGTCGTGTTGTTAAATAGAAAGGGAAATACCGAAAATTATTCTAAACTCAACGCATGCCAAAATAATCCTTAAATCCTAAATTAAAGTTTTTTTTTAAATTTGTGTTCATTCAAAGCTCAAGAGTTTGAAAATGGGACCTCTTACAGGTGATGTTTTTAATTTATTTAATAATTTAGTTTTTAATATTTTGATTGTGTCCAACAATAACAACATGCCACATGAGATTTAGAATTGTTTTAATTAAAATAAGCCTTTGAAACATTTATTCATGAATTTCTCAGGCATATACAGTACATCTAATGAGGAAACACACTTTTGATACTTTTTCCTGTTGAATTTGGGCTGTCTGGCCTGATATTCAGTCTGAGTGGCCACTTCATTACCAATCATAAAATGTGGGGCAGTGATTCAGAGGTCTGGAACCAGGTTACGGGCTGTCTGCTTTGTGTATAACCATGATTAGTATGTTGGTGTAACGACATATTTGCAGAACCATTGTCAGCCCACATTAACTTGAAGGTCCACAGCTTTTAGATTCCTAGTCAGACTCAGAAGACTCAACAAACTGTAACACTGTGCAAACCTGCTGCTCCTCAACTTGATTTATCATATTATATGCCTTTGTGGCTGTATGAAGCATTGTTAGTGGGGTAGCATTTAATATGATTGTATTAAATGTTCCACAGTGTCTGTGTGCTCAGTGTTTCATTCACATTAGTTTTGTTGCTGATTATTTTTGATTGATTTTATTTGATGTATGGCTCAGTGCAGTTTGTTATGGGTTTGTTTATGCTATAGCAGCGACAGGGATATTGATCAGGCCTGACACCTTTTCTGTGCCCGCAGTACACGGTGTATGGGAGGAGTGGTCACCATGGAGCCTGTGCTCATTCACATGTGGCCGAGGTCACCGCACTAGGACTAGGATGTGTGCCCCTCCCCAGCATGGAGGCAGGGCATGTGACGGACCTGAGACCCAGACTAAGCTTTGCAACATAGCCCTATGCCCAGGTATCATCTGTCTGCTCTCTAAATATATTCCAATATTAACAGTTATAGGTAAGGTACACTTAAAAGGTAAACGCTCATAAACTCATTTCAAAAGATGAATCTTTGAGAATGATAGCAGTTTACCTTACACACATCTATATGTGTTTAATCCTTAATTAATACAGTACTGCAAAGGTGAGTAAAAAACTGAATGGCAGCCCAGTTTGTGGTGCATTTAAAGTAAAAGTGCTTTCACAATAATGCGGTTTAGGCAACCCTGTTGAGAGTCAATACTATAATACTGACGTCAAAATCACTTACCCGCAATTGCCTGTGAATGCTAAGCAGATTAGTGATGATGAGTTTTTCCACACAGTAAATGTTAGCTTTGCTCTGGTAACAGACTCAGTGAAAACCACTCAATCTCAGATGCTTTCCCTCTGCCCTGACAGGGAATATGGAAGGCAGCTAACCAATAGATTCTGCAGTTTGTGCCTTTGGCATTTTAATAGCCTAAATCATAACATGAGGACATGCTACAAAAACACTTTTTATGTTTTATTCTCCTTTTGCCTTTGGTTATGTTGGGAAATTTTAACCAGATTAGGAAACAAGCAGTACAATTCTCCAAAATCTACAAAGAGTCATGTCATTTTTTTGTCTGTTTTTTGGCTTTCAATCTGAGAGAGAATAGTGATCTGAATATCTCCTCCAATTTCTGTCTGCCCTCTTTTTCCCTTCACATGGGACATGCTTGTTGGGTTGTGGTTGGTGCCTCAGTGGACGGACAGTGGCAGGAGTGGAGCTCTTGGAGCGATTGCTCGGTGACCTGTGCCAATGGCACTCAGCAGAGGACCAGGCAGTGCTCAGCAGCCGCCCATGGGGGATCTGAGTGTCGCGGTCACTGGGCAGAAAGCAGAGAGTGCCATAATCCTGACTGCACAGGTAAAATCCTGAGCATCTTAATTCTATATCCGCTTTGATGTCTAAATTCAAAATCGTGATTTAAAATGGGGGAAAAGAGAGACTAAAAACAGCCTGTCCCATATTGTCATCATTATCTTTACAATCATGAGTACCATAATCATTACTATCAACTTTAGATAAAATATGCAGCCTGATTTTACTGAGCTACTATACTCTTTCTTCTTCGTTCTGAAACCTCTGCAGCTAGAATCAGCTGTGCTGTAAGAATCAAGACTAATGTTTGAGACCATGCTCTATCAATTGGATTTGTAAAATCCATTTAGATATACTGCATGTTTTTTCACATAATTCAGGGTTAGCTGTCCAAACTGTCTGTCAACATCATAGATGTATTAGAGGCTCAAAGATGTCAGCTTAGTGGTCTCCAGCAGGCTTTGAATTGTCTGATCATGTGAAGGGCCTGAGCACTCTCATAATCTCCTGATGCAATTTTCACTGCAGCAACCTAAAACAGCTGTTCTGTATTTCACTGGTATGTGCGTGGCAAATAGATTCCTCTCAAATTTTTGAAAGTCAGTGGAAATCTTGTGCAACCACCAGTCAACTGTATGCTCTCTTGGACCACTAAAATAGTGCCAAATGCTTGTGAATGCATATTTTCATTTTGTGCTCATGAAAATGAAGCAGAGGATGCTGTTGTCTTCCTCACAGTGAGAGGATGCATTATACAATTTATTCATTTGATGAGGCCTACCTGTTTTGCAATTCTTATTTGTATCCGAGGTGAGAGATCAAACATTAAGTG
The DNA here is from genome assembly GCF_004354835.1 of Perca flavescens. Classification (NCBI taxonomy): domain Eukaryota; kingdom Metazoa; phylum Chordata; class Actinopteri; order Perciformes; family Percidae; genus Perca; species Perca flavescens. The sequence goes on along the minus strand of NC_041347.1, from coordinate 15,545,073 downwards.
TGACTACACAGTCTAAGCATTGATTTAACAAGTCAGCACAGTGTCCATTACTGCTGGAAGCGTTGCTTTGCTTTGTAGAACACAAAAAAGAGTTCATGGCAAAACCCAAAAAATGTTTGAGAAACCATAAAACCTATATTTGAGTAAATAAGTGTGCTGCAAGACTGTAGACATTCTTCGAAAAAACAAACAAACAAACAAACAAACAAAAAAGGTAAAAAAAAACAAAAAAGTAATTACTACAAAAGGCCTGTGCAGGGTTTGAATCCTGGGTTAAAATTGAGAGAATTTATCCAGGACTGCTGGCACAATGAGCTCTTTGAAACACATGAGCATGCATCTGTCCATGGAATCAGCTGCTCTCCTGTGGAGCAGAGGCTTCAGTATTTACTGGGGTTTGATCAATGTCTTGCGGATAGTTTTAGCCAACAGGTCACAACGGTTTCTGTTTTGTCTCTCTTCCGGAAGCAATCCTGACAGAGGTTAGTTGTAGGACACAAAATAGCCCTGCACGTGTGAAGAAGGGGGTAAGCGGAGGTTGAAATGAAAGTGGAGTGTGTTTCCTGCTCACAGGGTCTTGTACCTCTCCTTTCAGACAAGGGCATGTGATTTACTACATCGCTGAAGGGGAGCATCTGTTTTTTTGTCTAATGCACAATTTAGCAATGTTCATTACAAGGGCATAAAACATGCTGCTGGTTTTGAAAACTTCAGCATAAATGCCTTTTAATATTGGCAAAGTGAGGCAAATAATCACCGCTCACAGAGCAGCTTCTTTAGCCATAAACACACATTCTCCTGATTATTCAAAATAATCTTGTTCATTTTTGGAATATTAACAACAAACTGCATCTACAAAACTGGATAGCAAAAGAAATAAATGTAATCAAAAATCAATAAAGCTTGAATGGCATACTATAAAATTTGCATACAGTGATGTATCATTTTATGTGATATTCTTTTGATTTGTTTCTGGATCTGAGTGTATCTGTTTCTAACAGAGGATGATTCTGTTTTAGCAAATGGCCAGTGGAATCCTTGGGGTCCGTGGAGCGGCTGCTCCAAGTCCTGCGACGGCGGATGGCAGAGGCGAGTCCGCGTGTGTCAGGGGGCAGCAGTGACTGGGCAGCAATGTGATGGCACTGGAGAGGAAGTCAGAAAGTGCAGTGACCAACGCTGTCCAGGTGAGTCAATGGATAATAACACTTAAATCTGAGCGAGAGTAAGGAGATGATTATCTCTGTGGAGTCAATGACGTGTTACATAACAATAACAGAACCTGAAGAGGCGATGCAGATAAGCAGATACAGAGGAGGGATGAACTAGTATGAATATATTCCAATAAATTAAGTCATTGAAATACTGGTGAGATACTGAGTTATGCAACTATCATCAAAGCTTATATGATTAAAAAAAAAAAAAATCTATTAATGAAGTGGAGTCTTAAACATAAAATCACTTAATACTTCTATTCTCTGAAATAAAGAACACAGTATTCCACAAACACATTATTATTAATATAATTATATAGTGCCTACAGACAAATCATTATCCTTAAGCGGCATGCTCATGTTCACCAACACTATTCTGCATTGATCTCCTATATTTCCATACCTTGTTGTATATAATATGAAGAAATCGTTACGTCATATTGGAAATCCTGAAAAGCTCTCTGCATCAACGTATTTACACTTGTACCACTTTGCTTTTCAGCGCCGTATGAGATTTGTCCCGAGGACTATGCAGTGTCAATGGTGTGGAGACGGACACCTTCAGGAGAACTGGCCTTTAATAGATGCCCACCCAATGCCACAGGTAAGGACATGAGCAATATCTTTAATTTCTTGATTACTCTGTTGTTATCACTGCCTAATTTCTAAATTGTATAGTGTGCACTGTTGAAATTGGGCTTGTCTTCTTATATTGTTATCGCCCGTCTCTGTCCTCTTAAGGAAATAAATAAAACAAGTGGTTGTCCCATTAAAGGCGAAAAAATTGTGGAATTTGTCATTGATTGATCTAAATGTGACTTATTGTCGAGAAAGGGCTGTGTGAATCACACAGTGCACAGTGCATCAAGTGTAACTGTCACTTTATAATGGTAGTTACCCCGCAATTGTACACTATTGTTATAACATTAGTGTGTGAATACACATCATAATTATAATAGTTATAGAAGTTACAAATTATGTTACATTATGAGGAATAATACTAGATTCCTGCCACCGCAATAAAGCTGTCCTTTACCCTTTAACTTTTTAAGTTGCCGGCCTGAAATCATGATAATAAAACTATACATGGTGCCACAATTGTGTAACTCCATCTGAGGAAAAAGTGCATATCCTTTTATCCCATTTCCACAAGCAGTGATGTAACTCATGGCTACACCTGTCAGAACACAGCATGTGCAGTGGTTGGAAAAAATGGTAACTGTGAATCTGAGAGCATTGTTGAAGAAAAGCACATGGAGGTCTGTTTTCAGACATTAAGCAGAAGCTTTAATATGTGCACGGAGGGAAGAGCATTAGAGCAGAGGATGTGAGTTCTCCAACAGGGTGAGACTAACACTTGGATCTTGAAAAGAAGAAAACAGAGGGGAGAAAGAGGGGAGAGGATGAAAAAAGGAATGCAACCTCTGTTAAAGCTGCAATGATACAGGTTGCTTTTGTTCTTGTTGAAGGTCAGTTTGTGAACAAACAGACAATAGGACAATAAAGCGCTGTTGGGTGCTAAAGTTACAGGTTTGAGCTGTTGTAAACATTTAAAAAGTCTAAGGTGTTCTGAATTGGCTTTTCTTCCACAACCATAAAACAGCTAACTGGCAAACTAGATGTAGCTGCAAATGCGCTGTCATTCACAGATGGCTTACCTGCGGCAACGTTACACAGAGTGAGATTTACTAGCATGACATTAGCTTTCCGGCTTGACATTAGTTTTATGGCTAATAACTGTTTAAAGCTATTTCCAGCCCACAGTGATGGCTTTTTGTTTTATTTTTCTTCTTCTCTGTACAGTGTTGTTGAAAATGTAACACCTCTGCTGATTAAATATTTCATTTACACCAAGAGGTGTCTTTAAGTGCCAGATTCAGGTCAATCAGTCAGGGTGAGACAGTTGGCACCAGCCAAACTAATTATAGTAGTGGTCTTTACTGAGCAGCATCCTATTAAGACATTACTGTAATTATATTTAAAACAGATTGTTTGTGTACCCTGGACATTAATGATTCATCTGTCCCTCATTTGTTTTCATATATACAACTGAACTTGGATGCTGTTACAGGGGTTGCACTGACTATGTAATACAGAGATGTATGCCATTACTGCAGTCTATGTACTGTTGATTTTATGATCATGAAGTAGGTCAACATTCTGGCATTTTACAATAAACCAGACTTGAGTTGTTGCACAACAATTCACACAGGGTGCCATATGACTTTACCAGAGAACCAGACCCTTTAATGCATTTGCAACAGAAGAAAAGTGTCATGATTAAAGGATAAAATAACAGATAGCAGACATATTTCATGTGTAAGCACAGTGCCTCCCCGTGTCAAAGCCGGCACTGACCACTGGGGAAAAAAACTATGATATACATCATTTCTGGTCAGGTCAAGTTTATTTGTATAGCCATTAATCAGTTTCATTGTCAGCGGGTGTCACAAAGCCCACATTATGAACCTATAAATGAAAACAACACCTCCCAACCTTTTACCTGTAATTGGATCAAGGTCAAACTCACAAAAACCTTAATGAGAAAAATGTGAAAAGAAACCAAAACGCCTCACAGACAGAGCTCATCCTTCCACTACAGTCAGACATGTAATGGCTGCTGAGAGCGGGTAAACAAAGATGAAATATTGATCAGCAAAGGCAACATAACAAAATGTGTGACATGAATGCAGAAAGACTGCTTGGGTGAAGCATCCAAATGTGTTGGGTGGGGGCATCAGCGCCTACTCAGCCGTGGTCACTGTCGTCATCAAGGTCATCATAGGAACGACACCCGGTGCAGGGGCGTCAGCACTGCCGTGGTCATCACGGATGACAACTGCCACCAGAGGCGAGAAGGGAGGAAAAGTCGAGAGGCTATATACACACACAGCAGATGATTTTGTTCGCTTTATATCACTCAAACATAGGTTCATACATTGGTAAACACAGTGCATTTACAGCAGCCTTCGGTCAAAGCAAAACACAAGCAGAAGAACAATTCCTTCTTAGGATGTACGTCATCTTTCCTTTACTCTTATTTATTGTCGTGCTGTACATCATTAGATAAAAGTGAATAACTAGTATATTTTGATATTTTCTAAACGTCACATATGCTGAAAACCAGTAGTGAAATGTGATCTAGTATTCTGGTAATCCATTCCCCTTTTTATTATAGTTGCATTTTATTTCCTCTACTGACACCTGCAGTTACTAGTTACCCTGCAGAAGAGATTTTGCATGTAAAGGATATTATTTATGCGTATATTTAGGCTCTTATTTATGTGTCTGTCTAATGAGAGCCCCAAATCTCAATTATCAATTAAGTAAAGTTTGAGTCACCCAACTGAGAGGCAGCAATTAAAGCACCAGAACCACAAGCTATTAAACAAACTCTTCACAGGTTAATGTGGAGAAAAATGATCATGTACGCAACACATAAGACACCATCCTTTAGAATGAATGAAGCAATTTAGTTTGTGATATTTAAGTCCATTCAATGTCTTGATACTATTAGTGGTAGATGTTATAATGCAGGTTTCTTTCACTAAAGTAAGGGATTATAGTTGCTATCATCAAAGGATGATATTTAACACTCTTAAGTCCGTAAAAAGTCCTTCTTAGAGAGTGCTTTTAGACATATCTGTAACTCCGTAGTCAGTAAACACTGTTTCAGCCTCCCATCTTGGGAAGGATTGTTTGAATAAAAATTTCTCCTTAAATGGTAGCCGAGTTGAAGATGCCTTAACAACGGGACAGCGACAGGTCAATGCCTTGGTGGAGTGCAGCCTTGGATTTTGATCAAGCACATCTCCATTGACCAATATTTCATGCTCAACCTACTCTACATACATCACTGATGATGCAAGGAGAGATGACAGATTGGTGCAGAATCACAGCAAAAGCCTCACATTGCTCTTCTCTGACCTCGTCTGATCCCACCACGGTTAAATCCAAGCCAGGAGAGATCCAGTTCTAAATAAGTTTTATATTAAAGTAAAGTATGACATTTTGTGTAAACAAAAAAAATTTGCTCTGGCCCAGGCATTACACTTTCAAATGATTGTGGCCTTGGGCAATTTGTATCTTCCAATGCTGCTGAATTCACATTAAAAAGGCAAAATACAGTATAATACTATAGGTTAAAGGTCATCAAACATCTTTAAAATGTATTTCTGTAACTCTTGATTCAAACTGCTCTTTAAAATTAATACGAAAACAAGATTCCCAGCTGTCATTTTAGGAACTTGACCTCTTTTTACTGCTTGGTGTCTTTTTGCCAATTCCCACTTAAAGCAGACTCAGTCTTTCTTAGTGTTAAGTGACCTTTAGGGATGTCAGAGCCAAAACCAAAGTGAATTCCTAATTTCTAGGTAGCAAGTCATCATAAAATAGACTTTTCTTTGAGTGTAAGTTCCTAAAAGACGATCAAATAACAATGTAAAAATGTTTTATTGCGTGCTGGTGACCTCACCAGTGGGGTTCTGGATTATAAAAGTAAATAAGGTAAAGTCAGTTTGGTGGGAGATAGATGCTCAGTGTGGTGTAAAGCTGTGGGCCTCTCCTGCTGCCCTCTGGGCTGTTTCACAGTGCTGCATGGGCGCTCCTGGGATATAGCGATGTTTGGTGTGCACTCACAGCTTCAGTGCATATCACCAGGTAGTAGAGGAGAGGGTGGGCGTAGAAGGTGTGGTTTTCATCTCTTTCTGTCTGTGTGTGTTAGTGTGTGAAAGACAGAGAGAGAGAGAGAGAGAAAGAGAGAGAGAGAGAGAGAGAGAGAAAAGAAAAGGGTTTATGTGAAGCACAAATGCCAGGGGAAATGTTTTGTATGGTGGGAGTTTTTCTCAGGATGTCAAGCACCTGTGTTGGAGCGGCGGGGTGATGTGTGAAGTGCACTCCACCGGGTCGACAGCAGGGAAGGTGTGATGTTGGACCTCTATGTAGGATGTGTACGGCGATGTGGGTGGATATTGGGTAGTTCTGCTATTTTGGGATCACTGTTTAAATGCCTGACAGCTATCACAGCTGAGCTGCTGCATGCTTGAATAAGCCACTATAAGTTGTATTAACACAGCACACAGTACAGTACATACATTAAAAACCATTGGCCTGCTCAAAGAATGGTTCTGTTCAAATACTGCAGCATTTTCCTTCCAGAAACCTCTCTCTCCCTCTTTCCATAATGTGTTTAAACTCCACTGCAAAATTTAATGGACAACATACAATTTTGATGGTGAGTGATGGGCAACAGAACTGGACAACAGGGAAAAGTCTCATGAAAATAATTAATAATTCTGTCTCCCTCTCCTTTTTTGTCTCCCTCTCCTTTTCCTGTATCCAACTTCACCACTTCCATCTGCCTTTCCTTTGCCTCTCCTTTGGTCTTAATCCTACAACTCCCCCTCCACCCACGCCTACATCCTCATCTCCCCTCTCATCATTCGCTTCCTTCCTCCTTCTCCTCTTCAAATCTGTCGCTGTCTCCTTCCCCTTTACAGGCACCACTAGTCGACGCTGCTCTTTGGATTACCGTGGTATGGCCTTCTGGGAGCAGCCCAGCTATGCTCGATGCATAACAAATGAATTCAGATACTTGCAGCAATCAGTAGGTGCAAAGTCAGCTTCCTCTCACAGCCTCTGTTTCCAATGCATCATAAATTACCTCCCCCGTGTTTTCCCCATCCCCCTCCTTCTCATCACACCGTAGCCAAAGATTAACCATTTTAATAGAGGTGCAAATTAAAACACAGATTTGCCATTTTTCTCTGTGTCATCGATAAATTCCTTTCTTATCCGTGTTTGTTTTGTTGCTTCAGCCCGATTCACTTCCTTAGTTGCACTTTACTGCATTTTAAATAACATCTATTACAATGCATTTTTGTTCTGGACCATCAAGAGACCAGATGACAAATTGAGGGACCCTTAGTGAATGCTGACTATCTTATTTTAAATAGAATCTCCTTCTTATTCGAAATCTATCTCTTTCATCCTTTTTTCATCTCAAGATACATGATCTTTTTTTTTTTTTAAAGTTTGGGTCCATTTTAGAGAACTTTACTGAATAACGTGTTTGTGTGTGTTTGCCTTTAGTCTGGAAACACAATAGCACTTCCACTAGAATAGGTAATTTTGGTAACCTTCCATCACTGTTAAAAATAAAATAATTCAGAAGAGCTGAGACAGCACATATAGCGCTGCACCTGTGAACGTGTATTTATGGACATAAAGCCTGTGCAATGATGTGAAATGTCATTTCACTGTGCAATTTCTGCCTAAATGTGTGTGTCTTCTGCTCCAGTTAACTCTTTTATTCATATTGGCTCATTTCAAAACATCCGTGAGGCAGAATACATTTCGGCCTGGCTTAGATATAAGTGTCACATAAAGGGCCTTAGAGAGCAGAGTTTTTCTTTCTGATTTTTTTGCACTCCATTTACTCTAAATGTGTAGTTAAGCGTGTATCTCGCAAAACCTGCAGAGGACACCGATGCCCCATGTTCTGTATTCTCCTGTTTTTGGAGGTTCAGGGGCACCTTGCAAAGGGCCAGAGAATGCTGGCGGGGGATGGGATGTCCCAGGTCACAAAAAACTTGCTGGACCTCACCCAGAGGAGAAACTTCTACGCTGGTGACCTGCTGTCTTCCGTGGAGATTCTTCGCAATGTGACGGAGACCTTCAAGAGAGCCAGCTACGAGCCGTCTTCAGATGATGTGCAAGTATGTGGACAGTGGGTTTATTATAACACAGATGGATCTGTATGGTGCTGTACAAAATAATAAACTGGATAAGAGTTATGTTTGATGTATATTACTCCCAACACTGTACTATATAAGAAAAAAAACATTTTGTAACATGTCTGAAATAGCAGAAAAGCTGACGAACGCACCCCACAGCTCTATTGTATCAAGAGATCTCCCGATCTTAAGCTGTTTCATCTCATCATGTTGGGCTTGACTGCAGTCTTGATCCTCTTTATGTCAATAGGATGATGGAGATTATAGCGAAAGCTCCACCTTCATCATCAATGACATAGTTTATGTCCTCAGAGCCATGTCATTTTCAAAGACGCCCTTCTTAGGCCTCTTTGTGGTCTTTGTGCTGTCCTGTGAGCCTGTTTCAATGTGTTCGGTTTATGCTGTTTGTTAGAGGTAAATGGGATAAAAAAGAGAGAGCTAAATAGGTAGGAAAAAAGGGGTTTGCTCACTTTTGGATGGTAGCAAAGCATGTTTTGAATAGTGTATGTGTGCTAATGAAAACCTAATTCTCCAGTAAAGTATGAGTCAGTATGCCCATCATCCATTCTCTGTATGGAAGTAGAAAAAAACATCTGCTTTAAGAAAGTTCACTTAGATTATTAAGTCCCATAATATGGTGCTGTTTCCACTGATGTTCATTATTCTGTATTAAAGATGAAAATGTTTAATGGATATTTTAAACATCCCAAAATACCCATAATGTTAGGTGTTACAGTTTAAAACACAAACAACCAAGACATCTATCATTAGTAATGCCGGTGTCAGTGATTCTAGACGCATGCAGCCATATTTGAACATCTGTTGAATGTGATAGGAATTTGAATAGAATTAATTGGCATACAACTTTTACTTAAGGTTAGGAAGTAGGTAATTAAATCAACAAAATCGTGAGCTTAGAATTATAAGGTTCTATCTCCGTTTAGGGTAGTTCTGAGATATTGAGCATCAAAGTTATTACATCCCAGCTATTTTGTGAGACGGAATCTTTTTATTTTATTAATAACTAACTTAGAAAATATTTTTTTACAAAAATAAAACCACACAGGCATTAATAAACACCTAAGGGATCAGATTATGTCAAAAACTCAATTTCGGCCAAAAGTGGAGATAGAACCTTATAATTCTAAGCTCACAAAATGTTGAACTCACTTAATTACGCATGTCCAAAGCGCAGTGGTATTTACTACAAAATGTCAGGGATGCTCTTTTTATTTGTCTGCTTCTTTAATGCACATTTATCAACAGTTTCCACTGGATGTAAGCTGTGTGGTCTGCTGCTAATACTCTGCAGGAATGAAACCCAAATGTGTTGCCCATGGATAGACAAACATAGGGCCCATTTACCCAATTTCCCACCATATAAAATCTATGCGATGAGGAAAGCATCCTGTCTCTGGCTATTAAGAGAGCTCCATAGTGTGTGTGGGCAGACAGGAGAGCAGTCAGCCAGCCCACCCCCTCCGTGTGTTTCTGAGCTAATGCAGTGTTAAAGTGGGCACATTACCACCAGAGGGAGCATAAGCATTCAAGTAGAAAACAAGATAGCCTGTGTCAAGAGAGAGAGCCACTCCCTCCGGCACATCGTAGACCAGATGAAATAACAAGGCTAAAGATCAGACAGGGGTCCTATTACTACTGCAGGCATGCACCCCGAGCAGACCCTGCTGCAGAAGAAGACAATTCACACAGCTGCTCACACATTCCCTTTCATCTTTCTTTCTGATTGCAGCTTGTGCTTCTTTCCTCTAGCATTCAATGTTTGCTGCAAGCTGCAGGGGGTTCAAGGTGTATTTTTGTCAGAGCTGATCCACAAATTCCATCTTTTCTCTGATGAAACCATCATGGTTTCAGTGTCAAATTTCCTAGTGCTATTATGCCCCGCAGGGACCGTCATTATTCCCATATAGAAATCCCCGAGATGAGAAATGTTGGTTTATTGTCCATAACAGTCCTATTTGAGTGCATAGTGTTTATGTGTCATGATTTTAAAAAGCATCTTGCTGCAGTGCCCGTAATACTTGTGTGTGGGTGTGTTATTTATTTTTTTCCTTTCATCTTCGCCACAGAACTTCTTTCAAATCATCAGCAACCTCTTGGAGGAGGAAAATAAGGAGAAATGGGAAGACGCGCAAAAGGTAAGCACATTGCTGTGCACTTAGTAAACAATTCAGATTGCTGAATGAATGTTGTGCTACTGGAAACAAATCGATTTAAAGCTTTTTTTGAGGTTGCTCTGTCTGAATAGCAGAGATGAAGAAAAGTCAGGTTAGTGTTGAGATGATGTTATACTTACACATATCATTGTGAGAGGTCATTGAGCAAGTGTGACATCTGGCCTCATTTATAAAGCTAGTTCCTCAGAGCTCCACTTGGTGGCAGCAGCACTGCCACAGAGACTGTCCAACCATTAATACTGCAGGACTCACTACTGCATGCACATTGTTTCGCCCAGCTGATACAGATCATAGCAACCAGTGGGATTATTATTAGACCATTACTTCAGTTGGATTTTATCATAGAAACAAACAGTTTGACGTTTTATTGCTTCTACCTAAGACTCTAATTCCCTGTCTGCCTTTCTCTGACATTGTAAGGCAGCTCCGTCAAATGGAGAAGAAGTATAATAATAAACATACTCTCATTATCCAATTCAAATGTAGGGCCAACAGACTGCGGCACTGCAGTGATGTATTGTACTTTAAAATTTGAGAACAGAACAGTGCCTTTGGCATTGTGGTTATCCATGGAGATTGGCTTCTGTCCTCTGTCGGACACATCACTGAGCTTAAGAGGTGGCAAATGTTGTTTTCAAAACTGCCCCTGGTGTCGGAGACAACCTGAACTCGGAAATCATGTGCATCCAGACTGACAGAGATTCCATCTGAGATGACTGTGAGTCTGCAGAGGGCATCTGCTCTGTTGTCACCTTCACAGGTAAATTGACTTAAATTGGATATCACCTGCAATGACACATGAGGGGGTGTCTTAAAATCAGTCGGATACATTTTTCTTCTGTGTTTCTCCATGCCTGACTTCAACTTAGATGGTAGAAGAAAGCAGGCAGTTCAATCTCTGCCAGGAGTGCCAGTCCTGTTTGTCTCTACAGGCAGTAATTAGGTGTTTACTCACTGCAGCTTTAGTTTGGCTGGCCGGTGAGAAAAGCTAACAAATGAGCAGTTTCGTCAGTAAGAATGCGTCAGAGATGGAGACAGACATATAAGAGGAAATATAAGAACAGAAGAAAAGTTGTCTCTGTGATTGAACACCCAGAAGAGATACGTGTTAATTATTTCTATAGTTATTAATGTGCCTGTCCAAGGAGTGCTGAGTGGCGGCTAAGTGATATCGTCTGATTTCAACAGACGATGCTTGGACTTCATAGTTATCAAATTTTCTCACTTGCTGGCTTTTTCTTGCATTAATGAGTGTTCCGAGCTCAGTTTCCATAGTTTTCGGCAGCACCCACACACTGCGCGCTGTGGACATTCAAAACACTCACATGAAACACCCCACTATGGGGTTTCACTGGCTGTAGAGTTGGCTCTGTGCAGAGAGCACTATATATTCACCTCCTGTCACTGTTACCATGGCAAGGAAAGGAAGAGCTCTGTCTACAGAACCTCAACTGCAGCCATTTCCCTGCGCTGCCTTCACTTCTCATGGTTGCCATGGAGACCAGCAGAATGAGCATGACTGCACTGTGCGTCAGGCATGCCGGAAGGGCGACGTGATGTGCTTTTCTCCCCCACTATGGCTTTCACTCTGCTGTGTCAGAGGCTCTCAACTTCAGCATCAGTGATCCGCTTGCCTGGCTTACCAGCGGCACATGTAAAGGCATGTGCAAACACACAGAGCACAAAGTGTTAGCAAGGAGGGAAATACCTGCCTCAGGTGTTTGTTGAATATCAAGAGTGAGGCGTTAATTGCTGATGTCACTCAAAGACCTTTCTAATTGCCTGACATCACCATTGTGTGCTTACACATTCATTATCATTAAGTCCTGCATTAATAGTTGTACAACATGACACATTTTTCTAACAGACATTTTGAAATGTAATACAGCATTGTTCTTTGTTGCTGATATTTTCTGAAAGTGCCACATGTATTGCATACATGTCTTCATGTATAGCTACACAGTCCTTAAATCAGTATTCTCAATATCCCAGTCAAAGGACAAAACTGGTGGCCCCCAAATTAAAGCCTCTTATTAGATCTGGCAGATTGGCAGCCATGACAGTGGTCCAATCTTTTGAAGGTCATTGGAGGAAAGAGCTGACGGGACCAGCAGTGTTGCTGGTCGAGCTGTGGAGCTGTCCATGGTGCTGAATTCCTGCCTTTGCCTTCTTTCACTGAGTGCTGCTGTTCATGAAGCGTCACATGAACCTAGGCAATCACCCTTGAATTGGCAGAGGCTTTCAGAAGAGGAGACAACCAGCAACTGTGTGTACAAACCCGGTGGTTATCGCTCTGATGCTGATATCAATAAAGACTACAACTATCTGCCCATTATTTTCTAATCATTTTGATCTATAAAATAAAAGTAAATCAGAAAATAATTATAAGGCCCATCACAATTTCCCAGAACTCAAATATTACTGTACAAATAGGTTATTTTGTACAACCAACAGTCCAAAGGAAAAGAAGAACATTTTCAAATCTTCACATTTGAAAAACTGGAACCAATACATTGTTTGTCATTTTTACTTTAAAATCAACTTAAACCATCAATCAATTACCAAAATAGTGCAACTCTAGATGTTTAATCACACTTACATGACATTTATTTAAAAGTATGTGCAAAAAATAAACGTGTAGTCTATTGCAAAACACAATACATTTTCTAATAAGTAACTGTGACCTACATTTCTTATTTTTCTTTTCTTCTATTCCAATTCTTCAAGCTTTATTATTGCTTTACTGTTTATTTAGCTATCATAATTTTAAAGGAACACGCCGACTTATTGGGAATTTAGCTTATTCACTGTAACCCCCAGAGTTAGACAAGTCGATACATATCCTTCTCATCTCCGTGTGTGCTGTAATGCTGTCTGACGGCTCCAGTGGCATCAGGCCAGCACAGAACCTGCAGGTGACTGGTTCCAGCAACCTAGTGCTCCAAATAAGTGACAAAATAACGCCAACATGTTCCTATTTACATGTTGTGATTTATAGAGTCACAGCGTGTACAAAAAACAACGTAACATGAGACACAGCCGTCTTCTAACTGTAAACAAACCGGGAACTATATTCTCAGGCGGAAGAATATAGTACTTGGGCGGAATGATATGCTCGCAGCAACCCTGTCTTAGAATATAGTTCCCGGTTTGTTTACTGTTAGAAGACGGCTGTGTCTCATGTTATGTTGTTTTTTGTACACGCTGTGACTATACAAATCACAACATGTAAATAGGAACATGTTGGCGTTATTTTGTCACTTTTGTCACAATTTGGAGCAGTAGGCTAGTTGGAACCAGTTACCTGCAGGATCTGTGCTGGGCTAAGCTAATGCTGGAGCCGTCAGACAGCGTTACAGCACGCACGGAGATGAGAAGGGTATGTATGGACTTGTCTTACTCTGGGGGTTACGGTGAATAAGCTAAATTCCCAATAAGTCGGCGTGTTCCTTTAAATGTTGTGTTTTTACATTATATAGTTTCACTATATACCTGAAGTTTATTTCTAATATGTATTTATGACCTGCTTTTTTATTTGCTGTCTTTTTCTATTTCTATGTTATGCCCCGCACTCCCATCTTCCGGTGATACCGACCGTTGAAAATGAAAATGTCTTCCTGTCTTTTTTATCTTGTACAGATCTATCCTGGAGCAGTGGAGCTCATGCAGGTCATAGAGGATTTCATCCACATCGTTGGATTGGGCATGAAGGATTTCCACAATGCCTATTTGATGACTGGGAATTTGGGTAAGAATCGGCTCACTTTTCCTCTGTGCTTTCCATGTGCTTGACATGGACACATAATCCCTGTGCTCTGCTTACTCCTTGTGTCAATTTCCCCACCATCATTAATTTAGGATAAATGGTGCGTGGTAAGGTTGGGGGGGAAAATTACTGCTAATCGATAATGTTAATTAAAACTGAGCTTGTGGTCTTAATGTGCTAAATTCCTATGAAAACACTTAACACTCAATCCAATATAAAGAGCAAGCAGTGTAGGAACCCCCACATGAGGAGGGCTCTTTTTTAATAGAGCTATAAAGAAGAAACACACATAGCACTCCTCAAATATGAGATATTTCATACTTTACTTTAAACAAGCTAAATATAATTGTGAAGTAATTTATAATTGTGTAAAGCAAATGGGTTTTGAATACAATAGCAAGTGCATATGATTGTTTTTACCTGCACTATGTTATGTATTATTTTCTTAACACACACATTTCATTCATCATACATACATTTTCTTTCATGCATAGTTTAAAAGTTTTTTTGCAATAATCAATTAAAATATTTGTCATATTTGAAGGTGAAGAAATTCTGTGTGATGTCACACTGCATCTGCATCCTTTGAGAAAGACATGATTAGCAGAGCGTACCTCAAAGCTTGTTGTGCAGACATGCAGCAGAAGATTCTCAGTTTGTTTTGTGATAAGCAGTCATGCAAAAAACAAAATTTTTTGGGAGTGTCTGATAAAAGGCTATAAAATTGGAAGTGAAATTACAAGTTATTCTTTGCAGCTGTAATGAGCTTGCAACATTTTTTTTCTGCACCACTGATTATGGTCCAGATTATAACTCCCCCGTCTTTAAGAAAAAAATAAAAGTGTCTGGATATAAGTCTTTGAGCAATTATTCTTTTTCCTGATGTTCTCGGGGGTTCTTTTTGCTTCTGTCGCACAGCCTCTTCGATGATCTGAGGTCTCTCTGGCATTTCATTTCTTACTCAGCCATAAATGGTGTCTTACTGGAATGGAATAATAGAACTGCGGTCTTGAGTTATTCGTGCAAGTGATTGTGAGCATGTACAGCTGTGCTGCCAGGAAATTCCTCTGGAGGAGTGAGGTTTCTTCCTCATATTCTTTACAATAATTAACATTTGACCCACTTCTAGGAAAACATTTACATTCAATGGCTCTTTATGGTATATGATTTGATGAATATGTAGCCTCCCACCCCAGAATAGCAAAACAAACATGTTGCAATGAATGCACCCATCAAAATGCCATTATGAAGCACCATGAGAAGCAAATTAAGTAATGGACTCTTGGAAATAAGGCTTGATTGCATTTTGTAATGCCAAGTTTAATGACTTATGTCACAGGCGTTGTTTTATATTTCTTCCACTTTGGCTTAATGGCACACAATGGCATTGCCCCCTTTTTCTGCTTGAAAAAGCATAAACACATGCCCTCTGCATTATACACAATATGCAATTCATTCTGTGAAACTGACTCTAAATGAACAGTTTTATCCAGATTCATACAAATTACTTGAGCAGAATGAAATACTTGACTTTAATTGTATTAGTCAGCCATATGACTGTTGAGCATCGGCTTAAATTTGTAAGACAGTGGATTAAACTGTGTCAGACATGATGCAACAGAAAATCTTTTGGTAAACATGGAGCGATGATGCAACTCAGTTTTGTGTTTCAGTCTTATACAGAAAGCACTCACTGGCATAATCAGGGTCCATTCTTGAAGGACTATTTTGGAGTTGTTGCAAGGTTTTTGTTTTGCTTCCACAAACCACATATATTTTACTGCTGATTATTTTCCAAGCATACCATCATTTTTGAAATTTCAAAATGTTTTTTTGTTTAGTTTCATTAGTTTCTCAGTACAATATGAAAAACTTACGGAAACTTGACTTAATCAGTCCACTAAAGGGACCATAATGTTTTTATGCTTTCTAACTTATGGGATTTGGGTTGTTATTTTGTGTCTCTGGTGCTTCCACACGCATACAAACTTGGAAAAAATAACATCCATGCTGTTTTGAGTGAGATACGGGTTTCTGAATGTATCCTGCCTTCAGTCCCTGGGTGAGCTGGTCAAAATCGGCAGGCCCGTCCGTCTACGTCATTGGCCGAAACATTTGGTGTGTGCTAACCACTTTAGCTAATACCACATCAGCTAGCTGTTTCTCCAACTTCAGTCAGTACAAGGCAGGATTAGCTGGGAGACTTCTTCTAAACGAGGGCGCACTTCCAACTTTCCATGGAATACCTGCAGTGTACTGTTTTGCCATTGAGAACGAGGTGGCTAACCTCTAGCGCTGTTACTAGCGCCGCTAGCGGTTAGCCACCTCGTTCTGAATGGCAAACTGCTACAACACACACAAGTTCACCCTAATCTACAAAATAAATTGTATAGAACTACTTACATGTCCCTCGTCTGCTAGCGCCGCTAGCTAGCTAGTAGTAGTAGTAGCTAGCTAGTAGTCCTTACCTAGCTACTGCGCATGTGCAACTCCCAACAAAGATGGGATAGAAGTGTGATGCCTCACTCTGTAGCTAAAACAGAGACACCCTGGGTGAAAAGAGGAGTTGCAGCAATGTGAAGTACAACAAATATATGGTGTTGTTTGAAAATTAAACCATGTAAACCTATTCTGGTACAACCTCAAAATACAATTATGAACCTGAAAATTAGCATAATATGGGCACTTTAAAAACACTGACATTTCAGACTTAAGTGTTAAAACCTGATAGAAAGATTTACTTACTGGATCACAACAATGATACAACTGATATGCATTGCTCCCTAAGCAGTAGGGGAAAAAAAGTTGCAACATTAGTATAATTTGACGTTTTACAGACATAATACAGTACATGCATATGTGCAGCAACGTCATTAAGAACTTTTTCAAAGCAAGTAGCTTCCAGTTGTCTTTTTGCATCTTATAGTGCTTCAGGTGTGACTCAAGTCTTCCTGATTACTTTATGCACCTTTTTAATAAGTTGCAGCTATGTTGCATTGTCAGTTTTACTAATAAAACAGACAGCCCCACCTCTCCTTGAGACTAATTTAGTTGAAATACAAAAAAACTGACACATTTCTTAGTCCACTATCTTTATCTTTGAAAACTCTTTTTAGTTCTCATCCTTTGCGTCCTATACATTTTCAACCTGTTAAAAGGATGTTTACTGAAAGAAATTGGATTATAATTTGTATCTTTTATAACTCAATACTTTTCGACACAGTAATTTGAGGACGTACAAGATTTGAGGTTTATGTACAATTTGAATGTTTGTACATCAAATAATAGAGAGGGGAAAAAAGTATGTGATGGCTGATTAAAAAAACACAACAACTCCTGAGGAACATGTGTGAAGAAAGTGCAGCATGTTTATCAT
Source organism: Perca flavescens (assembly GCF_004354835.1). NCBI lineage: Eukaryota > Metazoa > Chordata > Actinopteri > Perciformes > Percidae > Perca > Perca flavescens. Next base: position 15,527,791 of record NC_041347.1, on the reverse strand, counting down.
TTCGTTTATGCAAGACTGAGGCAGGCATATTTTTGAATAAGTTTTTTTGGGAAAATCTTAGCACAGAGGCAGAGGGGCTATTTGGCTTTTGAACAATTATTTGAAGTAGCAGTAATGAGCTTACCTTGCATGGCAGATGGATTCTCATGATATCACAAGATCACGCGAGAATCGCAGGATCACATATCACACAAGTAATCAATCTTGTCAGGCATCATAAATGCGTTTGTGTCTGAACTACCAGCCTCCGGAACCAATCAACGTCTGGTAAGGAGCTTCTGCCGTGGTTTGGGTGTGTGTGACAGCCGTGACTGTTTGTTTAAAACAAAAATGGCGGACATGATCATTTTTCAGTGCAAGAATTGATTATGAAGTTTTACCTCTTTACCTCTTTTCAAACACTTCACCTATATGGCAAATTTCAGTCTCCTTGGCGAAAACTGTGGCCGCCAAAAGGTGGGGAACTTTTGTTGACCAAAAGAGCAAGCTGCTGGTCTAAAACTATAGAGCATTTATATAACAAGTGCATTCATTTGGTCATATTTTACTGTGTAATTGGAAAATGAGTCAATATACCAAACTCTATTTTGCTAATACATGATTAAGACATGGAACACAGAGTTTTCAGGATAATACTTTCCCCCCTAGATACAGCACAGGCTTTGATAGCCAGCCACATAGTAATTTCAGCTCTCTACAGTGCCCTGGTGGCCACGTGGCCCTTTTGATTAAAGGAATGGAAAGTTTTGTGGATCCATCGTTGGAAGCCAAGTAGAGAGCATCTGGCTGAGTAAGATATTGCGGCATCATTTCGTCACTAATTTATGGCAGCCTCTTGACACCTAGATAAATACTGGCTGTCACCGCTGCATCGTCCTCTGTCCTCCTTCTTTTAGTCAAATAACCTTGATTGCAAAAGGCTCTCCGCTCCAGCAACTTCTACTTTCTAAACAAGCAAACACTCGGAGGACAAAGTGAAGCATAGGACATCTTAGAAAATGAAACACCATTTTAAAAGTGAAATACATCAAGCGCTTTTGACATTTTCGTTCTGGCTGTCTCTTGTGAGACTGTACTTCATGGTCCAGAGAACATTAATAGCGATTAATTGCAATTACAAACACATGCAACGACTGCAACTGCTCATTAATGAATTTTCCGTGCAAAATGTTTGTTTTGTCTGACTTTGGCAGTTTACTTAATGCTGAACCTCTCATGAAAGCATTCAGACGTAATGAGCAACACTTTTAATTCCCTCTTATGAAAATGTGCCATACAGAATACTCTCAGTGCACTGAATTGCTGTTCAGAAGCAGCACAATCCTAAATGATCACTTTATCTGTGCTGTCTAGCCCCATCAGGCAAGTGCAAAGCCCCATTTACCTGCAGAATTACCCAGAACTCTGAAAGACAGTCGTCCTAGCACCCTGTTGTGTTTCACAGTGTGCCCCGTGACTAAAACCACCAACACAAATAAACACACACACACTTACCACTGCTGCTCCCAACATCTGGTGCTGTGAACAGGCCTCTTTGCAAATGGCGGGTCTCGAGGCGCTATGTGATTTTGTGCCCGCTGCTGGATCATCCGAAACGCACAGACACACCTTCTGTCACAGATTTCACTCAAATGTGGAGCTTTGCCAGGATTCGAAATGTATTATTGGCGGAGCACAAGGAACAATAGAGCTTTTGCATCAATGGTAGGATTAGCCTCAGATTCCCCTCGCTGAAGCACCACCTGACTGTGACTGGATGTGATACCAGGTAGAGAACAGTACAGCTTTATCCTCCCCTTGTAAAGCTGAGGCCTTTCCAGTTGATCCTGGGTATTTTCCTTGTCACTGCCTTATGGTACATGCACTGGCCTTTTATGCCACCTCAGCAGGGAGGTGAGAAAAGGAAAGAGTGATTAAGGAGATTACCTGTCTACCAGTTGTCAGGTGCCAATTGTGGCTTTTATTTGCACTTTATGGTAAATGTGAACATGAATGCAATAAAAGCCCATTGATTTGCACATGCGCAATTTAGTTTGACATATGAATAAACATTTCTGTTTCTCTGAAAATATAGACCTGTCATGCTCCTGATATCTGATCTATAGCAGCATCTGAATACATTGGTAAGAATATGAAATTGTTCAGTGGTGTTAGCCAGAATATTTAAATCTGCCTCTCAATTTGAGAGTGATAACAAGCTCCAATCCTGTGTTTTAAATTTAGGTTATAGGAGTATTTTGGATAACAGATTGTGCTTTTAAAGAGTAGGCTAAAGTAGAAGTGTTGGTTAGCAATTAGTTTGATTTATATTACTGTAATAAAAATTGAAAATTCACTCACATATCATTTCAAAACTTGTGTCTTACTCACTGTCGCTTTCTTGCTGAGAGTTAGATGACGATTCTACTCTCATATCTGTACAGTAAATATGCAGCCGCTTAGCTTAATGTGGCTTAGCTTACAGTAAAAACTGGAAAGGGGAAAAAAGTTTACCTGGACCTGTTGAAAGTAACTGCCGCCAGCCAAGAAACAAAAATGTTTTCAGTCATTGCGCTAGCTAAGCTAACTGACGGCTGGCTTCAGCTTCATATTTAGATACCGACAGGAAAGCGATCTCAATCTTCTCATCTAACTCTCAGCAAAGCGATTAAGCCTATTCCCCAAAATGTCAAACTATTTTTTTTTAGTAAGAAATTATACATATCAATATAAATAAAATCATGGTAATACAGTGTTCATGCAGCAAACATACATGTATGTGTATCTGTGTGTGTGTGTGTGTGTGTGTGTGTGTGTGTGTGTGTGTGTGTGTGTGTGTCTTACACACCTCAAAATGATGGTTCACGTGTGACCTGTGTGCACGAGACAGGAAGAACATGTGAAAACATTTTCATTACAGGCTGACTTTTGGTAAATGGAACTAGACTGACTCTCCATGAAACAATCTATAAACTCCTAAACACTCTAAAGTATATTGATCATCAGTATTTCTTCATTGGTCTGTTTGTTGAATTCTGCAGTGGCCAGCATTCAGAGACTTCCAGCAGTGTCTGTGATGACTGACATCAACTTCCCCATGAAGGGTCGTAAAGGCATGGTTGACTGGGCCAGGAACTCCGAAGATAAAGTGGTCATCCCAAAGGGCCTCTTTGTTTCCCAGTCAGCAGGTATGCAACTGTATATGTATTAAAGCCATTCTACTTCAAGTCCAACACATCTTTCTTTAGAAACCATATACACTGTCTTTATGAACTGTACAAGCTTTGTCTTAGAAAATATATGTAAAGTTTACTTCTTTCCGTAACATTTCTAGGATCTGCAGAGGAAACTGTAAATGTAGGAGTAATGTATAGTGAATAGACAATGATGGATTCAGAGGCCGCTGCTAAGGAATTGAAAATAGATATCTTGACATCTCAGCAAAAGCTGAATGATTTTAATCGAATTGCTCTGTCTGAAAATTTAGAACAAGACTTGCACACAGACAAATCAGTCTTGTGAAGAAGGTTTTTTTATGTTTATGCTACACCACCCCTTGTTTTCGGAAAGTGAAATAATGCTACAAGCCTTTGAACACAGACAGTTTGCTTGCCTGGGCTTGTTCGGCCAGTTTTCCATTGACTCAGCATTTTCAGGATCCTTTCAAACACTGCCAGTCTCCACTGTATATTGCAATCCACAGCCAGACAATTTGGTTAATTGGTGTAATCAGTCTTATCAGGAATATACATCAAAGATAACAAAACAAGGGATTGATTAGGAATCAGTGCCACATGCCTAATCCCAGCCACTCTAATTTGGACAGTGTAAGAAGCTGATTCTATAGGAGACTTTAGCACTTCTTTTACTGGAGTCAACAAAGTCTGTAGAAAAGAAGTTGTGAAATGTAAAAAGAAGTGTAATTGACGCAAACTGCATTTTTCAATTAAGAACTTGCAGGTTTACTCAGGCCATGTGTTACTCCCAATTAAAACTTCCTTGAATTATGAAAATTCATGTTATTGGAAGGTAACACCTAGAGTATTAAATATATATACAGTATGGAGTATTTTGAATATTTACTGTTCTGGCAACAAGATCAACTTGTATAATGGGGTGTCACCAGACTTACCACACTATAAAAAGGAAGTCTATCAGTATAAAAACCTGACAATACTGTTCATTTATTGTTCTTTTTCCCCTTTAGATATGGAGGGATCGCCTGTCTTCATTTTGGGAACAGTTCTCTACAAGACTCTCGGACTCATGCTACCTTCACCAAAGTAAGGACAGCATATCTCCTTGTCTATATTTTCTGGGCCACTGCCGGCAAGAGGAAATATGAGACAGATTTAATCCTTTGGAAGCTGCAAGGTGTCCATTTTTATTCACAGTATTAGATCAAGTCTAAAAAACAGGCTGTGCCTGTGTCCACTGCCCCTGAAATGTTCCACTTTAAAGACAGAAAATGTAGTTAGTTTCAACAGGAGAGACAACCAAATACTTTTCATTTGCATTTGTTGAATAAGTTACTACTTTCAAGGACTATTTCCATTCATAATTATTCTAATTTTGTCCTTAATGCTAAGAAACATCAGGTTTTTGCATGTATCATAACTTTAAGAAATTAGGGTGTTTTTGTTGACTCTAATTTAGTAAATGAAACATATTCACTGTAGCATGGAAAATGTAGTTAATTAAGGATGACATTAGTGTCTGGAAACGCAGCGGGATGTCCAAAATAAACACCTGGTGTCAGACCCCAATCAACAAGTCCCTGGCACCAACGTCCCAAGGACAGAACGGTCATTCCAGGAGCGGCCAGGCCAGCTGTCACAGGTGGAGCAGCAGCCCTCTGTGCACATGTGGAAAGGAGACACTGAAGCGTGCCCTCTCTAGACTAACAAGAGGATAGGCAGAGCAAGTGGCAAGTGTTAGACCTGAAGGTTTTCCTTTTTCCAAATTTTAAGCTTGTGAAGTTTCAAAGGAGAAAATAACTTATAATATAATATAATAATATAAGTCCCTCAGTGCACTTAGAGTGGACAACTGAATAACTTTTTAAATAATTATTTACTCCATTGATTCACATTTTAAAATCAGTCCAGAAAACTGACTTGTATTGTATGACAAAGTCAGATAAATTCTCAGCTAAAGTGGTTATGGTAGGATAGTGGGCTGCTGTGGTCTCACCTCTACTCTCCTTTGTGAAGTTGACAGCTTTCTTCCTAGTGGGAAGCACTCATGGATCAATCTTCTAATAGGAGATATATTCTGTCAACTGTACAATAGCTGGAGATGGTTTTTGAAACAGGACTGTGAAAGCAGATTTTTTAAAAGTGTAGAATACAAAAAACACATCTCATTCAGTTCAGGCGAGCCTTTGATTTGTATTCTGGTATGCTTCCATGTTTTGAACACCATTACTGGCAAACATCCTGTATAGCTGCTTTGACGTCTAATGGGCAGCCCTTTAAAGCAACACTATGTAACTTGTAGTCCTACAGATTGTCTCATTGGAACTACAACTCACACTACCTGACGCGAGTTGTAGTTCCAATGAGACAATCTGTAGGGGGACCGTCCCCCTACAGGTTGTCTCATTGGAACTACAGCTGCAGCTAAAAGTTACATAGTGTTGCTTTAAATCCTCCCATCCTTGATAATTGGGTTAGAATTCAATAAATGCTGCACTAGAGAAAATACCTTGGACTAATACTCAAGTAATCTAAAATTAATTTAAAGAACTTGCACTCTTAATTTTAGATAATATTAGAGAAGAGATTTAAATTCTAACTACATGTGCACAAAACGAGTTATATTGACTAATATTTCTATAATTATTATAGTTAGGTATTACTGTAGTTGCAGTGCATCTCTCTCTCACTATCCCTCCCTCCCTCCCCAACCAGTTGAGGCAGATGCCAACTCACCTGTGGCCAGTTTCTGTTTGAGGTTTCTGCCTGTTAATAGGAAGTTTTTCTTCACCACTTTCGCACCAAATACACTGTCTTGGGGGAATTGTTGCGCCCTTAAAGCTGATTCCCTTGTGTTAATGCTCCTTTACAGAGCATAAAATAGACTTTAGGTGTTAACAATGAAATCAAGGTTAAGGCTTTGAACACTGGACATGTTCATCCTTTATGTCCATAAGACCTTTATAGGGATATGCAAACACAGTTAAGCTTATATATCAAACATGAGACTCCACTTTACCACATTCTGTTAGAAAAGTGAAGGTCAGCATTTGACCCCCAATGACAATTAAACTGTGTGAGACAGAAACATTCAAGAAGTTACAATCATTTTCTAATTTTTGGGCATCTTTGTTTGACTCAGGAACCAAACAGTTGTGAACTCCAAAGTCATCGCTGTGACTGTGAGACCTGAGCCCAAGGCAATTGAGTCCCACCTGGAGATTGAACTGGCACACCTGACAAATGTAAGCACCACAGTCATTTTCAGATCATGTTGTTTGAGCCTACACATTTTTCTTCTCATGTTATTTTTTGGTATAAAACACTAAATGTTCCTTTTTTGTAACACTCAGGAATATTTTTTGTCTGTTGACTGAATGACCACAGCACACCTAAGCTACCATCAGCCGACACACAATGGTGGTTAATTGGCTCAATAATTAATTTGCAAGCTCAGGAGTCAGGAGAGCGCACTGCAGTCAGATAATTACATGAACAATCCCTTTTATGATCCAGGCCTTTTTATTCATCTTAGAGATAAAGTGCATGGAAGTCTGAACGTGTCAGCAAGTGTGTGTGTGTCGGATAGTGCACACCGCACACAAAGATCTACATCGAAGGTCAAATATGCAGTTGATTTATGATGATGATGATGATGATGATGATGATTATGATGATGGTGATGATAATAATGATCAATTATCATCATAATTTAGCTGATAAACATTTTGTCATTTTTTGCCTTCTAGGGAACAATGAACCCTTACTGTGCACTCTGGGACAGCAACATAATGTAAGTGGGCATGCTATATTTCTTTTCTGTTACGCCTCTGAAATTGTGTTAGTGTGCATCCTCCCTTCATCTTCAAAAGTCAAGAACACAATTCTTTTGTGCACGTATTTGCAAAGGAGCTGGGTAACCCAATAGCACAGCAAACAAGAAAGAGAACTGGAGAAAATAAACCTGCAACGCAACATTTTACATTAAACCCTTACCAGAGGGTGGACAAAATAATAGGAATGCCTTACATCCCTCTACAAAAGCCCAACTATAAATTAACCTGTTTGGTATGTTTATGCTTTGGTGAGACACTTAACTAACCTGACTCCGCCAGATGGATTGCTTCGCATTTGCTCGGCATATCCATCTGGGAACTTTCCGTTGGAGAACTTTTGGGAAGGGGCGGAATACTGGTTATTTGATTGGATGAACCATCTGTCTATCACCTATGTTGGTGATAGACGGGCCACATCAACCAATCAGATCCACGAAGCGTATGAAAATACAACCACAAGCCCGCCCCTGCTGCTGCAGGCAAAGCATAGCTCGTAAGCTCAGCATGCAAGCAACGTGTCGGTAAAGGATATTTGCCATTTGTGTAACGAGAATTTAGGAATAAAAGTCACCATTTCAGGTTCCCGGACCATATTCCAAAAGAAGGATCCAAGAGAAAAAAAGCATTAGCGAGCGGCTAACAGAATTAGGGCTACCGCTGGCTGATAATACTGGTTAGCTGATTGGATAAACCATCGGTCTATCACCACCTAACCCACCTCAAAACCAACGCTAATTGGCCCGGTCGTTTGGCTAACGGCTCCAAATTTTCTCTGCCTCAAGATGCCAGACTGATCTGCAAGTGGAAAACTGGAGCTCGCGAGATCAGGACGGTCTCACGGGGCTAACACTTAACACCTTGATTTTAGCTTGTTGTACTTCTATATGTGGAGTGTCTTCAGTGTCTGAGTCAGTATTGGTGAGGTTCTGCAATTGTAGTGCTCCCGGTGTTCAGCATATGGCATCATGATTTCGTCAAGACTCTTATGAGAACGCCATATAAGTCACCCATGAGTCATATGCTCCCTTAAATCACAGTTGTACAGACATTTGTACATGTGAGTTATATACAGAATGTTAAGTTGAAGACAATTAGCAGCATGTGTGGGGTTCGACAGACATGAAAAATACAGCAACTAACAGAGAAACAAACAGGTTGGATAGTCACTGCCTGAAGTGCTGGAACGTCAGCCCAAAATACTGCAGAATTATGTAACATAGCGAGGGGAAAACTCTCAAAGAAAGCATGAGGACATATGCAAAACACAGCTGCATTAGGCGAAAGTAAACACCACACAATACAGGCACAAACTAAAGCCTTATGATGGAGACAAATAAAGACCTGACACAATCACAACAAAACTTCAACATTATAAGCAAGCATTACTAAGAAAGTTATTAGTTTTGGGTTGTGCTATGCTAATGTTTTGTCATTAATCTGTCCACACCCTTTAAATTCACACACCTATTTGATGCTTTTCTGAAGCTTTTGTTGACTGCTATACAGTAAACATACCTTTTAAGTTGTGCATGAGTTTGGTGTTGTGATGCTGTTTAAGTAGATTTGATTTTGGGCTTGTTTGTAGTGGAATGCTTTTTATACCTGCTCTGTTAGCATTTGACAGCAACGTTCTTGTAACAATGTCAAGCCACTGTCATTGGAGCATTTCAACTCGAAAGATCAACTTTTCTTGCTACTTTGCAGTATGGCCTGTTTACTGCTTTAGCTGAGAGGCAACCTTTTACTAATTATATTATAAAAAAGCAACAGAAGCTACAGCAATAGCGGTTGAATTATTAACAGTTCTAAGCCTTCAAATTTTCATTATGGAAAACCCTATTTTTAGTAAAATGTATGGCCACCTTTTTTAGCCATTCAATGCATTTGCATTATGTAAATGTATCGCTGTATATATAGTAGTTTTAACTGTTAGCAGAAGAGATTGCTTTTCCTGTGTAGGATTCAAATCGCATACCCATGCACAAGGCATTCACAGAAACTGATGCATTTTACATGCGGTTATGCAGAAGAAAACATTTGGTGTCTGAAGCATTTCTGAATGTGGGGAATCCTCTCAGGTTTGTTTGAGTGGCTGTAAACAGACACACTAGTTGCTCTCCTTTTGTTGCATTTCTGAAAAAGTATAGTAACTGTAGAAGGCATGTTTGCTTTCCCCAGTGGTCAATATGTGTCTATTGAACGCAACTTAGGGGCGGGTGTTATTACTGTAAAAGGCACATGCTGTTACCACCAGTAACCACAGGTGTTGCCTAATCACAGGACTGAAATCTTGATCTTTATAATATCAAGATTAATCTGCTATTTAGATATGTTGATGGCTTGATTGGTATATCTAATATTTTTGAATGAAAGATGCCCTATAGAAATACAAATTATTTAGTGTGTATTTGATAATGTAATTTAAGTAGAATATTTTGGAGCTCAGTTTTGCTTCATTTATGGGAAACAGCAGCTGTGGATGAACCAGCTCATGCAACAGCTATGTGAGGTTGGTATTATTACTTTGAAATAGCATGTGAATTGTGCATAGTCTATCATGGCATTTGAGGGCAACTGGTCTATTTCTGAACAGCAAAGATACAACTGGGACAACTCTGCTCCATTCTCTTTCCTTGACTTTCACAAACCAAGTGTTTAATTTCAGCATTTTTTCAGATGTGCACTAAGTCATTTTTAAACAGAGCACCACCGAATGACTCCATGGTATGATTATCATGTTCATTTCAAACAGTTGGCTTGTCCTATTACACAATAGCAGCCACTCTCTGGACTCATTGAGGGGGTAATACGCCATCTGTCAGCCATGTTGGTCCAAACCAAAAGAGAGTGCTCACTGTAACAATTAACAGAATGAAAATGCTGTTCACAAGTGGAGAACTGTGTCCTCTGACTCGTTGAGGTCCATATACAGAACATGTGAATACTGAGCTGAATGCTAGAGGCAGCTACGGTAAAGCTGCAAGGCTGAGAAAGCTGCTACACCTGCTTTACTTTCACCACAGGGGAAAGCCTGAGGCGTAAATATCTTCTGTGACAACACAGGGAAAAACTCTTGTAATTTGCTCTGTTTATGTAAGCAGCTGGGTGGTCCACTTTGACAAGACAACATGCTGTTCATCGCTATAAAGCTGTATTATGTATTATGATAGAATCCATACATTCTTCATTTACTTCAGGGATTTTGTGTGCTTTGTCAAATATTTTGCTGTGCAGAGAGAAGAGAATGGATGGTGTTCTTTTTTTAGCAAAAGGGAGCAATAAGAGACCTATAGACATGTATACAATAAGTACAATTAGGAGGTACTCGATTTAAATCCAACTACCCAAAAAAAAACTACTTGTATGTTATGCATCAGTAATATTAATCTAATAATACATTTTAATTCAGAAAGGATCCAAGTCTCCCATCACTTATAATTAGTAATATTAAAAAGAAAAAGGTAATTAATGTGATGATGAATATAATCTATACTGCATCATTTTAAATAGTGAATAAGAAATAAGTCTTGACAAGATAATTAGTTCCAAAGCAATCTTCATTTAATTTTTTGCAAGTAAAATAAGAAAAAATTACTAACCTGTCCCAATGCGGCAAAGGTCTGGACCACATGTAATGGCATGTGTTTCCTGGAATTGTCATGTTGTGACTGTAACCCAGACAATCTACTGCACCTGGCAGTGATACAGTAAGATTGACGTAATAAAGAACATAAATGCACTAAAGAACAAAACAAAGATATAAATAAAAATGCTAATATGCAGCTATCCATGTGAAAAATAAAACATTTGAGCATCCAGAGAGCTAATATATATATTTTTATTTACTCTATAAGTCTGCAGCTCCACAGCACCAAGTGTAAACAGGTCAGATGAATACACTTTTATTACTATTTAAAATGTCAATATTTTCAGCTATCAAACAAGCTTGAAATTTTCAATATCCCACCACTGTGCCAAGGGGAAAATGTGAAATGCAACCCAGTGATATTAGATCAGTCAAATAGTGTTCAAAATAAATATTTGAGGGTATTTAATCTACCAATCTACTTAAAAAACATTACACTATTTTACACAAATGTGCACAATCTTGGAGAATTAGTTATCATTGTGACTCCAGCATGAGTTTAAATCAGATTACTTTACAGCAAGTTTAGAGCTCATCTTGGTTTGAGAAGATTATTTATTCTCATTTTGAGCGTTGTAATCGCTTGCATGAATTCTAGCTCCTTAGTTGCTTCAAACTGCCACTACACTTTTATTTAAATTATAGAATGGCATTACAAGCTAGTTCATGCCTTTTGGCATTCCCCTGCAATAATATGTTTTTAAAATCCTCTAAATCCTTGTAAAGTGCAAGGAGTGCATTGAATACCATATTAGTGTCTTCTGACTTTTTAATTGCAGATGTTTTTGCATCCCCCTCTCAGATTATCCACCAAAGTCGTATTAAAGCCAAACCTTAAACTGAAGAGGACATCCTTCATCATTACAGGCTTTTAGATCCTAAAAAATAACTTGCCACATCAGGATTAACAGGATCTTGCCCCCTCTTTAGGATATCTTTAAAACACAGCATTTTTAGTGACTTTGTTTTTTTATTTAATTTAGATTTTATTTTCCTCGTTTCATATTTTATGTTTCATCTTTAAAGCACTCTAAAGATATTAAGTTATATTATTACTACAATGCTATAGTAAGTATTAAACATTTCCTTTTACGGTGCAGTACACCCAAACAGATTGTAATCTTTATGGCCGAACATGTATGATACATTTGCCATGACTGCCGTGGGAAACCGTGTGCTGAGACTCAGACCAGAAGATTAAGTGTTTCCTTCTTTTAAAGTCTACTGGATTTAATTTAGACGATTTACTCTGCCAAACATACAAGGTCATATACTAAACAATAAAAGCCTAAATGATATAATAAAAAAAATTATAGAAGACACTTTGTAATATCATGAGTCCAAGCAGCACCAAGCAGTTTATTGGTGGATTGGAATGTTTTAAATGCTACTAGTAGACCTACTGGTGTACAATCTTAAATGAATGGTCAATGAAAATAAACTTTTTGATAGATGGTAGAAAACCTGCTAACTCCACGGGCGAAAACAGCACTTTCAAACCTGTGACAACAAAATATAGTTACCTGAACTGATGAGTTTTACATTCCCTAAATAGTTTAGCTTTTATTACAGTAATGAATTACCTCAATAGTTGTTACTCAAATTAGTGCTATTCAGTTCATACCATGCTTTTTCAAAGAACGCTCTACTTTCTGTGGAACCAAAACATATTAATAATGTATGTGTTAAGGTGTGAAAAGCAGCTGTTGTGGCTTCAGGTTCTACGAACATCTGGAGATCCTGGATTTGAGCCAAACAGGCCACACCAAACACTATCAACTGAGGCGAAGCTTACAGTAAGAACTAAGAGAAACCTTTATTGTGAGAATTGTTTCTCCTGGGTTCTTGAACATTTTTATAATGTAGATACCAGAAAATACATGGTTGCCACTGCCATGGGCCCAGTTTGATACACTTATATTTCAGCTTTGCTTTGCTGATGCTTAGTAAGAAAACACAAAATAAATCAGGCTTTTATAGCATTTCACCCAAAATGAGATTCTACCATCAACAGGCTTGGTTAGTTTAAAACTACTTAAGAAATTCAACCTGCTTCAGCAGCTGGTGATATATATATTTTAGAGCTCAAAATACAGCGTTATCTTTCAGTTATTCGGTTTGAGGTTCAAGCTTTCAAATTCTCTTGAAAGCGCTCTCTAACAGTTTCCTTCTTTGACGTCAAGCTTTTTTGACATTTCCATATCTGAGATCAGCAGTTGTCAAAGTTTTTCACATCATACACCCTCAAATAGACACATTTGCACCACAGACTCACACTTGACTCCCTGTTGTTTTGGGTCGGTTTTGAATGGAAACTGTCGACACTGGAGATGGTGAGACGATAATGACGAGAGTATTGCATTCTTTGTTTCTGGTGGATTAGTTTATAATGAAATTAAAATGCATCTGGTTTTGCTTGGGAGCTCTGGTTGTCCACTTTGCAATGACCTTTCTACACTGTTAAAGGATGTTGGGAGGCAGAAGAGGTAACGTGAGCGATTTTTACAGTAATTCTAAGCTTTGGAATAAATCAAATCAAATAAATAAAAATGTACACCCTGAGTTAGTACAAGTGCAGCAATGTCATTGTCAGTTCTGACTGACATGATTCAGTTTGCCTTAATTGTTTTATTTATATACTGCCTTGGGGTTGATTCATTCATGAGAGAGTAGGATTTCCACGTTGCCAGCCGTTTCTAGCTTTAAATAAAGAAACACACAGTTGCAAAACTAATTCACCTTGGGTTTAATACCTTAGCATTAATCTGAAAACAAACGCAAGTGGTGGAACACAAACTAATCTGGACAGGCACAGTTATGGGCACACTGAAGTTCAACTAACTGCAGTGATAAGAGGCATAATGGACCTATTAGAAGGGTGCCCGATCATGGGTTGCCAACCTCATCTCACAGAATTCCGTGAAATGAACACGGCCCCTTAACTCAAAATCGGTGGCAGTTTCACGGAATCGCCGAAAATTCCGTGATGGGCCCACGGAAGAATTCCGTGAAATGAACACGCCCCCAAAGGTTGTGGGTGGGCTTACGATTCCATGACACACGGGACAACAACGGGACGGTTGGGTTTAGGAAAAGAAGAACGGGATGGTTGGGTTTAGGAAAATAAGAAAGCGAGTTTAGGGGGACAGGATCCCCGGTCTCCGGGGTGAAAGTCCTGTGTTGTTTGACCCATCCACCAACGTCCCTACGCGGATTTTCAGGATTTCATACTACTCGCTACCATAGTCACTCTTAATGCTACATCATCTTCTCATTGACTTTACACTGGCATTGTTTTCCGTGGTGGCCACACGGAATTTTCACACATTCCATGCCACCACCACGTAATGTGGTGTTAACAGTTTGTGATCATTTCACGGAATTCTGTGAGACCAGGCTGGCCCGATCTGTGGAGCCATTCACATCCTCACTAACAAATCCAAACTGATTTGGGTTCTTTTGCTTGTCTACCTCCTTTTGAGGGTTCCATACCACTCAGGATGAATTAGATTTGTCTTGCTACATAAAAATATGCACTCATTTTTCTTTTTCTCTTCATTCAGTTAACACACGCACACAGTGTGGCCCACAGGCTGATATGAATTGCCTGTCATCAAGAGCACCAAGATGGATGAAATCATTTCCCAGCGTTGCCCCCACCCTCTTCTGCCTGTCATTGTTTGTCTATCTTTCAAGACTATAAAATTGCCTAAAGTGCATTGCCTACAGCACTCTTTAAGCCCTCAGCCCAATGCCTGGCTAATCTGTTGTGGGCATGGGATGAATGTAAAGAGATTTTTGGACGGTTACCACCCATTCCTGAAGAAATACTATATGTTGAACAAGGCAGTGTTGTATGCAAAATTTACTGATGTATAACAACACAGGCTAAAAAACAGACTGCAGCCCAGTCTGATCATTTAGTCTATAGGGCTGCATCAGCCTGTTTAGCTGGACAATCATGAGGTTACAGAGCTCCACTGTTTGACTCTGAAGTGTACTGCTTGGACCTGTGGATAAGTTATGGGTTTAGTAATAAGATCTCTTTGGCTAAAGGAACACGATCTGTCAAAGTTCAGCAAGGAAGACAACTCTAATTGGAGTTTTGAGCAACTGTCTATTTCTGTTTCAATAAGACACAAGGCTTTAAATCCTGAATGTGACTAAAACGTTGTCGACTTTTTAAGTCACTCTACTGTCACTTCTCTTGCATCTTGACACCTAAATATTTTTAAAATTGGAGCACGATTAAAATCTGTCACAAATTTCAGTCCTAGAAGTTTGAATACAAAGTTGTCAATGCATCACGCATGGATAGAAAGTGGTCAACCAATGGTGTGTGATGGATGTCATGTCATCAGTCTCACTCTGGTTCACATCAACACTGACGCTTTCTTGAGGGGACATTTTATATTCCGAGGCCACCAAGCTCCCGATAAGGTCAGACAAGACATCAAACGCGGCGTACATAAATCCCCCAGTCAGGGATGTTCTCCTGTCAGCTTCTCTCGCTTGCACAAAAGAGAAGCAAACATCTAGCAAGTCAAAAGTTAGGAACAGATCATGTCGAGGATTGAGTCTTCACCAGGGGGAATGGTTCATTCATCACAAAGTTATCGAGAAGTAGAGGCATCACACATGCCATCCATCTCATCACAAAAGAGTGTGTTTTGCTTCTGAATGTGGCAATCGTATTTTGAGAGTGCAACAGCAGCATACCCAAAGGGTGATCTCAAGAGGGCACCCAGCGACCTCATCACCGCCTGTCTCTCTCTCTCTCTCTCTCTCTCTCTCTCTCTCTCTCTCTCTCTCTCTCTCTCTCTCTCTGCCCTTGCCCTCACAAATTACCTCAAACAACAAAAAACCTGCACTACTATTAAAAGATGCTTTCACTGTTTGTTTTTTTGGCCCAAGCCACATGACAATGTTAAGTGTGACTATGCACAAAACAACATCCTCAATAGCTACGGATTTGAAGAACTTACCATGTTTGTTTTAAAACTGGAAGCTCACAAATCAGACACCTCTACTGATGAAAAACTACAACAAAGTCCAAAAAGTAATTTAGCCCTTAAAAGTGCCATGGGCTGCCATCAGCAACATGTTTTTTTTCAGTGTTTGGTTTCACCAATGTAAAGCTTTATGTTACTGTCTTTCCCTAGTTCTCAAATCTTCAAATACACAGTCTTAAAAAATCACTATGCCATCCAAATCATTTCGAAGAGGTTCTTAGAGTCACTGTGTTATTTATATTATTCAGTGCAGCTCAATAGAGGTACTCATGAGGACTTGTTCAAGAGCCTGACCACAGACTTCTATTTATCATCATGAAATGTCAGTGTTTGAACCTTCATTTAAGAAGCCATCTAAGAAATTCTTGAGAATTTAAATCAGCAGAGTGCATACAGACCTTTAAGACGTGATTTAGCGCTCCAGCTGCAGTGAGATACTTCCTCCACAGCCTGCAGAGAATATGGGCTTTATACAGTATATCACCTTCACGACAAGGCAATTTTTTTTTTTTTTTGCATTTAGATAATTCATAACTACCTATTCTGTTACTTATGCAATTTAAAATTCCTTTGAAATGGCTACATGACTTTGCTGAAGTATACAGCTGTTGACTGGCTTTCTGTGTGCAGTCTGGGGGTAAACATGCATCAGTTGCACCAAACTGTCACATTCCAGTTAAGAAGAGAAGAGATGAGGGAGGTAAATTGAAGAGTTTTGTTTATTGTTGTTTTGCTGTGTACAGACAGCTCAGAGTACTGGTTGGGAATTGGGAAAGGGCTCCACAGTCCCTTACAAGGAATAATAAATATTGCAGCCATATTGATCAAATGACAAAGCAGGATTGCCTCACACAGCAGAGGCCACTCGGCACACAAATCAACAGCTAGTATGCTCTATGTTGTTCTGAATCTTCGTATCTCATGTGAATACTCTATCGTGAAGAGAACCGGATTCTGTAGGGTGAGAAGTTGCAGGACAACAGGTGTTTGCTTGTTTGTGACACGAATCTTAATGGCAGGTTATGTGCTGCGGCAAAAACGGATCCTGTTACATTTTTGTGTAAATGTGAAAACTATTTTAATCAATAAGGGTGATTTTTTTTCTGAATATGGAAAATAAGTGGGGGCGAATGACAAATGGAAGAGAAGCGCTCCTTTCATTTCACCTACTAGTGGTTTGGTGGTGTGAAGTGGGGACTGGCTGCAACCATTCGCGCTGCTTCCGCGGGGTGGTATTAGTTCTGCAGTGTTTTTTGTAAAGCGTTTCGCACCGGGGAGCAACAGCTTTCGTGTAAAATGATTTTCAGGAATAATCCAAAACCATCATTTATTCCCGTCATATTATTAGAACCGCACTTGAATAAACAGATCCTGCGACAGCGTGTGTTTCTTTTTTCATTGTACCAACCTCCCCCTCTCACGCCAGCAGAGAGGAACAAAGTATCAATCTGATGCTGTCCACCGTTTCCAGGGTGAAAATCCCCCTAAGGAAGCATTCAAAAGCTGCTAATTAAAACAGTTGAGGGGGTAAAAATCAACCGAAAAGGGAAAAAAAGACAGGATAACAGGGGCATTGAGAGGGGGCGGAAAGGAATACAGTCGTTTGGAAAACATCTAGAGGAATAGAGAATCACGCAGAAAGACATACAGGTAAATATGAACGCTCTTATCTCTAAGCTTTATGAGTGGAATAATGCTGTTTTCATATCGCCTATTGGTATTTATCTGCGTACATAGCGAATCAATCAGCACCAGTCTTCTTGGACAGCGCCGTGCGTCCTCCCCCTCCTTCGTGTCTCTGCATCTCTATCTGCTACAGCTGAAATGCTGCTCGTAGCCACACAAGAGCTGTGTCTATGTGTCGGTGCTATTTTTTTATGTGACAGTATATAGCTCTCGATTCAAACAAATAATTAAATATGAAACCCGGCGTGATGTCGATAAGTCCCGTGAAGTCGTGCCACCGCTGGAATTACCTGTAATTGCCTCTGCCTTCTTTTTGCAGGAACGATTCTTGGGGAGCCTGGTCCACAAAAGGATGTAAAACGGTGCTTACAGATGCATCCCATACAAAATGCTTATGTGATCGTGTATCTACCTTCGCCATTTTGGCTCAGCAACCAAGAGAAATAGTAAGTAGGCTATTGATTTGTTATTCAGTGTGGGTTTTATAGGCCAATGTAAAGGAGAAAAGCTGCATGTGTGTGTGTGTGCTGATGCGAATGGAAATTGAATCTTAAGCTATGCTAATCCCGTTAAATAGCGGCAAACAGAGCTTGTGGGGGGATATTTGTAGTTTGCTCGTAGATTTAGATAACTATGTGTGCGCGCGCGTGCACGCGGGAGGGTGCTTGTGTGTCTCTCCTTCTCGTCAATCAAATGCACATTTGGGGGGTGGAGGGGCGATACAAGTGACATGTTCCTGTTGTTTTCCTCTACTGGCATCAGATGATACATTTTGTAGGTGAAACTATGTTTTGAGCTCATGTGCTGAAATTAGACTACTGTAAAGGAACCAGAAGCCTGTCATTTCTTGAGATGATAAAGTAATTAACATTGAGAACACAGACTGCTTACACTGTGGCCTCTGCATTAGTACACAGTAGGAATTGCGATATCACAAAGACACCTTTTACCTTCAGGCCTGACAGAGAAACAGCGACAAACATTAGTTCAGCCATAAAAGTGCAGTGTTATGGTAATGGTTCACACATTACAAGTGTATGTAATGTATGAAACCACATACAGTACAGTTTGTCTGAAGGTAGCTCTAAATTCTAGGCCTGTGATTGGCCAGCTCACATGATTTTAAATGTGACAGGACAAACAAGTCAAACAAAAACAATATGTTTTGATGCACTGGTGCCTAGCTTCTCTGCTTCAGCCTTTAATGTTTTGTAATAATAATAATAATATAATGTCCAGCACACATAAGTGGAAGACCTGCATCTTAACAGTCTTCAAGCCCACGCATGCACTTCAAACCTCACAGTATATTAAGGAACCCACCGTGGACTATTCAGATTGGTGGTGGTTGTTTTGATTGGTTCCCTCTCTGGGCAACAATAAATATTTACTGTCCTGCATGAACCACATCCAACCTCCCACTGACTGTTTTTTCTTGCTCTGTCTCCTCCACAGACCATGGAGAACTCAGGGGTCCCATCTGTGACATTGATAGTTGGCTGTGGTCTGTCATGCCTCTCCTTGATCACCTTGGCAGTGATCTATGCTGTTCTATGGAGGTAATTTCAACACTTGAGGAGCATAAGCTGCAACCACATGATGAGGAATACTTTTTGTCGTTAAGTTTGTGCATTTATATAACATCTTATTTGTTTAATCATCTTTTAAAAGTCTGATTTGGTTGCCTTTATCATTCCTTTTTCTTCAGATATATTCGCTCTGAACGATCCATCATCCTGCTCAACTTCTGCTTATCTATAATCTGCTCCAACATATTGATCCTTGTTGGACAAACACAGACGCACAATGTGGTAAGTGTCATTTAAGGATGTATTCATCACAGTTTATAGAGGTCCAGTGGTTGTTTTATTTATCAAAGAATTTAAGTCAGAATAATAGCGCAGTGCAAAGATCCGTGTGAAGCTTCGGTTTGGCTTGTTTAGGTTGAATAGAGCCCTTTTTTTGTATTGGCCACTATGACATTTGTTTGAGATCTTTAGGTTTATATTGAAGTATATGAAAATGGGTTGGGACAGCTATATGGTACAGTTTGGCACAATATCACGAGGTTCCTTCCCATGATTTTAAAAGATAGAGTAGAAAACGTCATCATATTCACCTGTTCCCAATCAATTCAATTCTTATTTTGAAAAGGCTGGTATTTGATATAATAGTCTCACTCACATTTATCAAGTCTGAGCTACAATATAATGCATTTTTTATACTAGATGTTGGCTTTGTCATTGAGAGAAAAAAAACAAGGATATAACAGTTACATTATAGCCTCTTTCAAGGAAATTATTCATCTTCTTCTGGGTCGCAGACAAGCTTCTCATATTTCAACCAAATGGAAACATAAGTGTTTCTAATGCCTCTATAAGATGTCGATCCACCTTGTGTTGGCTCAGGACCACTCGTGTTACATTGTCCTCTGGTAAACTTGAGACAAGCCAAATATGTTGGCGCGGAGACAGTGATGATCTTTAATTGCAATTAAAACTGCGATGCCATAAAAGAAAACAAAAAGAAAATGAACAAAAGAGGACAGTAAGATCACTTTGAAATGAAATACTGAAGTTGTATTGCTGTGGTTCAAATATGAAACAAGGCAATCAGTAACAAGTCTTCCAATTGCAATTAAGGAGATTCAACAGCGTAGGAGCAGCAAGACATACACGATGCACACCATGGGACATGGTGCACCGGTCAATCAATGGCTAATGAAATGATTGTGATCCTGCATGTGTAATTGTGACGATAAGACGCAGCTTAAAAGTTGGGTTGGAAGATACAAGCGTATTGCTGTGCAGTGTGCATTACTGAAATGACTCATATGAAAACTGTTTTTGTCTAGATGTCAATGAGAGCTGAGCTTCAGATCGAGTCAGCAGAATTCAAAAGGAACTACTAAAGTTAAAGAAGGACTTCTTCCAATAAATATGTATCACTTCCTCTCTCTGTTTTATGACTGGCCAGTACACAAGTGGCTAATGTAAAAGATTGTTTGGCAGTCGAGATTTACAAGCTGCCCACACAGATGCCCTTCTCAGTCATTTGGCAGCACTACAGAATGACACATTGTCCATTTTATTGTGTAATATTCTCAGAGTACCTTTACCTTTTGCAAGCAGCAAACACTGTTTTGTTTTTCCTCATCTCATTATGTCCCACTTTTTCTCCTCAGTAATCCATTCTCTTTAGTTTTTCGGCTCATTAACAAGCCAGTGTTTTAGTATTTGGACATTCTTATGAAGCACAATGTATAGATTTTAATTGAGATCAACAGTACATGTAAAACAGAGCCAACACTCTTTTGAAACGCTTGCAACAAAGTGTATGTCTGCGGTGGTATTCCATCATAAGAAATGCATTTGCTGGTGCTATGGCTGCATACTATGTGCTTATAGGTGTGATTTATTCTGGGAGCAGATGGGCCTATCATCAGTTGGGGCTCATATTGGACTCTACTCATAAATCAAAATGCTTCCTCCTATTAAGTTTCCTATGTTCAATGAAAATTGAATCATGAATAATGAATTAATGAACCCAAAGACAAATTGTGTTTGGTAAAGCTACATTGTCTGGTTCCTGGTGACACTATAGATCAATGTGGACCCAATGAACTAACTGTAACCATTTAGCAGAAACTGACTTGGCTCATATTACAGTTTGCAGGCCATTTTAATCTCATAACAAAAAACTAAGAAACAGCATCCACACATGATAAGTTCATCTGTTTCCTTGCTGGCCCTTACATATCTGGCACACAGTAGTACCCAAGACTATGAATGCACAAAGCTTTATGGCGTTTTTAAAGCTGAGCTGATTTGAAGCCTTGTCAGATTTAATCAGGGCTCCAGTCATCTCCTGTCTTGATTACAAGGACCACCACTTAACATGGAATACTCACTCGGCATGCTGCTAATAGGATATCTGTCTCTGAAATCTGCAAAGAGATTAGGTGGTTTTCAGAAAATCCACTGACATACTGAAGATGTAATTTCAGCGTCTCTCAGAGTGACTCGACAAGCTCCCCTGACTGATTCACCGGGAGCCAGATTAAAGCAACACTGACTTATTTATTTGTAACTGGTCGATATTGTTATTTATATTGAACATTAAAGCGGCACAAATCAATATTTCTTTTAACAATGGATCAAATTACTCTATGTAATGTGAAAGGGTCGCTCTTACTGATGAACCCGCAGAGAATTATTACCCGACTCAACAGTTTCCATCAGCTCTATGAAGCTCTTTAGCATCTTTCAGCTCATTGTTTGGTTTTACTGCTCACAACTTTTCCGTTTTGGTTCACGCCCATGGCTCTCATCAGCATCGTTTCCAGCAGCACCAGCAGCAGCAGCAGCAGGTAGCTGTTTACAGTGAAAAACTCTGATATACCTGCCCAGCATTACATAGAAGACGGACTAGCTGGTGGTTACCAACTAGCTGGTGAACATTGTGGAGCATTTAGCAGCTAAAGAGCCAGACATTTCTCTCAGGAGTGAGTGGACACCTTAAACAGAACCAAAGCTAAAAGGACAGTGAATATTGGACCAAAATTCATCAGGTTGCCAGAAACACAACTCCAGATAAATGCTAATATTGTTCTTTATCTTTTGGATGTGAAATTTGGCAACTACCGGCTAACACATTCTCCATATTAACTTTGTAATGTCAGTATTGCGTTTAGCTTGTTGTGCCCATGTGGCCAAAAAAATGAATGAATGCAGGTTTTATTATTCAATTCTGCAGTTCTAAATGCTGAAAATATTGTAACATCGAAGGTAGTCTCTGTATGTACACACATGACTGATAACGTTGTTGTTTTTTATCTGGAGAAAATATTCATTCAAATATCAAATTCCAATATTTGTATTTCAAAAGTGTATGTACAAAAACCTTAAAGGGCACTAGATTATAGTATTTTAAATATAAAAATGAAAAATATAAATAATTTAAATTATAGGTTCTCAAATAGTTAAACCAGCACTCTTCAGTCAACTTTCCAAAAGTTGCATTTTTCTTGTTGGTCTCTGTGATGCTGTTGATAAAACTTCCAGGGCAGTGAGTTTATCACTGTTGTCCGTATGTTCTGTCTTGAATGTGTCTCCTCCGTTGTAAAAATATTTGAGAAATATCTTATCTGTTTGATCAGACATACTGTCGAATGTTTTAGTGGTAGGCCAGCAAGAGGAGAAAACATAGCCCCAGTATGGATTTAATTGCCATGCTGCCTGGCACTGCCTCACTTGTTTTTCCTCCATCTCTTGTAAGAAGTGCATATAATTGGCTCCACTGTTTGTGGATTCAGACTTGCTCATCGTCTAGTAGAAATCATCTCTTTGGTGTGGAGGTGTCCTCTGGGAGCAGGAAGTCAGTGAGTCACCTTTGCCTGTCTTTGCTTTCCCTTTGTCCTCTGTCGTTGTTCATCTTGGTTTATAGAAAGAAGACAAAGAGAAATGCACACTATTGGTTTGGCCTGGGAAGGTAGAAGATAGGGAGTCTTGAAATTAGAATTCCTGTAAAATGTTCTCCATAGTGTCCAGGGTCTATTACCGGGAAATGGTTAGCTTTTAATTTAAAAAAAAATTGTCAATAAAGTATTTTGGTCAGGAGCATCGTGAGCAATTCTTCTTTAAACAAACAGCTTCATACAACTTATATCTGCTATTGTCTGAATTGTGAGCACCTAAACCTCATGATGCGTCACAAGATTAAAAATTGTCACTTTTGTTTAAACACTGCATGTTATGTGTCAGCACAGATGGCTTATCAAAGCTGGTATCCAGTCAAAAATGTATATCCTTTAGGGCTGTCAAAATTAACGCGTTAATTTTTGCGTTAATTTTTGAAATATTTAACTCGTTAAAAAAAATTAACGAAATTAACGCAGCTGTGTTTGTTTACTTCATGTGGCGGCTGAGAAACGTAATACGTCTAGATAACAGCAGGCGGCGCTACTCTGTATTGTTGCCCAAGTAATGAAAACCGGCATCTGATTGGACAAACGCGTCACATGGGTTTGTTTTCTCCGGAAATCCAAAGCCAGACTGTCATGGCGGCCGTTCAGAATACGATCTCATATTGTACTAAAATAGTTCACTGAAACATGTTTCTGAAAACATTTTAAGCGAGAAATAGGCCTTGCAGTTGCTGAATCTGTCTTCATTTCAGCTCAAAAAAGGTCAGTTTAGAAGATTTTCGTCAGATTTTGAGAGACTAGTCACCTCATTCCGCTCGCCATTTCCGGGTGAGTCCCGACTGCCCTGCCGCCGACTGAACTCTCGGCTCGTTGGAGATGAACTGCGCCTCGCCTGTAAAGTAGACGAGAGCAGGCGACAGCAGCCGGGGACGGTGACAAAAATCTGCTCTCAAGTCAGACAGTTTCTAGCCGTTTCCAGCAGCCTTCAGCAGGACTAAGCCAAATTGTTGCTGCTGTTGTTCTGAAAGATATTAAACATTCTGAACTTAGCAGAACCTTTCCTTGTTTGTTTTTTTCTTCATATTTGCAAAGTTAAGTGATTTAGCATTTAAATATCCATTATTATAAGCTTCAGTCTCAATTTAAAAAAGCGATTAATCGCGATTAATTACAGCAAATTGCGCAATTAATTAGTTAATTGTTTTTAATTGATTGACAGCCCTAATATCCTTATAATTGTGAACTGCTTGAAAATTCTCATTTTGAATGAAATATATTCTATAGTACCCCATGCTATTAATAAATTCAGGCTCTGTTTATATTTTCAGTTACAACATTATGCTGACATGCTCAAGGGCATATATATGTGCTGTATAGTACACACACTGTATAGTACAAAATGCAGAAGGCACATTTGAGCTATAGTATATTTTTAGTATACAAAGCTTGACCTGCCTTATAGTGAGGTGCATGTTAGAGGGATTTGATTTACTCCAGCTCAATGAGTGGTGAAAAGAAACAATCAAAATCAGCATACAGTTCATTCCTACATGCTTGGCAGCAGCTTTATAACAGCAGGAATCCTCTGGTGAGGTTCAGGAGAATAACTGTAGGCATTGTTCCGAGCGTGTCACATACAGAAATAAAGTGGGCCGAAGTAGAAGTGTCAAAAATATGAGCTCACTCCAGGTTGGTGTGAGGTTGTACATCAATAGAGCAGGAAGTAGAAGTAGCAATTTTTTGACTGTAGTGGTAAAGTCAATGCATTTTATTCAGTGTTTCTCTGTGGTTCAACAACACTTTGTAGTTTGGAGTTGTCCTCCACTGTTTAAAGCACTGGGGCACTTGTTGCTTGATTTAAAGGGAGGGTGCTTCAATCAAAATAACAACCAGCCTCCTCCTCCCACACTGATTCAGAGCGGTCGAAGAGATAAACGGAATGTTGTATGGTCTGGTCCAGATTCTTCTGCAGCATTTTGAATAATGTTGTAGACCTCCACAGAACTATGCTGTAGATACAGTGCAATTAACATGTTTCTCTAACCTGACTCCGCCAGATGGATTGCTTCGCATTTGCTTGGCATATCCATCTGGGAACTTTTGGGAAGGGGCGGAAATACTGGTTAGCTGATTGGATGAACCATCTGTCTATCACCTATGTTGGTGATAGACGGGCCAAATCAACCAATCAGATTCACGAAGCGTATGAAAATACAACCACAAGTCCGCCCCTGCTGCTGCAGGCAAAGCATAGCTCGTTAGCGAGAATTTAGGAATAAAAGACACCATTTCAGGTTCCCGGTCCATATTCCAAAAGAAGGATCCAAGAGAAAAAAAGCATTAGCGAGCGGCTAACAGAATTAGGGCTACCGCTGTCTGAAAATACTGGTTAGCTGATTGGATAAACCATCTGTCTATCACCACCTAACCCACCTCAAAACCAACGCTGATTGGCCCGGTCGTTTGGCGAATGGCTCCAAATTTTCTCTATCTCAAGATGCCAGACTGATCTGCGAGTGGAAAACTGGAGCTCGTGAGATCAGGACGGTCTCACGAGGCTAGTGTTTCTCCCAGGCAAGCTAATTCTTAAATGTCTTTATTGCAGTAATAGCGATATGTATTAAAAGTTAACTGGACTGAATGTCACTTTATTTGTATACAATCAATTAACAAATCCATAAATGATATAAATAACTACATACAATAAATGTGGTTGGCAAATACTATTCCTGGAGCTCTAAGGAAAATAATGTAATCACCATGTCAACATTAGTTTAATCCAATTATGAAAGAGGGAGTTCTCAGCCTCACTGTAAGCAAAACTGAAATCCCCTTTAATGTTTCGCTTCAATGATAGGCCACTGCTCCTTTTTTCATTTTCATTCATTCAGTGGCCTGTCATTGCATTATGAAGCAAAGTGTGCAACAGTTCGTGGCAATTAGGCTTTCACTTATATACGGTGTCCTGACCTTAAACGGCTATTATTGATCTGGCTTGAAGTAAACCCCATCAACCCCTACCTTTTCCATGTCTATCAGCTCTGCAATGTTTTAATGTGGTCCCTTCCTCAGTTCCTCTGTTTCCATGGATACTGACACAGTGTGCTCAACAACTCTAGGCATTTGCCTTTCTAAAGGGCAGTGTGAACTCTCAGTTTCAACCTTGTTTTTGTACGACAGCCTCTGTCCAACCGGTTTGATCATAACGTCCTCATAATGTACCTTTCTCTCTTTTTATTATTTTTTTATTATATATATATATAATGAGGCTGCATGGTATCGGCACCCGAGTGTAACTATGAAACATTTTGAAATGGTTGCATATGACCTGTTTCCAGGAAACAAGGCAAGCTCTATTTTCAGCACCTTGGACAGCACATGAGCAACAGCAACACTAGAATTAGCGTTGGTCTATAGCTGCTGTATATGATAGACCCACATGCTTTCCCCTATTGTCTCCTTCACATAGAAATAAAAAAAAAATGCTTTTTCTTAAACTTTTATATAGTAAATGTCTTATTCACAGCTTATTAGGCAAAAATATATATAGCACATGAAGCGTGTTTGATTTCTGCAAAAGCAGCTGTAGGGTACGCACCTAATTGACACATGGGCAGGTGGCAATCTGTCGTGGGAGCTTCATGTGCTTTGATTTGATTTGTTGCTTTGATTGATTTTCATTTCTGCAATGTTAGCAGCTCTGAAGTGTTGTTAAAATATGTCTGTTCCTGTTACCTATAGGACATTTGTAGTATTTAAGCATTGATCACTATTTTTATAAAAAGGTAAATATCTGCCAAAACTGACTCATATTGTATAGTATATTATACCACTTTCCCAGCAGATGTTTTCTGCAACCCATTGGTGAAATGAGTGCATGCTGAACTGACCTAGCAGTTGTGTTATAGTAATGTGTTACCAAAAGTGGAGATTTTTTTGTTAAAATGTAAGTTTAGTGCACTACATATGTGATATTGCTGCTCGTGTACTATGTTATGGCATTCTGACTCTACCTACCACCTGAATGCATCGTATACATGAATTTTGATAAATATTTAGGTTTAGGTTATAGATAACCCAACTTTGCTTGAAACTGAATTCCCCACTTCTCATATGTGAGGTAATGCAGGATTACTGTCTCGTGTGAGCCCCGTGAACACCATAGGGGATGGATTTAGTGTGGTTGTCTCAGTGGAGATGTAAAGTGTATGGCAGATCTCACAGTATGGTGTGGACACCCTGGGACGAGATGATATACTTCAAGCTTTTCCTCTTTCAGCGGCATCGCCCAGATTACCAGCACTTCACACTGCAAACAATGTGAACCGCGAAAAAAAAAAGAAGCTTAATTTGTTCTCACTCACAAATGTCTGCGTGCAATGAAATGATTCTCCAGGATACTTCTTTATTTCTAATCCTCTTCTAAACAATCGCATTTGGAGATGCCTCTCCGTGTTACAAAGATGGACAAGCTAATGAAGCTGAAAAGTGCAGCTACATTGTCGAGCCTGAATGCAATCTGCTGCCTCCAACCTGGCATTCTGTATCATTTAAGCAGTGTTGTGTTTTGTTCCCCTCCGCTCTGTGTAAAACAGTTGACCTTGGCTCACATGCTTCCAGGTGTGATCCCCAGCATACTAATGAGGCTTAGTGCAGAGGAATGCTAGGCCATGGCTTTCTGTGTCAGCTAGCCCGGCTCTGATCTTTACTACAACTGCCACCTCTGTTGCTGCAGTTTAAACTGACGCTTTGTTTCATTCACTGCACAGGATGGTACTTCAGTGGTTGGTCTAGACAGGCAAATGCTGTCGGTGCTGCAAGAAAAGCTCAGGGAAATGAAGGAATGTCAATATAATCGATTTGCAGGAATCTGTACTTGTGGAATCTGACGGAGTCTGCATTCGTTTTCATTTGAGCTATTGCGTTGCAGCAACAGTTTTATATAAGCTGTTTTTTTGCTATTCTTTTCTAGGACTGTAAGCTGCATTTCTGTAAATGTGAAGCTCAGTTTGAACCCACAGCCAATGGATATATTAACCTCTGACCCTTTTTTTTCTTCAATAGGGTGTCTGCACCATGACGACAGCCTTCCTGCACTTCTTCTTCCTGGCATCGTTCTGCTGGGTCCTCACAGAGGCCTGGCAGTCCTACATGGCAGTGACAGGAAAGGTCCGGACCAGACTCATCCGCAAGCGCTTTCTGTGTCTGGGCTGGGGTAAGTAAGCAGCATGCTTCCCTAAACCTCTTCATTATCTCCCATCTTTCCTCACAGCTGCCATTTTCTCTCAAGGACTCAGGCCAAGGTGTCTTTCCAAGTGTCTGTACAGTATGTCTTTTTCCGTCCGCTGTTCTCATCCTCTCTGTGGGGAAGCCAGATCTTCATCCTATCAGGGTCTTTGTTGCGATGCTTTTGTACTCCAGTCAAGCTCTCTGAGGGCTGGGTAAATGGACCGGCATTGAGCAGTGGGGGGAGACAGACTGGTGTGGCTCTCCCATAGTAGGTTGCAATGACCTTATGTCTGATAAAGAGGGTGTGAGTTGAGCATTAACACTGCAGCAGAATATATTTGATCTAAAACCCTTTGGAAATAGAATTCAGGAGAATGAAACATTTGCAAAGGTAAAATGTAGTGGATTTAAATGTGATGCTGAATGATTATAAATCTCTAAATCTATATCATACCATATCCTGTAATCCATTCCAAAGTCCAAAATGTTCAATCCTTTGTAACATTGATTTGTATCACAAATGAAATATAGGTAGGAACCAATATAATTTTGCTTATTATCCAGATTGCGACAGATTTGAATCAGGATGGGTTTCAGATAATCAAGTTTCCCCTGTCTCCCACACGGTGTTGCCTGCACTTAATTGTCACATCACGAAAAAAATAAATGATTATTGTACATATCTGTCACTAAACACAGGCAGCCGAAAATATCTGTATCAAAATTTGAAAGATTTCAATTTTTTCTTCATTTCATAAATGTCTGAATCCTTGTCCAACGGGTTCTTTCTTACAGACTGCTAGAAATCTCTCCTTTAAAAAAATCAATTTGATTATGAAAGAGCCCACACTCATTCTTCTTGTTACCTAGCAACAAACAAGGCTCTCTTAGTCATTGCAGTGCCACTGCTTGCTGCAAAAAAAAATAAAAAATGAAATAACTAACAAAGGCTGTTCTACAATCACATGGATTTCTTAAAAACGCCATAACAGACAATTTGATGATAAACACAGTAAGATAATCACCATTTTGCTGTATGGAGATAAAAATGTGTTACATAATATGAATGCTGTTTATACATTCAATGAGTTGAAAATAAAATGACTCTAATCCCTTACACATCACCACATGTATTCAAACAGAAGACAAACACATCTGTCACACTGATTTCCAAAGCGACATGCAGCACACGGTACCTGTTGTCTCTTAATTCAACCTGTTTGAAGTGCAGCGTCTCCACCAGGCTGTTACCAGCGCAGTGATTCATGACATGCTTGTGTACACTCGGCACTCTTTACCTCTTCAGCACTGCAGAGAGGCACAGGATGGCCACAGGGTCTTTGCCTCATGCCTCCAGGAAACTGATTACATCAATAGCACCTGCCTGTGCTGCTCCAAGAGGAAAAAAGCGTTAATATTCTGAGCACACAGTAGTAAGGACCGAATCCATTACACAGATCTATAATGAGGAACCATACAGCAAAAAATCCCTTTGTATAAAAGGTGTGGAGGTCTATGAAATTTCTTACAGTACAGTGATTACATTTTCCTACATGGTTTTCCGGACTCTACTTAATGGAATACTGTTGAGCATGTTGATTGAAATATTGAAATGCACATAGCTGATCATATCTTTCAGATGATTGTACACTGTAGCTTCTAATGGAGTGAATCTAGCTGCATTTTGTTATATGACTGCAAAGCACAGAGGCTGCCCTTTTCTGCAGTGAAATTATAGTTCTGACAAGAACAAGAACCGCTTGAGTAACTATTGATTGTTTTTTCTTTTTAAGGATTACCAGCTTTAGTGGTTGCTGTTTCAATGGGATTCACCAAAACAAAAGGCTATGGGACACGTTTATAGTAAGTTTTTCTTTTTTTGGCATCAGTATTTATTATTCAGTGTACACGCATTACAGTGGGTTCATGGTTAATAATACTTAATGATTAAGTGCTTCTGCAGTGGCTTACGTATCCTAAATAGTGCCATAAACAAAGTCCCCTGAACCCAATCAAATTTCAAAATAGCACAGCAAGACCCCAATTTTGTGTGAGTTGTATCCCTGCTGGATACCAGATGCATAAACACTGCTTAAAATCTCTTTAGCATGTTATTACCCTGTGAAACTTTCGTAATAGAATTACAGCATATGGCACTTCTCCCCTGACAATTGAGGGAAATACAATTGTATGCTGGTGTGCACCATTAACTTGGATGTTAATGTCTTGGTGGGAGTTAACTGTTTTTTTTTTCCTGCTTATCCTACAGCTGTTGGTTGTCTTTGGAGGGTGGGCTCCTGTATGCCTTTGTTGGACCTGCAGCTGCTGTTGTTCTGGTATGTTTCAGTCATCAGATGTCGAGTTTGAAATGTAGATTTACAGTGCAACAAAGAAAAGAATAATAAATAATCCGCATTTGAGTAATCACATATACAGTATGTAGTATACAGTTATCCTGTGCAAGTAATCCACCTCAATACACTAAACTTTGTATAGCTTATAAATAATTATAATAATAATACAAGAATAATGAGACACTTACAGTATCAATGTGGTACAAATAGTTGAAACTCTACACAATGTTGCTATGAAAATGCCTAACAGGAGGAACATACTCTGCTTTCAAAGTCAAAGTAATGAGCATCCCATCAGGCAATGTGCTCAAGCAATTCACTTTCATTTGCCATAATGGTGCTCCATGTAGCTGGGAGGTTATGAAATATTTATGCATTACATTTGTTCCAAATCGAATATACTGGGGTATTTTAATCATCTTGTATTTACATTGTTGTACAGAGAAAATTACACAAAGAATGTGATTATGCAAATCACTAAGTCAGTGTCAGAGGGACAGAGGACATCGAACACTGAGTGATATGTTTCATTGTTAAACCTCTGTTCTGTGGTGGGATTTAAAATAAAGTGATTTCAGATTTTCTTTTTCAAAACGACTAAACGTCTTAGTTTGAGCTTCAGATGCACAGAGACTTGAAGTCTTGCTGTGCTGTGGTTTTCATTTCTGATGTACCTCCGAGGAACACAAGATAATCTCTGCGAAAATGGCAGAAACAACCCTCTCCAGTGTGACAAATGAACACCATACTGCTGTTATCACTGTATTGATACTGTAATACCATAAAAAAGATGTCTCTCAGACACAAAGTGTGTCGAATAAAAACGTCCCGCAATGTATTTATATAAATACGTAATGAGCTCTTTATCCCAGCTAGAGGGATTTGAAATAGCCGAATATTTTGAAGAATTTTCTACCCAGCTGCTGTGAATCATTTTAGCCTAGGTGCTGCTTATAATAGGAGAAGGTGCCTTTGAGATGACAAGTGTTTCTTGACAAGCAGATCTTAAGGCTGTTGTGCTGGGCAGAGTATCCAGGGCATGCCTCATCCATGTGCTAAATGTCAGAGATGAGCAAACAATAGAAGGTAGAGGTCAAAGCTCAGTCCAGGCGGAGAAAAAGAAAGGCCCTGCGGGATAATGACATTAAATAATCTACTACCTATGTAGAATGTCATGCTGGGAAATTAAATGATTTAACATTGGTTTTGAAATAATCTTGCTGCAAATGATTTATTGAAAATCTAATATCCCTGTCCCTTTCGTATTGACAGGTCAACATGGTGATCGGTATCTTGGTGTTTAATAAACTAGTGTCCAGAGATGGCATACTGGACAAGAAGCTGAAGCATCGAGCAGGGTATGACAGCACGTCCTTGTTAGTACCTCATTTTTCTTCTAAACATTTTTCATGCAAAAATACAAATATGCTTTGATTTTTTTTTTTTTACACACATATGGAGATTTAGACCTCCTTTTCTTGTGGTTGAAAGGAAATTTGAGGCATAAACATAAAGAGGTCAGAGCTCTCTCGGGAACGACATGGCTTCCTATTTCTTTGGCAGAATCAGTCCAAGATGAAAATCAACGCCCACACACACATTGGCTGCGTCTGCTGTTGCTTATATGGCGGGGGAGAATTTAAAGTCTGGGTAGTGGCTGTTAGCGTTGTTTGTCATGCTGTTGTCTCTATGTCCCACAGACAGATGAGTGAGCCGCATACAGGATTAACTCTCAAGTGTGCCAAATGTGGCGTTGTATCAACAACTGCTTTATCAGCAACTACAGCTAGCAATGCAATGTAAGTGCCTGTCAGTGTCTCAGAATCAATAAGACGATGCTACAGGGAGTCTCTGCATGTACAGCGTGTCCACCTCCACAATTTAGACCTTGTAGTCCACTGCAGCATAACCTGATGTTTCCCATTACATCAGATCTACAGTCTAGGAATGTTGTTGAATGTTTTTTTTTACTGTAAACATGCGATGTTATGTGTTTCTTTTACAGTAAGCTTACATTGCTAGTAGCATGCACATTACACCCCTGGAGTAAAAAAGGGCCCTGCTGCTTTTCACTCCAGACCTTATTGTGTTATCTACACCAATTTGCTTGCTTTTATTTCCTCTACACAATCCTCCCTTCCTGTTCTCAGGGCGTCCCTGTGGAGTTCCTGTGTCGTCCTACCTCTGCTGGCTTTGACCTGGATGTCTGCAGTGCTCGCCATGACGGACAAGCGCTCCATCCTCTTTCAGATCCTCTTTGCCGTCTTTGACTCACTGCAGGGTTTTGTCATTGTGATGGTGCACTGTATCCTACGGAAAGAGGTAGAGGATCATTTTAAGTCATCTTTCTTTTACCAATGACCTTTGTTTACTTGGGGATACAATCCGTACTCTACGGATCTGTTTTTATTTCATTTAAAATGTTGCAGGGAGTAGATTTGCTCATTAACAGAATTGGAGATGATTTTACATGATGAAAAACTGATTCCCCCCCCCCCGTCTTTAGGTCCAAGATGCTTTCAGATGTCGGCTCAGAAACTGCCAAGACCCAATCAGCGGTGATGCAACAGGAACCTTCCCTAATGGGCATGCTCAGATAATGGTAGGCACAGTTACCCCCTGTTATCTGTAACCATTAGAGCCTGTATATTTTAAGAAGAGCCAATGTTCCCTGGTTATTTATAATACACATGCAAACCTCCTTGTTCTCCACTGACCTTAATTTAACTTGTACTCTTCATGCATTTTTTTTAAATTCATTATTATTCAGTTTAATTTGGCCTTTAAAACACAAGGCATTGTTTCCCATAGGTTTATAATTTTCCACACAACGTTTTGCAAAGCTGCAATTACATGCAGGGTAGATATTTGGTCCTCTGATGAATGGCATTAGTTCCCTTTAGTTTTCTCAGGCCCTCAGCCCAATCCTTTATTTCCATTTGATTGAACATACTGTCCATGTTTGCCATGCATCCCTCTCATATCCTCTCACAGGGTAATAGAGGACTGTTACCAACCTGACCTTTGAAATGAGACACCAGTCCTCTTCATCTAGCACGACGACGCCACTGGCAGATCATAACAATGATCTGCCATTAGTATTCTAATGCCCCTCAGAGTGAAATCGTTTTCATGATAGCAGAAAGGTGTCAAGACCCCCTGGTTCAATACAGTCATTAGCAGCAAGCACAAAATACTTCCCAGCTGCTGCAGTTGCATTTTTTTTTTTCCATAGATGTGTTACTGATAAATTGTTAGGATTCCTAAAGCATTTGGAAATGTAATATATTTAATAATATATATTATTGAGCCTAATCTTGCAGTTGGCTTTTACACACAAAGATGCTTTTTCTTTTGTCTATACACAGTTTACAGTAAAAAAGGCTTTACTCTTTAGCAATACTGACTGATTTGACTGTCCTCTGCCTACAGACGGACTTTGAGAAAGATGTGGACATCGCCTGCCGATCAGGTAAAGAACAGATGGTCTCTTATTAACAAGATTTGTCTTGCTTTCCATGTTAAAAAAAAAAAAAAAAAGCAAAAACCCCAAAGAGGTTAGATAGTAAAAAAATAGCTGAGGTTACAACACAACCAAAAATCCCCACAGGACTTTTTTTTTCACATTTACCAAAACACTGACTTTAATCTGAGAACAAAGCAGTATAAAGAGAGCTGTTGGATATTCACTTTACTGCAATAAATGTGAATAACAGCAGCTTTTCCCATCTTCTGGCAGTCGCACGTTGTAATTATGTTTTTCATTAATATGTTGACGCTGTCATAGAATAGGTGCGTAGGTGCTATGTGTCTCATTTCGGGAGGATTTACTTCCTTGGCTCATACAAGTGGGCGGAATATGTTTCATCCTGATTCCTACGTCTGCTTCTTCTTTATGTTTGAGCCACAGTAATTGTTAGTAGCAAAGTGTATGATTTAATAAAACTAAATGCTCCTCAGAGATCCTGCAAGTTATCCTGCGTGTAACTAGTGGCGAAAACTAGCACGACGCCCAGAGCCTCGTCTTTCTCCAATCCTTTCCAAACCAATGAAGAAAACATCCTAAATGGATTTGCAGGGAATAACCAAGCTGACCACTATTCAGAGATATCAGAAACACAGCTTGTTAAGAGACGAAAAGTAAAGTGACCCACATTACTTCATGCTGTGCAGTCTTGTAAAGCCAAAGTGGACATGCCCAATACAAAAAGGCAGAGCAGACAGGTTTCATTTATAAACCATGCGTGCAGTCTGAGAAAAATGCACTTTACAGATCACTCTCTGGGCTCACAGAGTTTAAGTTGGTTGTTTACAAACAGGTATTATTGTCATATTATTATTATCATTATAAGTCATATTCCGCAGTGTCTCCCTACAGAATATAATGTTTTCACTCATGTCCACACTGAGCATTAAATTAGACTTAAACAAAAAAGGCGAGTGTTAGATATTTTTTGTGCTCCTTGTAATCTCCTTGCAGGCCTTTTGTGAACAGACAACATCATTCCTATTGATTCATGAGGCAAAGATTAAAATGCTCAGTAGGGAGGACAGGATGTTCTTATAATCAGGAGGTATTTTCATACAGATAGCTGCTGTTTCTTATATAATATTTTGTGCATTACAAGGTTAGGATCCTACATGCTGTATGGCAGGAAGAGAATGTAGCCATACTTCTTTATTTACTGTTACATCCTCTAGAGGTACCGTCTGCTGCGTCCCATAGCATTTAGGTGTAATGTCACACTCAGAGCATATTTACAGCTGCAAGCAAATTTACATTTGTCCCGCCATTAGTTTTCCCTCTGCAGCACTAAATCATTTGAGAATTGGTTCATATTGACTTGAATTCTCTTGTTCTTTTAGTACTATGCTGGATAATCCCAGACAAACTGTGACACTACTTTCATCACTAAGAAAGTCCAACTAATCCCTGTATCACTCTGCCCTGCAGCACTCCACAAAGACATGGGCTCTTGTCGCGCCGCCACCATAACAGGCACCCTGTCTCGCATTTCCCTCAATGATGAGGAGGATGAAAAGATCCCTGAGGGCCTCAACTACTCCACGTTGCCTGGCAACATCATCTCCAAAGTGATTATCCAGCAGCCTTCAGCTCTGCACATGCCGATGGGAGTGGGTGATCTGAAAGAGCAGTGCATGGCCGACAGCAACGCTGACATGCGCCGCACTGTTTACCTGTGCACCGACGATGCCATGCGCCAGAGCGACCATGACATGGTTGGCCATGACATGGAGGGCCACTCGTTGCAGGGCCAGATGATGGAGACGGACTACATAGTCATGCCTCGTGCCTCTGCAACAGCGGGGTCAGGGTCGGGCAACGTGCCCACCCTCCTGAAAGAGGACACCAAGATGAATATCACTATGGATACGCTGCCACACGAGAGGCTGATGCATTACAAGATGAGTCCTGACTTCAATATCAGCCCATCAGGCATGGACCACATGAATGTGAACCTGGAGCAGCAGTATCCTAGCGCTCCGGAGCAGATGCAAAACCTGCCCTTTGAACCACGCACAGCTGTTAAGAACTTCCTCGCTGAGATGGAGGAATCTGCAGGGCTTTCTAGGAGTGAGACAGGGTCTACAATATCTATGAGCTCCTTAGAGGTACATATGCTCATGTGGATAAAGCGCAGGCGATACAGAGATGCAACCAACACCTCAAATATACCATAGATCCTTTATTAATGTGTATATCTTATGAAACTGATGACTTATTAACCTATTACCTTCTTTTTTCTATTTTCACAGAGACGAAAGTCGCGATATTCTGATCTGGACTTTGAGGTACGTAAAAAAAAATTCCAATCCCTAGTACATGCATCTAGTTTTTTGGTGCAGATAAAAACCACTTTTTTGCAGTTGTGTTTGTCATTTGATTTAGTAGTACTTGTTGTGCCTCTTAAGCTTATTGGAGTTACCTTGACTCAACAAAATTTATTGACATGCTGCGTAGTTAAGGTAAAAGCAAGGCTGTCAACTGACAAACAGGGCAACAGTTCTCATCTACATTTTGTCCTTCTCCATCTCCTACATCCATTAGCTATACGTTGATTTTCAAAAATGTATGCTTTTAAAGTCATTTGCACATTTCACATCTGATTTTACCACTGGTTCAACAATGATTATTATTATATTGGCTTGCAAACACATATCAAAACCCCCTTTGGCAGGTTTTAGCATTTCCTTTGCATTATTAAAGCAGGCTTTACTGCATATATATTGTACGCACTTTCAAAGTAAAGGAAACGTGAAGCTTCTGGCAGGGATTTTGTTTTAGCTTCGATGCACACCCACCCTTAAAATGGGAGTTTGTGCCAACGTTTGATTATAAGGATTTCCCTTAGACCAACAAAACTCTAAATGAGGCAATTTGTCACTAAATAATTATGTTTAATCCAGATACTCCAGACATTGCAAATTAAAATAGTTAAGGCGTTCAGTGTCACCTATCACCCTCATTTTAATTATCTTGGTGTTTCCTTTATTTTGGCAGTCATTATATGCAGAGACAAGTAGATTTGTTTCAAACCTGGCCTATAAGTAAACTACCATGACACTAACAAATTGATCAGAGTTGGAGGGGGTGGAGAGGAAGATGCATTTCCATTATTGGCTGTCAATACCAAAGAAAAAACCCTTGCCATTGCAGAAAGTCATGCACACCAGGAAAAGACACATGGAGCTGTTCCAGGAACTGAATCAGAAATTTCAAACCCTGGACCGATTTCGAGACATACCAAATATGGGCAGCATGGTGAGTAACAGGCAACCAGGGGGGTGGCATTCAGCCAATTAAAGAGAGCGACATAAAAATACCCCATACAAATATCCGGTGCAGGACACATAATGTGTGATTGTGCAAATGAGCGATTACAGTATGTAGCTAAAGTCTTTGTGTGGAAGTGAACCTTCCTATACATAGTGGGCCTTTCAACAGCTGGCGGGGGGCGAGTGAGGGGGGTGCCCCTTAAAAGCACTAAAGCATTTTCTCTACAAGGCCAGTCTCAGGAAAGGAAGACCTTTGGTAATCTTGTTGCAATAGAGTGCATCCATTCCAATGCAAGGCCATGAATGCACTTTTATTTACATGCACATTTATCTACTTAGCAACCACATCATTTTTTCCATTAATGCATGGCAGATTATTTAACCTATCAACATCAATACAAATATTACCTTAAGTTCGCTGTTCTCTTACTGCAACTGGGGTGGGTGTGTGTGTGTGTGTGTGGGGGTGGGGGGGACTTTTCTTCTTTGTCACTTTGGATCTAAAAGTCAGGTGAATTATGAGAATTCTTCCTGACCTCGCTGCAAATCAAAAGTCCCACCATCTGTCTCCTCACCTGGCTGGAGCTGTTGACAATGGGGGTGTCAAGCTTTATCCGTCTCTCTCAGACAAGCAGCAATGTTTTCTGTATTGAAAGCAACAAATATAAATTGGGCACGTGACCAAACACAGCCAGATTATTAGACGTCACCTACGCAGCAGCCTTTTGGCCGCATGTAATCCTTTTTTCACTAACATTTCAATCACCCCTACAGCAAAATGTAATTTCAGTTCCATTGTTTAGTTACCAGTGAAAGTTCGTTTTGTATAGAAAACTACAGTACATTCTCACCCCACCCCTCATAAATGAATCTACTGCAGAGCTGGCTGCAGACATTAGTATCCGTTTTATATTCCCTGACTGGGAGCAGCTTCTCTCTCTTATTTGCAATAGTGTCTTTGGGACTGTCGATGAGAGCACATTCAGATGAATGGCTCTGTGTAGTGCACCAGTTTCTGTGCCTGGGGAAAACACAATTCAGTTATAACTCCATGATAAGCATGGTCACATTTAATACACTACCATTATCCTTTGTTATGTGATGCTTTTCACAGCATTAATCCATTATTTTCAATTAGCAATGGTTTAGGAATTCATACAATGCCCTTTTGAATGAACTGACTTGACTGGAAATGTTTTGTTTTTTTTCGTTTGTAAAAAAAAAAAAAAACAGTGCAGAGGATGTCATGCCACTAATATCACACCCCACTGGCCATGTTCACAGGACAAGGCAATGCCAAACAAGAACCCATGGGAGAGCTACAATCCAGCCTGTGAGTACCAGAATTACGCCACTATGAATGTACTAGAATCTGACACCAAGGACTCACTGGAGATGACGCCTGCAGAGTGGGAAAAGTGTGTCAACTTACCCTTAGACGTCCAGGAGGGAGACTTCCAAACAGAGGTCTAGAGGGTGAAGAAGGAGAAAATGCAAACTAGAAAAGGAGGAGAAAGAGATGTATTTTGCACTGAATAAAGCAACAGACTTTTCTAACAGCCTTGGCATACATATCTGGATAATACGAGTGTGGCAGGGACATTATGTGCCAATAAAGTATAAGGACTGAGGAGAGAGAAAAAAGAAAAAAAGGGAAAAAAAACATCAGTGTTACTTTTTGTATTCTCACTAGTGTACTTAGTGTGGGGCAGCCTGGTGTACAATATTTACCATCATGTGTTTCAAATTATCTGTTGAAGAATTGGCAAAAAAAGGTAATCTCTCAAGATGAAACCCCACAAAGCAAATGACATGCCATGTCGTCCCAGCTTCATTGGGTCTAGTTTTGATTTAATAAAACTGGACCCGGGAGCACAATGTATATATTTATGCAGGTTTTTAAAAAGTTTATAACAGTCTGTTTGGCCATTACTACACTTTTTACTTTATAATATAAAACATGGGAGGCAAAGAGGATTTTTTCTGTCATATTAAAATGAATGTTTGTCAAGCTACATTCTTCATTGCTTTAAATGCAATAAAGATAATACTCACTTTTATATAAATAATATATTTCACAACTTTAATACTGCAGAATATGCTTGAAGGATCCCAGCAAGCTCTCTCATCTGCAGCTCTGTATAAAATATTTAAAAAACAAAATGTTGTATGGTGTAAATAAACTTTTGTCTACATATGTTTTACTCGTGCCAATTTATTTTAATGAGAACAAATGCCAACCTGATCAAAAGTTATAGCGAAAAATGTTAACATTTGAAAAGGAATGTAAATAAAAGAGGAAATATGTTCGTACTGCTTCAGAGGTTGTGTCCAGTTTATGTGGTTTGTTGCTTGTGGAATTCTTGACTCACTCTGCTTTGTTTAGAGAACATTTAACTGTATAAAATCTACTGATGTCAGAGTATTAGTGGTGAAACTTGATTTGATTGAAAGTGTCCCATGACTTTAAAAAGAATAGGAAAAATGCATCATGCAAACATTCAATCTTGTTTCCAGTTTAGTTTTCAGTACAGACTTCATCCAAAAACGTTCTCTCCAGTGCCCCATTCACTGTCCCCTATTATTATTTTTATCTCAGGTTAGTCAATCCGTTTATGATTTTAACCTCCCCTTTAACTGTAGGTGAAGGTGCACCACTGTAAAGTTTCCTGACTCACCTCATAAATCCAGCCCTGTATCTGATTTCTGAATTTGGATAGAAAACATTCAAACTCCTAATAGGTTTTCTGTGCCTCCAGAAGGTTCACCTGATAAGATCAGTTAAGATTTTCCTGGGCAGACAGGGGCCAGACAGAGCACAAATGGAAGGAGGGTGTGAGGGCTTAGGGAAAATCATGTTTGTCCCTTCTAGTGGTCTGTGGTACGGCTGACACTTGGGCAATGAGAGCATCGGTATGAGCCCCCCCTCTTTTAGCTGTTGAAACTTATTTTCGCTCCCAAAACCATAAGCATTTGCTCAATAAATATGTATATTTTATATGTGTATAATATACATGGCTGACAGATTTTTTCTTCCACAGCATGACTATTATTTGGAGACAGATGAAATCAGACAAGTTTCAAAGCCTCCACAGATAATTTATGTGCTCATATGACTTAATCATATTTAAATGTAGAGCTCTAAATGTGTACTGGATTAGAGTTCTTCATCAGCTCTACTGGGTGAATTCTGTCACTGTCAGATGTACGTAGTGACTCACCAGCAACTGAGCATGACAAATTTCACTAAAAAGGTCTGTTTTAAGTTGGTGTTTTGTCTAAAATGCTATTTTTGACAGTTCTATCATTTTTTCTTTCCTTTTGTGCCAAGAAATCCTCAAAGAAAGGATTTGAAAGTATTTGTGACGGACTTCATGCAGCTCAGTTAATGTTCTTTTTTTCCTATTAATTGTGTGGTCGTTTCCTCCGATACTGCACAATGTGTTGAGGTGAAACACACTTCCACCTTTATTTTGAAAGCCTGATTACAAGTTATATCATATTCTGCCCACACTTAAATCTTGCACAAGTTAAGAGGTCAGTTATTGAGAATAATATTGACAGTGCCATGTGATGAAAGTCTGGTAAAATATTTAGATTTTTTTTTTAACCACAAATTATAGTCTAGACGTAATGCTGCAAATGTATCTCTTATAAGTTTGACAAAATGTCCTGGGTGTCTGAAAATTTGGGAAGCTGTATTCTTCAGTTTGCTGGTAAATTGAGCTGGCATGTGTTGACAAGCCTGGTGGACAAGTCATCATTTGGGGATCAGTGGCAGGCCCCACAGGCCCATAAGAGCAGAGAGTTTAGGGGCTGCAAACACTAAATCAACATAATCACAGTGATCCTGCGTCACTTTCCCCCCGGAGGCATGACTGAGGGGTAGGGCAAAGCGTTAGTCTATTAAGGGCCTGTCAGAGGAGTTAAAGCCCAGAGGAAAGACTTAGGGCCACCCAAAAGTCATAGAAACCTGATAAATCCCGATAAATGTTGTGGAGGACATAATGACAGAGGAAAAGTGGTGTAATCTTTGGCAAAACCGTAATAGCTGCGTTGTTTTCAAACTAAAGTTCACCCCCATAAACTGTAATAACTTTGGGGACCCCCTGGCTACATACCTACAGATCAGTAGGTTGTTCACATGCTAACATACATGCATATAATGAGATGTTAATCTAACCATCTTGGAGACAAATCGTGAGCTCAGAATTATAAGGTTCTATCTCCATTTTTGGTCAAAATTGAGTTTTTGACATAATCCAATCCATTAGGTGTTTATTAATGCCTGTGTGGTGTTATTTTTGTAAAAAAAATATTTTGTTAGTTAGTTATTAATAAAATGATATACTACATAACATTTTTGCCAGCTGGGATGTAAAAACTTTGATGCTCAATATCTCAGAACTACCATAAACGGAGATAGAACCTTATATTCTAAGCTCACGAAACTGCAGAGAGTTTGCTAAATAGGTAAAGCTAGAATTAACTTCAAAATTAGAACTGTACTTACCAGGATAGCAGCACTGGAAATGAAAAAATAAAATGAATAAAATAAACTTCTGAAACGCTCAACAAACATGCAACTTTGGAGACTCCACAGCAGGTACTTACCATGCAGTGTATAATGCATTATGGTCTTTCATCCTGTGGAACAGTAAGATAGATGATGGGTACAGAGGCCCCTGACAATG
Source organism: Perca flavescens (assembly GCF_004354835.1). NCBI lineage: Eukaryota > Metazoa > Chordata > Actinopteri > Perciformes > Percidae > Perca > Perca flavescens. Next base: position 15,485,935 of record NC_041347.1, on the reverse strand, counting down.
GCTGTACTATTCTAAACTTCCTCTTGGTACAGTAGCCTAATCTACACACAACCATCTATGGCTTATTGAATACAGAGTCTGCCTCAGGAAAAAAAATAACTGCACTTTCATCTGGTGTCAGATGCCCAAAAAGTGGGCAGTTTTTTGGTTAGGTTTAGTTTTTGTTTTAGTTTCCCCGTGGTGTAAAATCAGATATTCACTTAAAATAATGGGGATATCATTATTTTCCATTGTCAAACTGATAATTAGCAGGATGGCCAGGCATTATACAAATTGGGATGTACAAACTGATAATTAGCAGGATGGCCAGGCATTATACAAATTGGGATGTACAGTAATCAAATAAAGTCTGAAACCCAAAAATTAAATAACCAATAGAATTTGCATAACAACTTCAGTTCAAATGTATGTAGAATTAAATGTGGTCATGTTCACCAATACAAATCACACAATTTTGTACAAACTGTGTCAAAATCAAATGCAACTGTTATGAATGACCTTTACTAATCTTAATAATACTGTAGCTCCCTGCAAACATATTTATATTTTCCTGAACATATCCATTGTTCCTAAACAAACTTGCAAGAGATGCCTAAAAAGAGATGCAGGAAGGAAGCAAACAATGAGACAAGACAAGACTTTTGAATATGGGGATCTGACATGTTGATCAAACAATCCTCTCTGCAAGATTTCTACGGCTCCACGTCTTTGGCTCAAGGCTTATTTGGTTTATTAGTGTATGAGGGGGTGGCATATCATATAATGGCTTAACTCAAAGCAGGTTTGCACAATAGTTATGACAAGGTATGCATACCAAAAACTCTAATTGGACATGCAAATGCAAATCCATCCAAAGCAGGAACTGAGTAGTTCTATGCTAATCCAAGGACGGATGTATTTAACTGTCAGTTTCATTTGATACATTTCCTTAGTACTCCAAAAGTGTCAAAAGCTAAGCTTTGAACAGTGAAATACATGTTCTCACTCACAACATTACTGAGTGTGGTTATGAGGTTAGGTACTTTGAAGCTCCTTAATAGATTTGGTCATAATTTTGACACCGCACCCGTTATGGTCATTGAGTAATGAAGATAAATACTGTATGTAACACATAATTAAAGGCCATTTTAAATGTTTTATCTTCAAACTTTATATTAGAGCAAGATATCTCATAAGAAAAGACTCAACAGAAACCACATAGCCAGTGTGTTTCAGCAATACAAGAAATGATCAAATGTTTGGGGGTGTATTTGATAGCAGGGATGGACCAGTAATGAAAAATGTCTGCAGGCAGTTTTGACAACATCTAAAAAGATGCTCCCTGTACTGTGTTGTAAGGAATTGTTTTGGTTTTCGTAATAAAAAAGAAAGTCTGACTCAAACATGAGGCATTATAAATTAGAACTGTTGAACCAACTCACTCTGAAGCTTTAACAAATGAAATGACAGTTGGCATGTAGTACTCACTAAATTAGTACAATACGTATTCGAGGAACAATTAGCTCTACGGTCCATCAAAATGTGTAGTACAGATACTATGTGATTAAAATCAAATTTGATATAAGCATAGCAAAAACACTGACCTCCCCTTTAAACAACTGTAATGAATGGTAGCTTTCTCTATTCCACGCAACTGTGACACAAAGTCTAAATATTAACCATTCATTGAATACGGAGTATGAAATGGAAGGGTCAAAATAGTTGGAACAGGCAGTATGGCATTTTCTGGTCCAATATGAGGTTTAAGATGGTTTTATTTCATTAAATACAGGTATCATTCAATATTGACAACAACAACCACATTCTTTTCAATCACAAAAAACTACATGTGATGCAGCTTCTGTCGTCATTAGGTAACTACATTTCCAGCGGCTGGCTTCACTGATCCTCAATGAAGGTTACCGGACTAATTTCTCAAAGAAAAAACCTAACTCATGAGATCCAGGCTGATTTCTGTGATGCTAATTTAGGCTAACATATACAGTAGTGTGTGCCCATCATGGTGCTACACATTCATGAGGCACAACTATTTGGTTTCCAAATTCAAAACATGTCATTCATATTCATATTTTCTGTCAATTTGTTGATTAAATGAACATTTTTTATTCATTTTTAAATACACTTATTTAAACATGGCTGAAAGAAGCCATTAATACTTCTATGTCACAAGCCTGCTGTTGATAAACTCTAGAGCAAAGAAGTGCTCAATTAAAATAATTAAGTAATTGAAGAAAAAAAATACATCCATATTAGATTAATTATATGTTTACATGTCTTTATCTTATTGTTTCATGTTCTTTCAACACAGACAGCAAACAGCAAGCTGTTGAACCCATTCAATTTAAAACCAAGAATAACTGAAACCTTGGCCGCAATTGGTCCTTTACATTTCACACTGTGCAGGTATGTAAGTACCGTAACATTTGCTTAAATAATGGGACTGGCACTGCTAATGACTAAATGTATGGGGAAAAAAGCAGCAAACTCTCAAGCACTGTATTTCACTTCACAAAAAACGAGCAAAATAAACTTTAAAAATGTTTTCATAGTATTTTATCTTAAAAGGTATATTAGAGCCAACTATAGATAGTGTCATAAAGTGACCATTTAAAGGGTCTAGAAAGTGCTTAGAGAATGTAAAAAGTGAGTTTATGTCCGAGCTCCAAATGAAGCTTAGACATAACGTTTTGGAGCAGCGCATGCTGTCTCTGCTGCTGCAATAAGTGTCTCCTCCAGTAAAAAAAACAACAAAAAAATACCAATTTGTGTCAGTTTCAAACTGTTGATAAGTGAATTCTGAAGGTAGGCTATGAGTTGGAGGACACTCCCAGAATCCCAAAGTCATCAATAATATTGAGTTAGAAAGACACAACAATCAGTCTCAGCGGTCTCATTAAGGGGAGGGATGTGTCAACTCAAAACCAGGCTGCAATCGACAAGACACCACTGCTACAATACAGTAACTCCTTAAAACCAATAAATTAAATCTTGACAAATTACTGACTATCCATTTATTTGTTAATGACATTGCACTTTCTAATCCCTTTAAATTATGGTGGGAATATCTACAAACCCGTCCGAGGGACTACTGATTTTCAGTGCACATATTCGTCATCACTTAAGTCTGAGTCATCGGCCTCCACCTCTCCTTCAATCACAGACTTCTTCCCTCTGCAGCAGGACACCACCAGGCCAATAAGGAATGCCTAAAAAATAATAAGTAAAGCACACATTAGGAAATATTTCACAAGGATCATTTGATCAATTGAATGCATCAACAGCACCAGGAGAGAGGCTATTAAATATTTTGCTGAGGAGATTAGCTGTGTGCAGTCTCGGAAAAAAAAATCATTTTTCCAGTAACCTTTTTCCGAGTTGAAATTAAATTACGTGCTTCGGCTCTCACACTCATCTCCCGAGGATAATACTTTTGAACGCGTTTGAACTAAAATTAAATGTTTTAGAGATGTTGTTGCTGTAAAAGGCTTATTGCTCAAAAGATACAAAATAACTATTTTCATTGTTTTTAATTTATCTTTGTTAATAATGAACAAAGGTCTTACCTGTCTGAGCTTATTAAGAACATTCAACTGTAATTCTTACTCTGCTTAAATTTTAAGATGATGACATTTTATTTTCATACATGGACTTACCACAATAAAGGCCCAGTTACCAAAGTAGTAGATGGTGCTGAAGAACCAGAACTTGTGGAGGAAAAGATAGGATCTCGTCACAGTGCACTGGTCTGAAAGAGACAGAGAAAACACAGGAGCATTCAAGAATTTAATCAGCATATTTAGTTTTGTATTCAACACAAGATGGTTGATTGTTGAACATATTTAGAACGCAACAAGGTATTTTCCACCATAGATTTATTTCACAGTAATTAAGTAAAAAGTTATGTAAACAAGACTCCCACGCTCTGTCCTCTCCTGTGCAGTCAGAGATATTTAATAACAGCTTTTTGGTAAATCAGACCTTCATCGGGTTATAAGGTGCAGGAGTCTTTTGTTTTGTATTGTCGACCCATGGTCTTCTTCTACGCACGTGTAGATCTACAGGTGTGCAAAAGTTCTGCTCTCTGAAGTAAAAGTTAAGTTTAAGAAACTGTTCATTGTGACATCTGTCATGTCTTCAAATTGAGAAAATATTTAGCATCTAGCAAATTGTTTCCACCATTTTAGTTTCTGCATGACAGATGCATAGATACATTCATTGTTTTGAAGAACAAATTAGACACTAAAGATTGGAAAATCAGTTGTTATGTAACAAAATGAAAACAAAAACAATGAGACAACAAAGTGTAATCTGGTCTAAAAAAAAAAACAATGAGAAAACGGTTTTGCAATAAGAGAGTGCAATTGCTTTTACAGTAGAAGGCATTCCTCTGTTCACTGCCTACATGCACCACCGAGGACAGTCTCACAACCTTTGATGCCTGTGGCAAGTCATGAACCTGTGCCACCTGAGAAGTGGTGTTCAAGGAAATGAGCAGGATGCACAAATATGACCTGAAATATGATCAATCAAATATGAAAAATCCTTTCCAAAAAACAGAATTTAAATTGTTGCAGATGTCCATTCATGGCCTTGGGAACCCATATCAGTCATTAAAATTCTTTCTTTCCAACCCTGAAGAATGAAGATGTGCGATAAGGCTGAAAACCTTTGGGAATACAGTGGGGGAAATAAGTATTTGACCCCTTGCTGATTTTGCAGGTTTGCCCACTTACAAAGAATGCAAAAATCTACAATTGTAATCATATGTACATTCTAACAGTGAAAGACAGAATCCCAAAGAAAATTCCAGAAAATCACATCATATGAATTTATTAAAATTGATAACCATCTGATGAGGAAAAACAAGTATTTGACCCCCTGGACAAACAGCAAGTATTCTGGCTCCTACAAGCCAGTTAGTCTTTCTTTAAGACACAGCCCCAATCCGAACCAATTATCTACATCAAATACACCTGCCTCACCTCGTTACCTGTATAAAAAGACACCTGTCAACACCCAAACAACCAGCATCCAACATCACCAACATGGGCAAGACCAAAGAGCTTTCTCGGACATCAGGGACAAGATTGTTGATCTGCACAAGGCTGGGATGGGCTACAAGAGAATCGGAAAGCAACTTGGAGAGAAAAGATCAACTGTCGGTGCAGTTATCAGGAAATGGAAGAAGCACCACACCACCGCCAACCTCCCTCGGTCTGGGCCTCCACACAAGATCTTGCCTCGTGGGGTGTCCCTGATCATGTGAGCAGTGAGGAATCATCCCAAATCCACAAGGGGAACTGATGAATCAACTGAAGGCAGCTGGGACCACAGTTACAAAAGAAACGGTTGGTAACACACTACACCGTCATGGATTGAAATCCTGCAGCGCACGCAAGGTCCCCCTGCTCAAGAAGAAACATGTACAGGCCCGCATGAAGTTCGCCATTCACCACCTGGACGACTCAGAAGAGGCCTGGAAGAAGGTGATGTGGTCAGATGAGACCAAAATAGAACTTTTTGGCCTCAACTCAACTTGTCGTGTTTGGAGGGCAAAGAACACCGAGTACAACCCAAAGAACACCATCCCCACCGTCAAGCATGGTGGTGGCAACATCATGCTTTGGGGGTGCTTTTCAGCCAAGGGGACGGGACAACTCCATTGTATTGAGGGGAGGATGGACGGGGCCATGTATCGTGGAATTCTGGACCGACATCTCCTTCCCTCAGTGAGAGAGCTGATGATGGGTCGAGGATGGGTGTTTCAGCACAACAACGACCCTAAGCACACCGCCAAAGCAACAAAAAAGAGTGGCTGAAGAAGAAGCACATCAAGGTTCTGGAGTGGCCTAGCCAGTCTCCAGACCTGAATCCGATTGAAAATCTTTGGAGGGAGCTTAAAATTCGAGTTGCCAGGCGACAACCTCGGAACCTGAATGATTTGGAGGCTGTCTGCAGGGAGGAGTGGGCCAACATCCCTGCCGAAATGTGCACAAACCTTGTCACCAACTATAAAAACCGTTTGACATCTGTGCTGGCCAATAATGGCTTTTCTACGAAATATTAACATGCTGTTTGTCCAGGGGGTCAAATACTTGTTTTTCCTCATCAGATGGTTATCAATTTTAATAAATTCATATGATGTGATTTTCTGGAATTTTCTTTGGGATTCTGTCTTTCACTGTTAGAATGTACATATGATTAAAATTGTAGATTTTTGCATTCTTTGTAAGTGGGCAAACCTGCAAAATCAGTAAGGGGTCAAATACTTATTTCCCCCACTGTAGCTATGTAAGTGAATTTAAGTTTTTAATTTTGTATCCCAGATGGTGAAATTTAGTTTTAATATACACTTTCCATAATATGCATTCAGATACAGTGTATCTGTAAATCTTAAGGGTAAAAACTCCAAAAGAAATAAAGTGACAGTAAACCTGCTGCTGCTGACCTGCAGCGATACCCTCTGCCACACCCTTTTCTCCCGACATTCCTTTGTATCTCCTTTCACCTTAAAGCAAGCGGCCAACGTGCCTGCGTGAGCCCGAACTTAGAAGGATCCCTGAGTTTGAATGAAGCGCTGAAGAAGCTTGCAAAGATTAAGACCACCACGTCCACTGAGACCATCCTGCTCTAGCCTTGTGATCCGACTCCATCTTCCAAAAAAAAAAAAAAAAAAAACTTGATTACGTGTTTTGTGTGTTTGAAGTATGTTACACCACTGTACACTGAGTTATGGACTTGTAGCAACTTTTAAATTATGAGCCTAAATCAATTTATGGTCTGTCAGTTTTCTGTTTGACAAAGAATGGCGCCCAAACTAACTTTATAAACTAATTTAAGACTCTTATTTTATATTAAACAACTGTTGCTGATAGCCAAAGTGGAGTGCTGGCATTTTACGACAAATTGGATAGAAATTAATTAAACAACCATTCTTGCTACATAGAAAGTAAGACTGATAGAAAGGACAGAAGACAGAAAGAAGTGGATTTTTGTCTTCGTCTTATGTCTAAATATGAGAAGTAAATTCTCTATGGTGTGGACCACCATCCAAAAAAAATAAAATAAACACGTATTGTTGCATGGTGTTTATAATTGCACAAGGGTAGCACTTGTTATACATCTGTGTTATACAGGGGTCTGCACTCACTTAAGAGCCCAAAACAGGCTGCTAATACTACATGGAGAGTGCCTCAGGCAATTTTGTCACTGTGACTAAAAAAAAGACAACCAGTCTTCTGAAAAGAGGAAAAGCATGTCACTGTCAATGTGAATACGGTTAACCAGTTGATGAAACTGGGATGGTGTAACATTTAATGGAGCCTTGCATCAAATATTTTCAGTATTACACATTGAAAAGTAAAAGTGCGACACGCAAGAAAACACCAACAAATTGTGAAGACCGTGAACCATAGGTTATGGATTATCTGATGAGGTAAAGGGAGTGCAACTTCATCTGGAAGCCTAAGTGCAAATTTCAAATGATTTAAAAATGAAATTCATTGCATGTACTGTAGAACATCCAATAAGATCTAAAAAGTAAGAAAATCTTTCCCTGCAAGCTAACCTGATTGAGCAGCTTACTTACTTATTTGAAGGGAAATGCATTTGAAAGTGAAAGTTAAATGGTATACAGTTGTATTTGAACCTGACACTGACTTCTGGGAGCACCTTTCAAACTGGCCTTGATAGAGGTAAACAAAACTTTCCTCTCTAGTGTGCTACTATGACCAAGAACAGCTCAGTCGGTACTGACTAAGCTCTGTGATCATGAATATAAACACAAACTTGTTTATTTCTTATGAAATCCAATAGCTTTCTTTCTTTTCTTTGGAGCAGCTCTGTGCTTTATGCTGGTGACGTCACCTTTGGGTCTTAGCTCTTCAGTTTTCAACAGAACTTGATGCTGCCATTGATCTGACTAAGATAGACAGCGGGAATAATATAAGTACTCTTAAGCCGAGTCATTCCCCTTCATGTGCATGAACAGGTTTTGGCAGGCATGGGAACTGCTGATGATGTCAAATGTGGAAAGTGCCAATGATATCTGTGCAGTTTCTGGGTCTCGCTTCAGAGCTCCAATTGTTTTTGTATAAAAAAAAAAAAAACAGAAAGAATTGGAGGGGGGGAAATGCTTGCCTTCAGATCACATGCATTAATTAGCTTAGTCATGCACACCGAAGCAATAAAAGGGGGAAATATTTCAATATACTACTAATCTGTCAGCACTAGGCATGAGAGAAAGTCCACAAAGCTTAAGTGAAGATGGAATGAACTGTCTGGCTATGTTAGAGAGCCATCTGGAGCATTAACGCTAACCCTGCTGAGCTGCTCCTATCACACTGTTTGTTACACAGCTCTTCACACTGACTTGAACCCCATGAACAGTACAATCAGACTTACACCAAGCTACATGACATCAAGGTCCACAGCAAAACCTCAGTGTGGTTCAGAATGTATTCATTAAAGCAAGCTTTTTCAAAAGCTTTCCCCTTAAATGTTGAATAAAAAAAGAAAAAAGAAATCCAGGTCTGTGCTGTTTCAACTATAGTGAAGATTAGATAGAGCGGACCCACGGCAGCTCTAAAGGTGTACCAACAATCAGCTTGTACTTCACCAGAATCAACAGATAATAGAAGAAGCAAGTCTATCTTCATCCCCATGACCCCACTCTTTTCCTCCAGTACCTCCGCCATCTGTAGCTCTCCAGCTGCTCACTTGAATTGCAGGGCTCCAAGTGGGACCTACAGATGGTTCACAACAGAGGTCTGCCTGAATATATTATCATGTACACCACTGACCAACTTCACCTTGAAATCATTACCGTTCCACGATAAGAGCATGGGGCAGTGTGTGAGTGCAGGTAATTTCACCTTGACTCGTGATACCCGGGGTGAGTGCTGCCCTGTGTAGCATAATGCATTATGTATAACTTTCATCTCTGCATTCAAACACAAAGACACAGACACCAGACACACACGCACACGCACACGCACACGCACACACACACTTCTTTTGTGAAAGCCTCTCTATCAGCAAGCACTCATGTTACTACACTACGGTATATGCTTTTACTTTCTCTCTCTCTAAAATGCAGCAGAGCACTTTCATTCCAATGTTCTCTGAGGATGCCGATGCTCATTCAAAAGAAATTTCTGGCTTTATATTGTCAATGAATGTCCCAAAAGCATCCTCTTGCTGTGTCAAATCTGTTTGTTTTTTCACTTGCAAAGAAAAGCCATTTGAGCAGCGCTCAAAACCTCCACACGCAGACACAAAAGATAATGTTTGTAGAAGTAACCTACCTTAACCACTGATTATACCAACAGGAAGCCGAGATAGATAATTACAGCTATATATAACGTGGGTTTGTTGTACATCTCTAAAACCATTAGAAGTAACACAAGACATCAGACAATCACACAACTTGTTAACAACCCTCCCATTATTTGGAGTCTGATTTCAGGCATCCTGATGGATGTACATCCAATATTCAATTTCCTTTTATTTGTGTTTTTAGTCTACACCAACTCCTGAGGGAAATATCTGGCTCTTTAGCTGCTAAATGCTCACCAGCAAGTCACTAAGTTTGTCTGTCTGCTGTTTAGTGCTGGGCTGGTAGTTTACAGTGGGTTAATCAGAGCTTTTTCGCTGAAGGAAAGTTGAAAAATACTGATTAGAGTATCATTATAATTAGACTTCTTTAAAGCCCAATCTTGAACAGAATGTGTTTTAATTCCGCCTTTTAGCGTGATATCGAGCAAACAGATATTCTTTTAAACTCTATTTCCTTTAAAAGGTAAAGGGTGTCTGTTGATTACAAGATGGACACGTTTGATTGACATATTCCATTGTGATGCAAATTGATGATGAACCCTTCCTACAAAGAAAATTACTATTAATTTGTGTTGGGGTTGAGGGAGTCTCCTGTTGAAAATTGCTTGGCCACCTGAAATCTCGGAGGCAATACATAAAATTACGACCATCTTCCCCCTGAAGCTCTTTAAAACAATGCTGTGGAAACCGTTGCTAGGACACAAACTGCAGTCCATAGTGTGAAAAAACACTCCTTTGTATTATAAGTTTCATCACTGGGATTCAAACTAGAAATAATGTGATATCTTCCAAGGTAAAAACTGGACTTTAGCTCATGCTTACAATTCAGCTTAAACTGCCAGCAAGACATTTATACAAAATGAGGCAGGCTTGAGGGGTCTTATACCACAATATTTATAATTTTGCCTCTGGTAGTGTTGACCCTGACAACAAAAAAAAGAACATGAAAATCAACAGAAAAACTGGAGCAATGACCCAGAGGGCATTATTTATTTGTTAATTAAGCTACTGTGTCAAAAACAAAACCTGGGGTTGGATTTATTGATATTAAGTGTGAAATAAACTTTCCTTGAAAGCTGCTATTCCATAACAAATAACGTTGTTATTGACATACACAGATTTTGCAATATGCCTTTACAGTACAAAAATGCACAGGGTTTATTAGAGAATCTGATACAGATTTCACCCAAGAGAATCTTTTTGTTTCGGGAAGAAATTGAGACAGGGGTGCAGTGGACAGAATGTCATTAAAATCATTGGTCCGACTGTCCAGAGAACTAATGTAACCAATAATGGGAGTTGCAGATGTGATGATGTAGGCGTTAACAAGGCGGCAATAAACAACAAAGGAGACAGTTAATTTCTTGGGTGAGGGAGTGATCATTAGAAAACAGACATGAAGACAGATAAACTTGTGATGGAGGAGGTCACAATAAAAGAAAAATGCATCAGTGAGTGAGATGAAGGCCTATTTAAGTCTGCCAGAAAAAGAAAAACATAAAATGCCAATCATCAAGTACAAAAGTAAATAAAAAAAACCATCTTTACTGACCAGGGCAGACTGTAGATGTAGAGGAACTTAGGCCCCGTCCACACATACCAAAACGATCTTTTTTTCTTCCCTGAATTCGTTTCAAGAATAGTTGCGTCCAAACGAATCCGCTTGTAAATGACTCAATACGCTACTTCATAGTCCAGGCCTATAGGCGGCGCTGTTTCTTCTACAGAAATTGCTGCATGGTTTCAGGTTTGTATCAATTGCTTGAGAGAGAATGAGTATGGATATAAAATTAAATGGACTATGATTACCCTGGCTAAAATAAACAGTTGCTAAAATAAGGTGGAAATGAGCCTTGCTACTGTGTGGAGGACCAGAGAACAGAATTTCTGTTAATGCAGAAACTGAACGGATATTCTGATTCTTCTTTTCCTAAAAAATCCTTTATGCCCTGTGTTAAATCACATAGTGAAGAAGACTTCAGGGTTAGGGTTGTCTCGGGTCATGGCAACTAATTTCTAAGGGCTTCATTTCCATTTGAGTACATACTCCAAATGAGTAATGTCGTGGTAATGACCTTAGAGTAGATAATGAAGAGCTTGGCACTGAGCACCTGCTCATCAAGATATTAGTGTCATTCCATCACTGTGACCAACCAGCCAATCAGTCACCAGCTTGACTTCTACCCTCTTTTGCCATGGCTGCCAGTGTCACACTAAGGGTTATTAGAAAGCAATGCCATTCCAGAGCCTTTTCTAAATCTGATGCTAGCCCATTGTATTCCCATTCTTATTTCTCACATCCACAAAGAGAGCCTGAAATCTAGAAAAATGCGCAAATGCCAATTCATATCCATGTTTGTGAATCTCTTGGTCATGCTATGGTAAAAACGTTTTTTCCCAGGAGACATGCCATGAAGAATACTATTTCTATGTTCACAAAGCATACCGATTGTATGCAGCCTGATTTAATGCTGTGGCTTTGGCTTTGATAAAGACAATTTCAAGAGCTTACTTGAATGCAACCAATATTTGAATATCAAAAGGTCCATTACGTAACGCATATCTACACAAAAAGGTTTACGGTCAGGGAGTGTAGGGTGTACTATAGTAGGGTACAGTATGTGTTTACAGCAAAAGTATGTGTGTACATACATAACAGTACACTCTCTCCTATATGTTGCTATATTGTATTTTATTTATAAATAATAAAATGTACTAGAACCACTAGACAATATAAATGTCATGACAAATTTTTTTTTCCCATTTTCTATGAGCAGATCTTCCGTTTTTGTGTCTACTTTAATCATCAAAGGTTCTCTGATTGAAGTTGTTCAGATTCACACTCTAGCAAACACGAATTGAAGTGAAATGATCAAACAGCACAGATTATTGAAATACATTGCGATGAGCTGGTTGGTTGACTGACTGACTGACTGACTGGCATGTAGCGATTTAGTCATACCAACCATCCCTCTGCCTGCCTTTTCACTGTTACAGATATTGTAAAAAAAATAAATAAAGAAAACCTAATACTGTACCAAGAGTTGATTGGGTATTCTTTTGGGAAACAAAACCTGCTTTATGTAAGAAAGAGTTGCACTCTTTCACCACACAAATGAAATCATTCACCTGTTACTTTCTACAGTATATCAGTGAACACGCTTTTGATTGTATGTCATCTCAGTCGCATGTGTTGTCTCAGCTTGACACTTCCTCCTCTTCATGGTAGGTGGTATAACGGCTGTTATGAAAGCAGGAGCCATTTCCAAGATGGCCAAAATAGGATCAGTTTCCCTAAGCTGTTCGAAAGAGAGAGCAGAAATACTACTGGCCGTTGTCCTAGTCAGTCTGGCACCATGACACCTTTAGCATAATGGTGTGAATTAACAGATCCCACAATCCTTTGACATGTGCCCTTAGTAATTAACACTGACAAATAAACACTGATTTCTGTTCTTACTAATCTGGGGTCCTGTGCTGCTAGCAACTGACATTACATTTTATCAAAGCATAACAATCAGCATCCAATCAGTATATTTGTGTCATTTATGTGTGATTGATTTACAGCATAATGACCGTGCGGTCCACTGTGTCTACAACAGAAACGTTGACACATTACAACCTCCTGCTGCCTAGCTTCTATGTGATCCTTGACAACATTCTACTTCAATGAGACAAAGTACAGGACCACATTTTCAAAAGGAAAAACCTTGTGCCCCATAGCAAATGGTGTGTCACAGAATGTAGCTTTGAATATGTATTGCAGTGCTCTGAATTGAGGCACAAGGTAGACTCTGCGCAATATATTCAATATAAAGTAAATTCATAACCTTGAAGTATCAAATGCAGTAATATATTGTAGACATCACCTACCAAGAGTATGCTACCTCTTCTTATATTATAACTTCACAATAATGCAACAACGGTCAGATCTTTGACAAAATCAACAGGGATTCACATAAGGAGACATGCATTCAAGGGAACTACGACTACCTTTAGCCTACCTACAGGTAAGAGAGAACCTAAATGCATGTGTCTACACATCAGATTATTGTAAACAAATATATTGCCTTTATCCCTGTAGTTACTCCCTGCCTCTGCTTTATCTTTCTATTTTATGCCTGCCTTCCCTGTCTTGATGCATTTTCAGTACTGTTAGATAAAGTGGAAATTATTCATGAAAACCAAGCCAATAATCTCTAACATCTTTGCTGTTCAGGCATACACCTCATTGCCATTCCAAACTTTCTGCCACAACAGGTCTTGGCTCCAGAGCTGTATAGTAACGAAGTAAAACTGCTTCACTACTGTACTTAAGTACTAAAAAGCTGTATCTGTACTCTACTGGTGTATTATTTCTTTCTCCAACTTCCACTTTTACTTAAGTACATATTTTCAATGAGTTTAATACTTTCACGGCGATAGATTTTTTTATGTGCTGCATCGTTATTCATTACTGTTGTGAATTCCTCATGCAACGGAGACTGTGTAGGTTACAGTGTGTGTAGTTATGGCTACGATTAATTACGATAATTACGTAAGAAATCCCCGAGATTGCGCTGTGTTTCTTTTCATTATAGTTGCCCGTTCAGAAGTCAGAGACAATGTAAGTTTGTACTCTTTCTATTTAGCTGTTGTTGCAGCAGATGAAGCTATTCCTGAGTTGTTTCAGTCTGCAGTGAGTCCTGAATGTTAACCGTTTGACCCTGTGATGTGAAGCTGCTAGTTTATCTGTATTTTGCTAGCTTGCTAACTTTCCACTACATCACACATTTTATTTCAGTATTTGCTAATAAGTGATTAATTTAAGTAGTTATAACAGCTGTGACATTAATGTACCTTTTGGGGTTTATTTCAGATACTTCCTTCATATCCAGCAATGTACAGCTTGTGACTGCCCGTAATGCACCATCTAAATACCAGGTAAAAAGTTGAACTCCAACAATATGATATTCAAAATTTGACTGCTTTCTTTAATAACTACATAACACAATACTTTTACTTTTAGTACTTGAGTAGTACATTTTAAAATAAACTACTTGCAATACTTAAGTACAACATTTTTTTAATATTTTAGTGCTTAAAGAGCACTTCTACTTCTACTCAAGTCACTTTTTTAATAGAGCACTTGTACTTTTACTCAAGTATGGGTCTCTAGTACTTTATACACCTCTGTGTGTGTGTGAGAGAGAGAGAGAATGGGAATTGCAAAGAGCTTTGAATAACCACGCTATAAAAATGCAGTTCATCGAGAAAATGCTAGTTTTTGGAGGGTTTTGCCAACAGCTCTTTTCAGCTGTCCCGTAAAAATAAAAAACAGTAACCAACCAAATTAGAGAAAAAACATTACATTTAGTTGATTGGAAGAATCATCCACTCCTACGTAACTGTTTTCACATGAACTTTACTGCAATTATTTACTACATATTTGACATTTAAACGATCATTACTCATTACATACTCTGCGTCTTCTGGGAGATTGTTTATAGCCCCACACCTTGACTCATTTGAATGAAATAATTGTTATCTCCAACACTAATAGACCTCCGCTAACAAAAACAAGATGCATGCACAAGACTCCAAACATTGGGTGGGAATCTAAGATATGACAGGTACACCAAAGTATGTTTATGAGCTTGTTTGTTTCATATCATATATTGTATTAATAATAGTTAACATTAGCTGGACTGCTAAATTCAAGTGATTTTTTTCACATCTATTTAAAATTCTGTTTTTATGTCTGCTGATGTTTGGTCTTTAGTATCAAAGACAGACAGACATGATGGATGGATTGATGGATGGGTTAAGCAATGCTCTCCACCAACAGCAAGAGTGATTTATCTTACTTGAGCTTTCGGCAAATGAATAAATTATTGTAATAATGCTAACTGGTATGATGTACATTCACACATTTATGTTTCCATGGCTGATTTACTGTAAGAAGCGTTGGCATGGAGATTGCCACGTACTGCATTAGTAAATGTTTGTCCTTGGTATTATTCCCTCTAATGAATAATGAATGGTGATAAAAGATTACTGAACACTGTTCTACACAAAATGGCTGGATTG
This sequence comes from Perca flavescens, assembly GCF_004354835.1. NCBI lineage: Eukaryota > Metazoa > Chordata > Actinopteri > Perciformes > Percidae > Perca > Perca flavescens. The sequence continues at coordinate 15,470,530 of NC_041347.1, read as the reverse complement.
TACATTGTCCTTCCTTTCTTCTAGTATAGACTCGACCTGTGAGGAATAAATCTTTGATGATGTGTTGCAAGTTCTCTCAACATCTTATTGTTGGGCCAGTGCTAGCTTAATGTGCTAGCTGAAATGACAGACTTACCCTGAGGCGCATCGGCGTCACAAATCCTTGTGGTGCCAAAAGTAGCATTCCCAGATGTCGGACCTGCTGAGGGCATCGGACTCTGATCAAAAAACACAAGAGATGTGTATCTGTTTAGCAAAAGAAACACTACAAACTACTTAATGAGGTACAAACTAATTGTGGCTTGACAAGAAGGACCATTACTACAGAGTAGGAAAACACCATGTTTACCCTGTGAGTCATACAGAGCTGGTTTTGAAAAGGTTCTTTTCTCTCATTTAAAAAGAGGATGTTTCAGCAAAAACACAGTGGTTCATTTTATTTATGTTGTTTAAAAGATTTTTTGAGACGAAGCATCTTAACCACATGCACACATTCACACAGAGAGAGAGAGAGAGAGAGAGAGAGAGAGAGAGAGAGAGAGAGAGAGAGAGCGCTACATCAGATCACACGGAGGGTATACTGTCAAAAACAGATCCACACAGTAATAGCTGCATAGTCTAATACAAGCAGACAGAATTCAAAAAGAACAAGAGTCTGAAAGCCCCGCTACCAGCCCGTAGAGACTCTGCTGCTGCCTACACCCAGCTGGACGAAAGTGGTTTGAACCCACTGACTAACCGACATTGCCATCGTTAGAGCCCCATTCTCAGAGATAGCTCTCAGCAGCTAGACTTAAAACCTAGAAATACACAGAAATGATCATACATTTTTCCTCACCTGTACAAGATATTTCTGGCTGCCATACATGACATACTGTGGGGCTAGGCTGTAGATCATGTAGCTGGTGTGTAGGACAATCAAGAGAAGAATCATACACAGGAAGAGAAGAGCCTGGGGGCGAGTTTTCTTTGGTCTTATTTTGTACAGCTGAAAAACAAGAACATGTTAATATTGTTAATAAATGTTAATCTAACAAAAATGAAAGGCGTCTCTGCCTGTCCTTCGGTTTTCTCGACAATTGCGCTTCCGATCTACTTCGCACTTGGCGGGTGTACTGCTGAGGACCCAAGGAAGTGCAGTGTCGAGTGCAATCTCTTGAAATCTACGGGACATATTTATTAGCAGTGCGTTTATACACACTGTGTAAGGTATTGAGAGGGGACCGCTTTTAACTGTTACACCGCCAAACGGCATGCTGGGTACAGCTCACTCTCCATCGTTTGTTACAGTACATTCAAGAACAAATAAATAGAGAGAGAACAGAGATGATACATTGTAGCAAACTCAAACATTTAAAGCATCAGCGATGTAACTTTCGGAACACTTTTGCTCCCGGAAATAGCCTGGTCCCACATAGCTACTGTAGCTGTTAGCAAATGATGCATAAACTCTAGCAGGTGTAATGCTCAGGACCCAAGGAAGCACAGCGTATAAGATGTTGGACGAGCAGTTCTCGAAAAAACTGCAAGCAGGCACATTCGAACAGGCACATTTCCAAACATGCACATTTTGAATGGGCACTGCACTAGTGATGTAGTAATGACACATGTCTGCTTTAGCTTTACAAGACAGCACAGCATGAAGTAATCTGGATCAGAAAAGCCAGACAGTCCTTTCGGTCTCCAAGCAAGCTGTGCTTTCTGAGAGCTTCAAATAGTCGTTGCTTGGTTATTCCCTGCAGAGCCATTTAGGATGTGTTCTTCATTGGTTTGGAAGGGATTAAAGAAAGACAAGGCTACCAGCTTGTGCTAGTATTGCAATATTTGGAAAGTTTTTTCAGGTAAAAGAGAAGTAGGGCCTAGGATGCTTACCCTTATCCAGAAGAACCAGATGCCCATGTTGCGAATGCCAGCCATGGAGGTGACTACAAAGTACATGGTGATGACTGTGATCAGGATGTAATCCAGTGGGAAAACCTATTATACCAAGGACATAGGTCAGCTTCATTCCTCACATACACATATAAAGACATAATTGCTTTCAGAGCCAAACATCCAGGCTGGTTTCCTGTCAAGGATGCTTGAAGCTGTTAATGAGCAACTATCATTAATGCCACTTGGTCCAGCCTAATTAGACTAAAGCACATCTAGCTGGTCACTGTGAAGTGTATTTTCAGGCATTGTCAAAACCAACAACTCTATTCCTAACCTTTTCCAAATACTACGCAAATAGATTAGTTACAGGTGTTGTATAGACATAAATGCACAGTGCATGTAAAATACATATTAATCAACTATGTTCTGTAATCTGTAAGATTCTGATTTAACCTAAAACCTGAACCCTATATAGTATACGATTATGGTATGGTGCACTTAATTCCTTAAATATCAAGGTCACACTTCTAAACACTGGCCTTAGACATTAAATCAATGCCACTATCTATGAAGCAATTCTTTAATGGTCTGAGCTGTCAGTCATTGTTTTCCTCTAAATTCTGCTGTAGAATACTAAGTTTGTCCAGACCCGCAGCAATGACTTGGAGGAAAAAAGCAATGGTCGTGATCTCTAATATTGTCAATCTCAATAGTTACCGGAATTAAAGTGGCTTTTTTTTGACAACCTATAGCTCATAACTTTGGTCAATATCACATTAAAATGAAAAGATGATAATCACTATTAAAAAGGTACTAGGCAGAGCTGTTGTATAAGATGGTATTGTACTGCAGGGTTTTCCTCATTTTAGTCACCTTTTTGTAGTTTCCAAAGTTTACCCAGGTGATGGATAATTTACTGAATAATAACCTTTGCATCATTGAGCATGACCTTGTAAATGAGTGGTTTCAGAGTCCGATCAAAAGCTGGTTTATAAAAAACAAGTGTTGATTAATTTCTGTGTACATTTTGAAAGGTCAACATTTATGTGTAGCAGCAACTATCCTTCATGCTTGCTATTCAAAATCTACTGTTATGTTAATTGTGCTTATCATGTTGAAATTTCACTCAGACTTGCTCCCTTGAAACATTAAATTATTTTAAAGTGACAGCAGAATGCAACAAGTTTGTAATGTTGTTATCTTATGGTCACTGATAAATATAAATAGTGCCTATCAGACCATATTTAAAAGTAACAAACTGCTAGTTAACATTTAAGGCCATTTGACTTTTGTTGTTGCGATTCTGTCATTTCAAAGTGAACTTGCAGTATACTGAAGCACATACGCTTCAAGTTTTAAACTGTTTAAATGATGCTTAATTTAGGTTAATGATGATGGAAACAAGAAAATATGGCTTTAAGCACATCTTAATTAAGGATAATCATTTGTTCAACATGAGAGATGAGAGGATACTCACGGGTTGTAAGGCTAATAAAAGTTCATTCAGAGGATTGGTAAGGTTGGTGCCAAAAACTATGAATCCAGAGCTGATGCCAGCAGAATGGAGAGCTTTATCCAAACTGAAACACACAGAAAAAACTTCAATATGTGTATATATTTCGAGCATTACACATTAATACATATAGTTAAAGGAAACAATTGTACTCTCAACTTCTGTCATACTGCCTGTCTTAAGAATTTTGATGTTACAGCACATATTGTGACTTACTTTGAAATGAACAGGGCAACAGTGAACAGCAGTGCAACCAGGATAAAGAAAATACCCAGCAATATCTGCAACAAAAATAAAAAAAATACATTATGATACCAAACAGTGATATGTACCCACAACCAAAGAAGGGAGCTGCACCAACGGTGAACCTAATGGCTGAAACCTGGAAGAAAAGGTATGTTTACAAAAGTATCTACAGGGTCAGCAAATATAACCTTTCTGTCATGTCTTTTGTCAAGGAGAGACCATATGGCTTGGCCAGCCACAGTTTGGCACTATTGCCTGAGGTGACAGGGGGATGCAATGGCATGGCCCAGACAGAGTAGTGAAGGTGCAAACAGGGAAGCACAAGGTGGGTGGCAGCCAAAAAAGAAATACACCCTATTAACTGCTTGCCTTCAGCGGGGCCTTCATAGCTAAATCTTTAATATAATATCTTGTACCAGCCATAGTGATTAAAAAGCAGGTAAACACATATAGCAACATGCTATATAGTACAATTAAAATATGTTCCAGTGATCTATAGAACAAATCACATTATAAAAAATGAATCTTTCAACAAACATACCTTGATGTAATTTCTCAACGATTGTAGCAAAGCATCAATTACAAATCAAGAAACTGATAAGCACGCTTTTTGTCTATATTGTTGATATTGCCTTGATATAAACAACTTCAAAAGTGAGGTGGCCAGAACGAGGATGATAAAATATACTGATTAAACTGCTCTTATCTCCTAATCCAAACAAACAAAAGCCAAAAGAAGAGATAACTTTGTTGTCCTAATACAAAGGAGGAAGCAATAATATATTAAAAAAAGGTTTTTAAATCATGAAGATTTAAAAAAAAGATTTAAGATTTATTTTCAAATCTTAGATGAAAAGGTGGCCTAGCTTTTTTATGATCCCATCAAACAAAGTAACTATTTTGTGAGGTCCAAGCTATTATTAACTGTAGATATTTGCATGTTCAAGAAGTCATTTTCACCCACCACCAGAGTTGATATTAAAAGGGCAGCATGTGTTTGATAGACAGTGCTGTAACTGCTCTGGAGAAATCACAATCATTTGGCTTATCACTCTACACCAGTGCCCGAGTATACAGTAAATAAATCTCCCAACTTATTATTGTTTAAATTTGAGTCTGGGGACTGTCATTAGCAGTAACCCCCTTGGTTAAAGACACACTGTTACAGACACTGGTTTAAAATGTTTGTGCATGCCTGCAGTGCAGTAAAATACTGGAAAATAAAGAGCAGTGGGAAAGTGAAATGTAAACTAGGAGAACTATTTTAGAACTGGTCTTGTCTTTAACACAGAGAATGTGATAAAACAGATTAAAAAAGGGGTTCACAAATTGTTAACTGTAGTACATGTTATGATTATTATTTTGATTTTGAAATAACTTCTTTCCTGACCCACCACTATCACATTTAAACAGAATAATTAAAGCCATAATTCTGTTCTTAGCCATATTGGCCAGGACAGCCTCTGGGTTATCTCAAATTCAAATTAAGTATTTTTTTGAGAAATGAAAAATGCAAAGCTGTTTATGCCAAACTGACTACAAAGATGCTAATGATCACAGCTGTTGCACCCTGGTAACCAAGTGGTTTTGGAATAAGAACACAGTGAGTTGATTGGTGGGATTAGGCAGCCTTGAGGGATTTAATTTTGAGTCTCTAAGATGGACCTTTTCTACAATCTTGAAGGTTGAAGCGGCACTAACTACTGTAGGAAATGGTATGTTTGGTTATTTTGGGCTGGTGCTAGTATGATATAGTAAAGGGATCAGGAATGCAGAATTGTGCTGCACTTTAAAACCTCTCCATAATGGTCATTATTGCATCATCTCCAGATGTTTGCCTGGACTGGGCCAGTGGCAGTGTTGGTACCAACATGTCCAAAGGTAGTACTGATTTAGAAGTCTTAAACAAGGGCTGTTATAACCCACCTCTTTTCCTAACCCCCTTGTGTAAATTTGAATATGGGAACAATGATATATTAATATTGCATATATGAGGTCCAAATATTGAATGCCCAACGCAAAAAAAGTAAAATGTAAAAGAGAAGTTTGTGGTTGCTTCGGTTTATCCCTGGGGAACCATGAGATCCTGCCTGAGAAATGTGAGACTCCCTGAGAGACTTCAGAGTAAATTAGGTGAAGAGACTACCCGTGGGAATCATGTAAATATGCACTCGTGTAAAGTAGAACTAAAAGTAAATCTAGAGCAGTCTAGATTAGAACTTGAGCCCAAAGAAACAGTTAAGGAGGAAGATGATGGAGCAAGCAAAAATGACTAAGCTAAATAATGAACTTGGCTAAACAGAAATTCTTAAATTACACAACTATTAAGTGAAGAAACACAAAACTGTGGTATATTAAGATCACATCCAATATACAGACATTGAAAATATTTGTCTTTGCATATAATACAGTCCATTTCGAACATATAATTTACTTCTGTGAATGGGAGTCAAATCCATAATGCAGACTCACCTTGAAAGGTCTGAGAGCACTGCCCACTTTAGTACAGCAGTTCCTCTCTGCAATTTCCAGGTGTCTCCCCCTGCGCTGGAGGACCTGCAGTTTGCCCTCTAGCTCCTGCAGGTTGTTTCTGTCCCTTGAGGAGAGGGGACGTCCATCTTTACACTGACGAGAAGACCATCAAACAACCAAATATGTCAATAAATACGCATATGCATGTATGTTCACATCTGACATGGTATAGTTATAAGCTTTATCTGGGTATTTAAAGTAAACAGCACAACAAATTACCCAGTGATTAAAAAATAGATGGAACATTCTCTTTGGATATAGTTACTATGCCATGGATAGATATACTGTATGACGCATTTAAAAACTGTGGTCTAAAGATTCAGGTATAATTAACATCCAAGTAAATATTTATCACTTATTACATACTATGCCATACAAGTTGCTATTTGGCTACCTTCAGTCTCTGAAAATAAAATGATTCAGTATTAAGTAAGCATTCAGACTATTGACACTCAACTATTATTTTGTGTGGTTGATGTTGCACTTTGGTTTTCCTTTTTGTCTACTATGTATGTCATCTTTAATACAGTCATACCTGTTCACTAAAGATATAGAGGAACGACAAATGCATTGGTCTTTCGTGTTCAACTTCTTGTTGCCAGTGGCAACTAACAGCAACTAATAGATGTCTTATTGTGTTTCCATTTGTGATCTCTGCATTTGAGGGGTTGGTTAATAAGGACATTGCTAACCATCCATAATTACATGCAAAGACAGAGGGGCAGGGCTGAAAGATAAGGGGGAGTGACTGATCAGCTGGAGGCTATGCATGTGTACCTGTCAATGAATGCATGATTATACACTCATTACACAAACACGCAAAAGAAACAGTAAGTGTTCAAAAATTTCTATTGATATAATCGTTGTTTTGGAATCTGTTAATGATCTACTTCTTTTCAATTCCAGGTTTTGTTCAATGATGTTATTACATGACTTGTTGATCATTTGGACTACTGTGTTTATGTCACATATTGCAGTATGCACAGTGTCAGTGCTTTATGTCATTTAGTGAGACAAACCTTGGTTTTCAGCTTTTCTATCTGATGCTCAACATCATCAATGTCCTCCGTGTTCTCCAGGCGTTCATATGCCACACTCCGCGTGCCTTTAATCAGGTTCAAAGGCAGTACAGACATACCGTATGCCTGAAAGACAAGTGCAGAACTTCTATTTTATTCACACATTATTGTCTGAGTGGAATGACACATATGGCACGTGCGCACACACACATATACACACACACACACACACACACACACACACACACACACACACACACACACACACACACACACAATAACAAACCCATCACAATGTGGAACACAACAAACAGTCAAATGTGTAAGCAAACACACACAGCATATCATATAGTTTCTGGCCTTCTGGATTATGCCATTTTTGGTAGAGGAAGAAAGATTTAAATGGTGGAATCTATAATTGTGCTGAGGTTCATTGGTGAATACGCTGCAACCATTTTGTGTGGATATCACTGCCTTATATCACTGTGATGCAATTTACAGCTTAACAGTGCCCCCATGTGACAGCACTATCCTCTATCCAGGATATTATACATTTTTTATAAGCTGAATTTTGAGGAGAAAAATCTGGGTTAAAGGAGGAGGCATCAAGTTCTCATGAATGTTGAATGACATGGATTAAAAAAAGGAATACACATAAACTTTTAGAGGTACATACAATCTATAAATAATAAACGATAGCCAGACATACACATTTACATACAGTGACAGCAAAGAGAAAAAGAGAGACATTATGTGCACAAATCCAAAAACATTTTCAACTATCAGTGGGGTTCAATCACCTGAAGGCATGTTTGAACTTTTAATAAAAATAAGGGGACATCTCTAATATCAGGAAATAATCCAATTAATACAAATGAAAATATCAGCAACAGGCCGATGCTTTCTTGCTCTCCCTGTGCCGTCTCGCTTTAACCAACTTGGAGAAGTGCCATTTTATGGGTTCATAATAAAACAAAGGGGCCTTCTGTGTATCTTCAAGATACTTTCAGCCCTGTCAAAAGACCCGGTCCTCTTTATTCTATTTTTCATGTGGGGAAACGTCAGAGGCTATATTTTTCTAAAACAACTTTTACTAGTTTCTGAGTGTTAGGTAGCATTAAGAAAATCACATGGGAAACTAAGTCAGGCTAGACTATTATTAGTCTCTGCTGTGGATCTCTGCTACGGGTGAATGTCGCCTCCTGCAATGAATCATGGAGCTCTTAAGGCCGGAGCATGTCCCGAATATCAAACACACTCATAAAAGGAAAACCTGTCCCAGATCCCAAGAGAAACATTTCCCTTCCCCTCAAATGTGCAACTACGTACATGGGAAAATATAAAAGAAAGAAAAAAAACACAGGTGTCCCTCTGGTTAAGTGTACATTTTTAGTTTACTCATAATCATGCATGCTCATTAAAGTTATTTTAAAAACCAACTGTGGTCAATAATTACCAGAAATAGTTTGGAGCAGGGTGGATGGGAGTGTGTGTGACTCGATGTGTGTGTTGGTTGAGGGGGGTTACTGGTTGAAATCATTCAGAGAGAGGTGGCCATAGGTCTCCTGCACAAGCTTCCTCTTTGTTGCTCTTTCTACTTGTGATTGTGGAGCCTAATATAGGGGAGGGAGGAGTCAGAGTAGCCCCCCACCACACCACTACATCCTCAATACCTGTTGATAAAGAGGTAATTTCAATATAACGTAGCTAATTAAAACTACTCAGTATATACATTGGCTTTTAGACAGTTCCATTAATTTGTAGGGGTGTCAATCACAAGATATTATATCAGTTATTTGGACAACAATACAATATTTGCTGTCACGATTCAATTTCAATTTTATATCAGTTAGATTTATATAAACTCACAAAAAGCAACTAAAATATGATTTGACAATTTATTACTGAGCATTTCCAGACAATTCAATGAAAAACGAACAATTCTTTTTAATAAAAAGAATAAATATAAAGTGGGAATTTCAAAATAACGGCACATCTTAAAGATGATATATCAATATTTTCACTTTGCATCGATGATATTGGATCGTTGATCACTGAATCGACATATCAATCAAGCTGGATGTATTGTTACACCCTTACTAATTTGAAATATCCAAGCTAATGCATTTCAAGATATAAAACTTAGCACATACACATTCCCATAAATCCCGCAAATTTGGCAGGACTGCCGCATATGCTGTTTTCCCGAATGCTATTTGATTAATAGGACAATTTGGCTGTTAGAAACGTTAAACAAGATAAGCTCCACAAACAAGAAATGAGAGGGTGATTAAAAGTCATAAGGGTCATGAAACCACACTTTCGCCACTTACTTATTTATTTTCATTTTAATTGTGTGCCTCTCATGTTGTCCTTAATCCAGATTAAAAAGTCTGTACACAGGTTGTGTTGATGTCGAATTTAAAATTGAAAAGCTGATCGCCAATTGCTGCCAATTTCAAGGTGTTTTTTAGGGAGTGGAACAAAATGCTTCTTATTCCTAAATATTATTTAAAACAATAACCTAAGCTCTGCACCCTCCAGCGCATTTTCTGTATGTTGCTACATTTGCACATTTCAGGAAAGGTTTCCCAGATATCTACTACCACTCAGCTCTATCTGGTCACTTGTTTTACATGTCAATTAATCAGGAGTGATACTTAGGCTATACAATCACAGCCATCGCAAAACGGCAGTAGCATAAAAAAAAAGAAAAAAAACATTCTTCACCTCCATTGTTAACCTCATTGAATCTTTGGAAATGAGACACTGTTACCATGAGCGTTTTATAGTCAATTTTGAATTAATTTGGTTCTTGTCGCACAGAGATTGGAACTTGAAAATACTGACTGCATGTTTTCATGTTTGAGACAAAGTGAGAGGTACTGGATAAATACAACGTGACAGGAGCAGATGCCAAAATTGAAGTGTTTAGGATTGCTAAGAATGTTGAGGGGCCAGATGTATGACTGCTTGCTTGTTAAAAGCTTCCTGTTGCTAGACCTAGCACACCATTCTCATACTCCCAATCTGAAAGGCGGACCTCCTCAACAGCAGACATCAGCTGTTTTTTTAATATGTTGGGCCTTGTTGGGTTGTAAATTGGTTGGTTGCTCATTTTTGTTTGTTTTTATTGCGTTTATGTTCATTCTACCTCTGCATGACAATCGTATATTTATCTTTTTGAAAGAGAGAGTTCCATCTAAGTGATAAGGACCATTTCAAATAAAAAGGTGACTCAGTTGATCAGGTATTTTTACCTTATTTACATCCAGTAAAGGGGTTCTGAATGCCTTCACTGTTATTAGAATGGAGGTTAGAACTGACAAAGTGGTATGATTAAGGGGGCACTTAAATATTTAGTTTAGGCAAATCACAAGCCTTTACTAGTCTTCTGTACATATTGTGGTGCTATAGAAACATTGCATGTCCATTGGGATAAAGTATACATTGTATTCTACAAATTAGCCTTGATAATTAATTTGTTTTCACATCTGAACAGGCCCTCCACAGACTGATCTGTTGGTCAGTTGTTAACATCCATATATCTGTCCATCACTGACAGTGATTGGATGATGAAACAGATATAATGGGCTGTGACTTCTGATTGGTAAAACTATTTTTAATGCAGGCCTGATTTATCATTATATCACGGTTGTTTGACATATCCAACTCGTGTTTTCCTGTCCTATCCTTCTAACAGCTGCCTAACAAAACTCTTCAGCGTTATATGTCCAGAAAATGCTGGATCTTGCAGACTTTCATTTGCTGTTATAAAGTTTAAAGACGATAGCTTAGAATGTAGTCAATTTAGTAATAAAAATAAGGAATATTCTGATATGACAGTGGCCAATGAAGAGTGCAGAGCAGCACACACTCTCAGCCAGTTAATCACTTGCCCTATGTTGACCCCCACAATATTACTTTTCATGCTTAAAAGGATTTTCATATGGGCCCAGTAAAGGTCTAAATAGTACTTCAATATACGTATTTTTGCCTGAGGTTGTGTGTGAATGAAACATTTAAAACTCTTTTGAATGGACAGCAATTTTCTCCTGTTTTCTACAAAACTAAATCAAAATAGCAGCCCAGTTATGAAAAGGCTTTCCAGGCCACCTCCAACCTTTAGAGCGCTCTTTTGGGTTTCTAAAGACATTGTACCAAGTTCGACCTATCCCCTCCTCTTTAATTACTGTAATTGCAGTAAGCCTTCTGTGAGGTTAAAGGCCATTACATTAAGTGGTGTTCTAATCATAAAGTCATTTCACATGCTAATGTTTGATTAAAAAAATTAGATGCATCAAGGTGCATCATTTGCACCCTAAGGCACCTGTGTTTATGAATCTTACATGAACTTAAATTTGAGCACGTCTAAAATAGCAATGTCCCGCTCAAGTTTTTTTTGGCAGGGATCCCGATCTGAGTCCTTTAATATTGGATATTTGCCGTACAGACAGCGGCTGCAGAGGGCACTTTAACCTGACAACAGACATGTTTAATTTTTGGTCGGTTATCAAGTTATTAAAAATCCAATTACAGAGTTATAAACTGCAGTTAAAAAGTGGTTAAGAAATATAAATTATATAGATCAATTTTAAATATAAAATATAGAAATAAAAGAAGCATCAAAGGATTGGAGAATATTAAAGTAAGTACAAGTGACACCTCTAGTTCTGCATCAGCATCTTATGGCTGGTAATTTAGGAGAAAGAGAAAGGTAGGTCCACATGAGACAGAGCCATGAGAGTCATAAGTCAATATGCTAGCCTAGCTTTTAAATGAAGTCAAAGGACTTCACATGATGCATGAGTTTTAAGATGGCCTGATGTACCCTGCTGGGTACAATCAAACAAAGCGGGAGATAATCAAGAAGGAATATGCATGTGCAAACATTCCAGTTAATAAGAATTTACTATTTTACTACCATTAAAAAGTGACTGCTTGAGTATTAAGGGACTTAAAGGTACAATCTCTTCATTCAAGTATTCCCAAAACAGCCAAAACAGGACATAGGATTGGGACCTGCTATCACTATCAAATTGTTTGACAGGTGTTATAAAACAAACAATGATTATTACCAAATAACCAATGAAACATTTTAGTGAGTAAATGCAGAGTAAATAGGTATATATGCACACATACATACATACACATATATATATATATATATATATATATATATATATATATATATATATATATATAGTGAGTGTATATATATATATATATATATATATATATACACACTCACCTAAAGAATTATTACCGTGTTTTACCCCCTTTCGCCTTCAGAACTGCCTTAATTCTTCGTGGCATTGATTCAACAATATGCCGGAAGCATTCTTTAGAAATGTTGGCCCATGTTGATAGGATAGCATCTTGCAGTTGATGGAGATTTGTGGGATGCACATCCAGGGCACGAAGCTCCCGTTCCACCACATCCCAAAGATGTTCTATTGGGTTGAGATCTGGTGACTGTGGGGGCCATTTTAGTACAGTGAACTCATTGTCATGTTCAAGAAACCAATTTGAAATGATTCAAGCTTTGTGACATGGTGCATTATCCTGCTGGAAGTAGCTATCAGAGGATGGGTACATGGTGGTCATAAAAGGTTGGACATGGTCAGAAACAATGCTCAGGTAGGCTGTGGCATTTAAACAATGCCCAATTGGTACTAACGGGCCTAAAGTGTGCCAAGAAAAAATTCCCCACACCATTACACCACCACCACCAGCCTGCCCAGTGGTAACAAGGCATGACGGATCCATGTTGTCATTCTGTTTACGCCAAATTCTGACTCTAGCATCTGGATGTCTCAACAGAAATCGAGACTCCTCAGACCAGGCAACATTTTTACAGTCTTCAACTGTCCAATTTTGGTGAGCTTGTGCAAATTGTAGCCTAATTTTCCTATTTTTAGTGGAGATGAGTGGTACCCGGTGGGGTCTTCTGCTGGTGTAGCCCATCCGCCTTAAGGTTGTTCGTGTTGTTGCTTCACAAATGCTTTGCTGCATACCTCGGTTGTAAAGAGTGGTTATTTGAGTCAAAGTTGATCTTCTATCAGCTGAGAAGCAGTTGGCCCATTCTCCTCTGACCTATAGCATCAATAAGGCATTTTTGACCAGAGGACTGCCGCATACTGGATGTTTTTCCTTTTTCAGACCATTCTTTGTAAACCCTACAAATGGGTGTGCATGAAAATCCCAGTAACTGAGCAGATTGTGAAATACTCAAACCAGCCCGTCTGGCACCAACAACCATGCCACATTCAAAGTTGCTTAGATCACCTTTCTTTACCATTCTAACATTCAGTTTGGAGTTCAGGAGATTGTCTAGACCTGGACGACACCCCTAAATGCATTGAAGCAGCTGCCGTGTGATTAGTTGATTAGATAATTGCATTAACGAGAAATCTTACAGGTGTTCCGAGTAATCCTTATATATTCACTTTCATTCCTTAACAGTGCAGTGATTTAAAAAGAAAACTGAGATTTAAGGTATAGTATAATATAAGGGTGAGCTCTAGTTGATGTACTGGACAGGACTGTCACAAGCTACATTTTTATTGTTTAATTTACTGACAATTAGAAACATTTTGCATTTGAAATGCTAAAAGCCTTGGTTTAATTTAGCAGAAAGATAGACAGACACCAAACCTAGTCAAACCGGAAGACAATATTTTTTTTATAAGGTGGCCTCTGTTTAATATAAACGTGTGTGCACAACAGAAAGTGCCATAAAAAGGCCAAAAAAGCAGTAAAAGCTATAACTTGGTTCACTCTGTATTAATTTTAAGTGCACTAGGCTGCAGTGTTATATACTGTTTACATCACAGAGGTGTTTGCATTAAGGGTAGATGGCTAGTTCTGCACAAAGAGTAGTGATAAATTAGCACAGGAGGCATGGACAACATCTCCGCTGCTTATGGAACCTGTCACTTTGATTCCATTAAGTTAATCAGGCTTAATAGTAACACATAGTAAAGAATGATAAATCACCAGAGCTCTTTGGAAATATGGATAGGTTGCCACCAAGAACAGTTTTTCTACTTGAAGACAGAGGAGAGAGCAAATAAAGTAGATGAAAGGATAAAAAGTGAGGGTAAAAAAAGGTGGTTCTGCATTTATGTCTGTGAGAATAAAAGAGGGAGAGGATGCTGCTGTTGTCCCCTAAGGGCCTGATTTCTTTGATTGACCTCATCAAAACAAGAAACATCAAAAACAAAGACACACTGGGAGTTTTGAGGGCATTCACAGAGTCAAAATCAACATGGGGTCAGTGCAAATCTGAGCACACTTCCATCCTAAAAAGGTATTAGGTATTTATCCACTCTTTAGAGGAATGTGAGAAGCAAAGTGAGAGAACAGTGGATACAATCCCAGCTGAAATGGATTATATGTCCTAAAGCGAGATTGGGTCTACAACTTACTTGACTAGGTTGTGTATTATTCATTAAGAGCCCCACATTCAATTGTTGTGTGATTTGTCAAATAGGACTCTTTGAGCTCAACAGAAACTGGATAGATTGGGGTTGGCTGTCACTTTCACTCTCACTCCCTGAGTTGATACCCGGGTACTTTTTTGCATTTTCCCCAGTAGACACTATTCTGTGTTATTCCCACCCTGACACCAGTGCCACCAACTCCAGGGAATATTCACAGTCTAGTTACCAGGATAAGGGCTATGAAAAATGGACAGCATTAAGAAGTGTTACAGCACAGTCAATTTTTCTAATATAGGAAAAAATGAAAAACTGCAGAATGCTGAGGGAAATAAAAATATAGGCATATATTAATGGACACTGAGGTAGATTGATCTATCTATCTATCTATCTATCTATCTATCTATCTCTATATCTATATCTATATATATATAGACAGCTGATAAGTGGATGATAAGCCAGTGAAGGGTGCACATACATCATGCAAAAGTCTCGGGTGTTTTGAGCAGTTGAACGCCAGAGCTTTAAAATCACAAGGCATAACTAATACTGAAAGGCTACTCCATCACCAGGTGCATCTCAACCAAGAAGCTGCATTGCAGCTTAAATAATATTTTACAAAAAGATGCATTATTGGCCATGGCACATTCAGTGAAAAATCATGTTGGGTAATCTAATAAAAGGAAAATTATTCCATTTAGCCTTTCTTCATACTTTAAAACAATTGATATGTCAGATATCTCAATAGGCAGAGGTCCTATTAAGCTACAGGGCTGGTACGATTTGGAAATCACTACACTGAATGATTTGCCTTGATTACTGTGCAGATAAAGTACCACTGACCACATGAAACAACAACCACTTGTCTCAGGTCCCAACTCACCGTGTACGTGATCACTGCCAACATGCCAATCAAGGTCAAGGTGCTGATGGAGAAAGACAGAGGAGGTAGACCATCTGCAGATGAAAGGACAGGAAAGTCATTAGAGATTTGACCGTGACCTCTGTAAGAAACATGTTCTAGTGAACAAACTAGTTCTAGTTCAACTATCAACAGGAGAGCCTACTTTCTTGAGTGCGCTTTGACGGTATTTCAGTCAGCGGTTTGTTGTTGTTTGTCAGCTGTCAAACTCACATTGACAACTGAAATGTTTCCAGCATTCAAACCCTATTGCAGCGACTGTATGAACTGAGTAACGCTGCAGCTACATTTTTATTTGAATATTCTAAAGATGCTTTTAAAATGTCATTGCAGCACTGCTGTAGAAATTCCAAGGGAAGAAATTCATGAAGACTATTTGATGTAATCTAGTTTGCTCTAAATCCCCCACTGTGCACTGCATATAATTCAAAAGGAACAGGAGTGCTGTTTTCTTGGTGAGGCACAAATTGCTGTAATGCACAGAGCTAAACCTGCTGTTACAAAACTGAAGCTGGTACAGGAAAGGTCCAAAGACAGGAACTAGATGCAAAAAATAGCTAATATGCTAATGGTAGCTACTGTTACTCAGTCGGCTAACATTTTGTATCGGAAACAATCACCCTATTCAATGGGTGAGATAAATGGACTTTGATGCGCAACTCTCTTAGTAGCAATTCTAGTGAAGGTAAATGGATACTTGAAAAAAGTGAATGTTTTCACCCATTAAAAACATAAAATAATATTTAAAATGTCTACAGAAATCTGTGAATTACCCCGAGTATTGAAAAGAAATAGTGTGGGTGAGTTTTAAGGGGACACTTATCTGCAACAAAGGTCAGAATTAGGGAATTAATTTTCTTGATGGCGTAGGGATGAATATCATTTACAAGGACAAGGACTCCTGCTAGTATGATGGTACTCCTAGATGTTATATCTGCCTTTAATGAATGCACTGTAGCAAAGTCTTCCTCTAAAGACACATCTGGTCACCATTTTTTATTGTCATTTGATACACTGATCATGGACAGTTATCAAACAGCTGGATCTTTCAACGTATGTAGGTTGCGTTGATTTGTGTCACCTTTGATTGAGGCAGAAAGGGGACCACCCATCAGGCAAGGGCAATAGTAGTAGGTGTCACACCAGCTGTCAGAGCTGGAGTTAGAAGACAGGGATTGATGGAGAGACTGATTGCCTCTATCCCCTGTCAAGAGCCCACCTGTTATAGGGTTCCACGTAAAAAGCTACACAGTTGTCCCTTTATAGATATCCCGCATCCTCTCAGCAGCAACTTCATAGTGACCAGCCCACCTGTCAGCACGGCCATAGGTGGCTCTCTGCTTGCCTCTCTCCTTGACAGTGGCATTTGTTTGGGAATATTAAGTCAGTATTCAGGGCATGTGTAATTTGTGCCGTTTATAACATTTATCACTTTCTTTTAGAGGCATTTCACAAGCAGCAGGACAAAGAGGTGGAAAATGAGAGATAAATTATATGCCTGCTCCCTATTGTATTGTATGCAAAAAGGAAAACTTTGAAGTCTGACAGCTGGGCTGAACATTAACATTTGAATACATGTTTCCTATTCCCGAGTGTTTCATTGCGATTTTGCTGCCATTGTTTAGTGGTGAGCTTGGTATAATAGACAATAGCTCCATGTTCTGCATGAAGAACATTCAGTCCATGAACTCCACACAAAGCAAAGGATAGACATTTGCTGCCACTCTTCTTGGTTTCTTGAGCAGATTTTCCGGGGATTAAACAGAGGGAATATTGTCTATTATCGGCGGTGCTTCCACATCTGTACAGCTTCGATTCCAACAGCAATGGAATTAAGTAGCTCTTATCTCACCCTGCATATAGCCTTTCAGGCGTGTGTTCATGCATAAGACTTGTACAGAGAGGTGTTTATTAAGGACCTCCTTAGCCAGGGCCCTCTACTTCTGTGGATCGCCAGAATCATCAAAAATGAGTAAGATGCCTATGTTCAAGGGATGGGATATAGTATACTGTATGACTGCAAAAATGACTACATACTGCCCAACAACTGCATGTAGAGGCCTATAGCAAAGGTGCTAAAATTATCAGACACCACCATAGCTGTTTTTTCTCTGTGTGGGTTAAGTTAGAAAACACATATACTATGGGAAATGGGGTTATATAGTAGTTTGTGTTTAAGAAGATATTTTGGGTGTATTGTAGCTTTAATTCCACAGTTGAGGGACAACTTTAGGGAGACTTGAGATTGTCACTTCAACTCCCTCACCATGAATCAAATCAGCCTCAAATGCATTTAAAAATAATAATACCCTCTATTATTACCGATGCTATTTTAAAACTCAGTCTGGTGTGGAGAACCATTAAAACAGATATAGATATAGTCAGGGTTGCAAATGTAAAATGTAAATAGAGAGAACAACAAAGTGGAGATTAATTTAATGCAATTAAATGCAGGAAGGCCAATATCCTTCAGGCTTTGACGTCCTCCACGAGCTCTATGGAGTCTTTAGGTAGTGGCCTCTCCAGGACCCCACCCAGAGACGGCTGGGTCCTCTGAACTGATGTATGCTGCAAGGGAACAATTAGCATTCCACTGAACATCTCATCTACTTTTAGTTTCTCAGAGTTAAAAGGCTTTGATGGCTGATTTGGAGATTGTAAAAACATTAAGCAACGCATTTGTTTTGGTTGCTGGTCAGCAGCAATATAAGTTATACTCCATGATTGGTCATAGTGGACATGCACTACAACAAGCAAACACACGTGTTTGATATTTTAACATGTATTATCTTTCTCTTTTCTATTTATTCATGTTGCTTACCACTTTACTAAACACAGCCGTTCTCATACAGGAAAACAGAATAACCAGGCTCATACTGCTTTCTTTCTCTATTGTAAACTATAGGAGAGGACTGAAGAGAGTAAAACACACTGGTTGAAATAACTGCTATGGTTTAGGTTTGCTTTCACACATTTATAGTATATGAACACGTATATAATGAGGATAGGCAGTGTTTCTTGCCCAAGTACTTTTAGTTAAAGTAGGACTCCGACCACTCCAGCCCACTCTGAGGCATGGCCAAAAATACAAGATTGTAATGTCCAGACTTGAATGCCAACATCAATAGTAACTGATCTAGATTACATTCGGGCATCATTGGAACACTGTTTACATGTAATGTTGGAGCCATTAAAGATGTAGTGGCATTAATGAACAGTTGTTGCAAAGCAGTCAGCAGGGTTGTGTCAAAAGTGCCTTTCCTTTAGTCAATTAACCTCCCATCTGGAGAGGGAAGAGATGAAGACTTAGAAAAGAGATGATCCTAACATTTCCTCCTCAGCAGCCGAGCAATTTCCCCCTGTGCCGAGGGAGGAAGGTTAGGGAGAGCATGTAGGGGTCCACTACTGTGAAGAGAGGCAGATGGTTCAACTTCCTCCTTGATCCCCAGATGGTAAAAGGCCAGAGGACTGTTAGGAGCACATTTGGCAAAGCTCCATTCAACAAGTGAAGATGCCCAAGGAGGCTGTCTACACAGTGTTGACACAGAGTCAAATCATTTTTATGGATTATTATAACTAGTAAATTTCCTATTGTACATTAATATTGAGGCTATAAAGTCACTGTTTTTTAAATATTGGTACATACAGTTACGGAGTCATTTAGTGAGGACTTGCTGGGAAAGTGACAGGTTTGTTATTAACTTACATGTATTTACAAGCATAGAAAAATGACTATGATTTGCATGTGGGTACAATGAAGATACACTATATCTGAGCAAATTTGACCTTGTACATCCCTTTACAAAGTTTTTTATGTAATTCAAATCACCACACATTCAAAATATGTGTTTCGCCAATTATTGTATTTGGACCTCATCAGCAGTGAAGCATTCTAGTTTGTTTATGCATGCGTAAAACAGTCAAATCTGCCCTACTTATGATTCAGCACATAGATTTCATAGCTTACAGCCATGAGTAAACAATGTCAATTAATAATACTTCCCTCACAACCAACCCTATAGAGCATTGCATTCATTTTAAACATGCTAACCTGCATTACTTAATTTTTACTTAAGACAACTTGTGTCTTTTAGTTTTGTCTGAAATTGCACTCTTGCACACACATCGAATTTGCTCCCCATTCTGTCTAAACAAACCATTATACTTCCGTTAGACACCGATCAATGTGGCTGGATAGTAGTGGAATAGTATAAAGAATATAACAGAAAGAAGTAAGGAATTATACATTGCTAAAAAATGGATAGGGGCAACAGATTTGACATTAAGGGAGTAATAACTATGGCTAATGAAGGGGTAGGGTGGAATGAATTGATTAAATAAAGGAATCGTGGTAACAACAACGATAAAAGTAAGATCCAAGTACATTCTAAAGAGGCTATACTTACGACTACTCCCAAGCTCTTCAAAAAGGTATTGTACTTTCTCCCATTGGGTGGAATTCTGGCCAGGTGGGGCCTCAAGTGGAACAAAAGCTCTGAAAACAATAAAACAATAATTTAGCAGCAGAAGTGAGGTAAAATCCATTACGTTACTTCTAGGCTGTCACTGTGCCCAGTGCACAATATGCTGAAGTTTAGTCTTCGCACTGGCAGTGATGGTTTTAGCAACTGGTGTATTTTCTCTATGAGCCACATGCAGGTTTCAAACAAATAACGAAAAAAAATCATGTTTTTGTGAATCATTCCACAACAGATGAACATATACTAGCAGCATTGCTGTTGCTGAAAGATGGCAAGAGAGCCAGAGATACTACAGTCAGAAAGATAGACTGCAGCTAGTTCTGTTGGAAAACAGTGACATACACCTTGTTTTCAAACATACGTGTATTACTTCTACTACACCAGCGCACAAGTACAAATCCTCTCAACGGCATAGGACGCTTACGTATGCTAACGCTTTGGCTACACTGACCGTTCGTATCTTTTAACTGGCTACACTTTTTGCGCACACACGGCGTAGGATTGTGAGTCACAGGCGAGACGGAGAGCTTTTGCTTTGGGATTGTTGTTGTTTCTTCTCAAATGTTATCAGAGGACACCTGCGTGAGAAATAAAAATAGAAACTCTCAAAATGAAACTGCCAATACGCTCATTGACAGTCATTAAGTCGTTTCCTGTATATCGGTAGTTCAGTTTAAAAAGAAATATAGACACTTCATGATGCATTTCTGTGTAAAAGGGCCGTTTTTTACACCTCACGTAAAAAATACAAATAGAAGACCGTCCTATTTTTACGCTTGTAGAGCGGATCTCTGCTGAGCACACGTAACACTACCGGCTGCTCTCGTGTCCGGTGTAGCCAGTTTCATTGATTATAGTGGAAGCGTAGTTTTGGAACGTCCGCTCCGCGTAGATTATGCGTGCAATGTAGCCAGTCCGCTCTGCATAGAGCCTACATACGTACGACTATAAATCAGCTCCTTAAGCCGCCTCTTTTCTTACTTATCTGCATGCTGTAAAATTGGACCAGTACCTCTCTCCTTCTCAAAACTGTTTTTTTTCTCATTTTATATATTTTTTCTTATTACACAAAATAAATCATGAATGTGAATGGGACTTAATCAAATAAAAAAATGCATATATAGATTTTGAATATCAAATAAATAATCATCGGTGGTAATATTATGATACATTCTATGGTGACGTGTTTATAGCAACCACAGGGCTTACAAATCAAATAAAAAGGATCTTGCAAACGTTTTAGTGTAGTGACCTTTTGCTTATCCACCTTCATACTAGTGCTCCTTTGAAAACTGGATTAATTGCTATTCTCAACACAATGGACAGACTTTTAAACTTTGCATTCCCTCCTATCCTTTTTAATTTATTCTGGAAAGGAACAAAAAACACATGCTACATAAGATCATAAGTTTTATAGCCTTCTACATTTAGTACTATTAACCATGACTTTAATGACCTGCCAAGTCATGTCAGCACTTCTTTGCACAAACATTTAGATATTTGTGCCCCATAAAGTTATACGATCATCTTCCAACCAACCATGTCTTAACCTTTAAACATGTTTCCTTAAAGAGATAGATGTTTTGTTTATTGGAATAAGTTCCCTAACTCCTAATAACATTAATCAATAATAACATTTAGCTAATTAACCCTTTCACTCACTTAAAAAGACCTACAGACTTTTCAAGGTCTCCTTTAATGTCTAGATACAAGTTTTAGATAGAAATATATGAATTGTATCTGACCAGTACTTTGATGTTGTGGGGGGGTGGGATTTTGTCAACACTTCTGAAAAAGCACTACCAGTATATCTTATCTATAAGCTGAAGTGGGGAAATGGTCAACAGCACAATTTCAGTAAAGATTTTTTCAGACAGCAAATAAATATGTTACTCTATAAATAAAGATTTTTTCAGAAACGTTCACCAGGGGAAGTGAAAGACCAGCATAGATCAGCATATCAAAGACCCCTCTTTGCCTCACATGCACAGTGCTACTTTTGTAAAAGTTTTAATCAAAATGTAATCAATGATATTTAGACTAACTCAAAAAATAAGTCTTAAAAGGCTAGATATATGCCTAAATAACTTGTTAAGATACGTTATTTGCAGTGGCAAAAAGACTCCTGAAGCAGTGAAAGATGGTATAAAGACAGCAAACAAAGGTCCTTAAGAAAAGACCTACTGAGTGAAAAGTCACCAAACACAGCCATTATGTCTCCCAGTATCAGAAAAGCTGGCCAGGATAAAAGCTATCATGTTGTTGAAAATCAAAGGACCAAAGGAACAATTGCCAGAACAAAGCAGCGGGGAGAGGAGCTAAATTGCTTCTGTCTATAAAAAAAGTCCTAAAATCCAAACTTTAAGCTGTTATAGGGTGTATCAGGTGTCCTTTATTTTCCCAAACCAGGTAAGCATTCATCTAATGCACGATTTAATGGTTGAGAGAGCACATTGCATCGTATAGATTGAACTCCAGGCATGCTGTCACAGCTGCAAATAATTCTATTATGTAGTGCAGGTGGTACGGAACACAACCAGCAAAAAAAAGCGGATACATGGGACATGGCTAAAAAGGTGCATCAATAGAGATTTGTACATACAATGTCACAAAAAAGCTGTTTAGAATCAGATAGACAACAATACAACTTATATTTAGACAGTGGTCTATAGTTCTTCTTCTAAAGTTTATTTTAAATGGTTTATCTTGGCCAGACAACTGGTACTGTAGCAGTTTGAAGGGTTCATCCTCTCATTAACTGAACACAACATATCCAAACTCCCCTCCATCTATCGTGTACTGATGCAGAAGAAGCCACCCATATCTCCAACTTACCCAATTAAAAGGAGCACCACGCAGACAATGGCAAATCCAACTGTGTACTTCAGAGCGTTTTTCACTTGCTGTAATAAAAGAAAAAAATAAACTGGTCAATCACAGCCAAGAAGTGAAATATTATTATTCATTGTGAGTGAGGGAAGGGGGTCATACTCCATTTAGCTAAGGACTATTGAGTGAGAGCTATACAGAGTCGGTGTAGATCCTGTTTGACCTGGCAGAGATAACATGTCACTCCCAGTGCTATTCAAGGCACTTTTAAAGTAACAATGCAAAAGACCTCTCTGTCTGAAAGAGAAAGTCCCTCTGTCAGCTCAAAACTGACACATAGAAAGGAGAAAAAGGTACTATGCATTAGCTGGTGTTTGGTACATCACTCACTAAAAAGACTTTTAAAGATAGGGATTTAAAATGTTGTCAATTTTCAGGTGACAATATGCAGCCTATAATTTATAGTATGAATGCAGTGGTGCAATGGTTTAACAATGTGACATTGTGTTTTCTTACGGTCACAAAATATTATTTAAACATAATTGCCTTAAGCTAGCTGGGACATTTTACTAAAATTACTTAAAGACATTAACAAATGTGCCAGCCACACCTGAATCATCCGAAGAACCGAATCTAAGCATGTGACATGGCTGTGTGTCGAAGAAAGATGCATTCTTACCGAGCATTTGTTCACGTTGTCGTCGTCCCTTTCTTCATAGTAGAAATAAACAAAGGGGATCCATAGGAAGACACAGAATAGTATGATGGAGTAAAGTGCTATGAAAGAAGAATTGAAATCCAAGAATTAGACACATAATTAGACAATTAAACACTACATATCCATAACCCCTCCCCAGCATACAGTATGGTATCATGTTCTATCATGACGCTAAAATGTTAAAACGTCGCAGTGCATTCATGACAAGTACTGTACATATGTACAAATCTAATGTTTTTGATTCAGATTTGAAATTTAATCTTTTATTACTGTGAGATGTACCCTGTTCACTCACTTGAAATTATGGTGAATTTCTTATGACAATGTACACATCCAAACTGATTTCTGTGAAGAATATGCCTTAATTTCCCTTATCAGGTTATACCAGTCATAAACTAATATAATTCCCCCACACCATTCATTTAATTTATAAATAAATAACAATAGCAGTTGTGAAAACTATCAACTAAATACATCATTCAGCAGTGTCAGAGTAAAAGACAAGAATTTCTGAGACAACATTCCTTAAAACTTTCTCATGACAAATCTAGGGCAGAGATCACTTATAACTTTATCAAGAAACATTGATCCCACAGTAAAACTTTCAGTCATTCGTAAACTCCTCACATTTAGTTCTTCCACAAATCCAATTTGTCATTTTCACTTTCCCTTCAAACTACTATTATTATTTTATTCAATTGTATTACATCGACAACACAACAACTGATAACTGCTGAGCATCTATGAGGTCCCATGATATGGCAAAATGTCAGCAGATGTTAAGGCTTCCATTAAGGGCTATTGGAAAGGGATTTGCTTTCTTTTTTGAGTTCATTGTTTTGAACTTCATTAAGTTCTGTGCTCACTGTACTGCTCACATTTCTATCTTGCACTCAGAGTGTGGCGAGCCACATTACTTACTATCCTTTATGACATTGACATCTAATGCCACAGGGCCGAGAGTTTGAGGAGAATTGTTTCTAATCTTTTTAAACCAATCATACTTGTTAAAAGCATGCTAGTGGGTTTGTCAGGCAATGTTAGGGTTTTAATGAAAGGATTAAGTTCGGGGCAAACTTCCATCAGACGTAGTTTTATCATGGAAGAAATGTACAGTAGATGTTTGGGCCCAGCAGGTGCTTATAATTAACATGTTTTGACCAATGAGAGGTCAGTTAAGCAATAAAGGACCACTGTGCAGAGATGTATATGTATCTATTTAAAAGTTACTGAATTGGTTTGTTAAGCAAAGTAATGTAGTAATGTCTATAAAATGCTCTACGATACAAGAAATAATGTTAGGTCCTTGTGTGTGTGTGTGTGTGTGTGTGTGTGTGTGTGTGTGTGTGTGTGAATAGAAACATTCATAATTGTCTCTTTAGCATCCGCCACCAGTAAGTTAATGTATGGTGAATGAATCACCGTTCATGTAATAGAATATCAAGTTAGTACATTTCTTCATGCTGGAACTTGAAAAATGCAGTTAACTTTATTTTACTTCATTCTAGGATGATAAGTGGACCAAAACCACACCATAACAACTGTTAACAATTACAAGCCACATCATTAATAGCAGTCTGTATACATGTGTTTTCTTTGTTATGAGTGCCATCTGTAAAAGCCAGGTAATAATTCTACTGGGTGTCTGTCTTGAGGCAACGTCATTTCTGTTCTAATTGGTATCCAGAGCACTAAACAATTGATTCAATTAGAGAGGCATTTGTATTTAAACACATTATACTTCTGCCATTGGTGTATTTAATATTGCTTTGGGCAAAACTCAAAAGGCAGGTTATCATCAGTCGCATTGTTGACCACTGCAATAGGAAAAAGCCATCTGCATTTGAAAATTGATTTAATTCACTAGAACCGGTAACCTTCTGTATGAATGGACACTGTGAGTGGATGCAATACACCTTGGTGAAAGAACTCACTATTTTCTGATCCAATCTTTTTTTGTTTGTTTGGTTCTTCCTGTACAAGCCACTTTCAAACATGGAAATGCATTAGGAATTCATAGAGTGAAGGTGAGGCAAAAACACTTAAATAGAGAGATGCTATTTCAAGCTTGGGACTTTTCTATCTGCAGCAAATGGATGTCGAAGACGGCCCATACAACCCCAAAATAACTCAAAGAAAAGCATGTCACAAAGATGTGCTCAGCAACATGTTTGGCATTGCTCAATCCCTTCTTGAGGTGATAATGTAAATCATTAGCACAAGTCACATTGTGATGCTAACCAAAAATAAAATGTGCAGGAATACAAACAGCTTACCACAACTAAATCAATTTTTTATTTTTTTTAGGTTTGGTATGACAGTAGAGCTTTTCTTATGATGAACAATTTATATATATATATATATATATATATATATTATAATAATTCATTAAAATACAATAAAATAACAAAATAAACAGCTGTAAACCAAATAAACATGTATATTTGACAAACATTGTATACGTTTCTCCACCAGTACATGGCTTCTTAGGAGCCGTCCAGAAAGCTCAGGTATTTTCCTAGTGTAGACATTCAATCTGGCAAACCGTTTATATGACATGTTTTCAAATGCCGCCACCCTAGCAATCTCACAAGCCCACTCTTGGATTGACGGCATCCCTTCAGTAGAGCTTTTTTTGTCAGCAAAATCAAACAAGAGTTTTTAACTATTAATGGATAAGAGTTTCAGGGCCCTATCTAGTGTCTTTGCTATTTAAAGACCTTCCAGCGCCCACGTCGTTTAAATAGCAAATGCACCTACGGCCATCTTTGCACCCATGGGCGTGCTGGTCTTACAGGGAGGTGTGTTCAGGTGAATTATTGGTGTATTGCTATCTTGAGGCAGCAGAAAGTGATCGTGCCATTGACCAACAAAAACCTGGTCTAAAGTCAATAACGCAGCATTTCATTGTTATTTTAACAGCGCATTAGTAATATGTGCAAAAGATTACAAATAAAAATATTACAGTGCAAATCTGCCATCATAATAGCAATGTGCCAAGGTACAAATGCGCCTGGCTTTTAAAGGGAATGGGAGATGACACGGAATGGTTTATTGCATGTTACGCCCAAAACACACCTATGAATTAATGAAGACACTAAGTACAACCCTTTTGAACCATGCGCCCGGTGCACGGACCCTTTTTAACACCGTCACATTAGCAAAAGTGGATTTTGACACGCCCTAAACACACCTGCGCCATGCGCTTCATGCCGTGTGCTTAGAACGTTAAAATAGGGCCCTTAGGCCTACACATAAGAAGCAACAACTAAATACATGCCATAAAGTGCCATTATAGCATGATAAACTTACACAACACATTTTCAATTGAAAACTAACCATTTCCAATCCAAAACATCAGTACCACACTTTAACTGCAATGTACATGTGGAAAAACACTGTTCCATGTCAGTCAAGAATACATGGCCTCAAGGAAGTACATTGTGAAATTGACTATATTTTACAAAATGCTCCCTCTGCTGCAGACAAACGATGTCACTGTTATAGTGGCTTGCTTTTGCCAGCTGTTATTGTGACAGGGCATTACTTTCAATAAACACATGCTCATTGCTTGACTAAGGTATCCATTTACACTCATTTACAGCTAGACAAACTGAGTTTAGGATGATGCCAGGAGCCAATAAATGCAAGCCATCCACAGTATGCAGCCGCTGGCATATGCTTGTAGGTTAAAGCAATGGGTAAAATTAATCATGAATATTAACATACTGAGAGAATAGGTCATACTGCATTACCATGTATCATCCATTACTCTCTAAGCAGATCTTCTACCGGGAAAAACGCCTGACCAGGGGATACAAGTTTAGCACATTTATTCCCCTGGCAGAGAGCAGAGGAATAAATAATGTATTATCCTGCCTTAACCCTGTAGTTCCTACATAGAATACTCCTATTTACTCATAAGGGAGAAAAATGTAAATAAAAGAAACATATTTTGGAAGATTGTTGTGAGAGGTGGCTATAAAAGCCTTGATCTGCCAATTGAGTGCCAGCTGGGGAAACAATGTGAGGACATCAACACAAGCAACCTCATTATATTTTAATAAATTTGCCAATTTACAAAAATTATTATAATAATTATAACTATTACAACAAACTATCAATCAGAGCAGTACCAGTAGTTCCACATAGTGAGAAACATTAGAGCCTTGTCCTCACCTTAATGTGGCTCTCCACAGGGGCATTAACACCTGGACTCTTGTCCCTTGCGGACTGGCTAAATGTATTACATTTTATGTGAAAATTAAATGCCAGGGGAGCTTTCTCACAGAAACATTGTCTCTTACAAAGGACTCTAGATGACTGATGAAACTATCTGTCCGTACAGACACTTGCTGAAAGGTATGACACTCTGAGCTTGCACTCTCAATTCCAGTAAATATCAGGGGAAGCACCATTTTTGTGGGGCCACACCTGGGATAAAACCCTAGTGAATATAAAGAATTTGAGAGGTAGCACGAAAGACTCCAATTTCATGCCAGTGTTGCTCGATTTCTGCTGGATGTGTGGGTACACAGATGTTCGCTATCATACAAGACAGAAAAACTTGATAAGCATTTCTGAACGAACAACTATGTAAGGCCATCAAATGATTCCAAACATCAAGTAAATAATGCAGTTCTTAGAAATCAATAGACATACACATGCTTTTTAACTGTGATGACCACTACAATACAAGTCAATCACCTTGAAGAAAAGTTTCAGTGGAGGAAAGTGGAGATCTCTGTGTCAAACCTGTAATTATTCCATTTTTGAAGAGACAAATGGACAAGGCTGTCAAATATGGTCTTAAAGAAAATTCAACTTTAAAGGTTAGATGTTTAGAACACATATGGAGTATCAAGTATTTTTTGGAATCATTCTTCAAGCCACTTAATGCATCTCAAAAGGTCAAAGAGAGGTATAATAGGATATAAGAAAATTTTCAAATAATTTCTTAATGTGACAATTCTAAAATTTAATCTAGACTATTAAATCTGTATATTATATTATATCTATTATATTATTATTTTAATATGAAATTTTAATTAACTGTCAGAAAGCAAAAACAAACATAGCCAATCCATGTTCTAAAGCTATTTTTCTACTACTTAAAAGATGAAAATAAGTGTGTCACCTCTATCATGGCAAAGTCATGTATAACACTAATCACACAAGCATTGAGAAAGCTCAACACTATCCACAGAAGAAAAAAGGAAGCTTCCTTTGTTGTTTTGGCCAACAGACTCTGGAAACATGTCTGTAAGGTTCTGATTTTTTAACATTAAAACACATAACTATTATAACTTTGAAGACACACTGCTTTTCTAATTAAACATATTACTAAAAAACTAAAAATCCAATAACACCGTATATCGATACTTAAAGAAAAAGCACTTTAAGAATAAATACAATATCATATCAAAACATCTGCAGTGACTCCCATTTCTAACAGTACATTAGCAGCTTGTTTTCATTGACTGACATGTTTCTCGGGCTATCACACTCAGCTGTTTTGACTGCCACTTGCTTGGCCGACCTCTCCCCCACCCACCTTCCACACTGTCACCAATATTCAGATGTATTGCCTCCAAACTGACAAGATGGCAGCAATCCCTAAACTCAACTTCAGACTTTAAACGGGCAATCTGGAAACCTACAGGTTATGTTATAGATGCTGATTCTGCATGTAGAATCTCTGGCATCCAGCCACATGTTTCTCCAGTTGGTTGCCATCTGCTTGTCAATAGACTGTCACAAAGTGAAGCATCCTGTTTTGTTTCACTTCATAGCTCAATGGTATATTATGTTTGGTTGAAAAGAAGCCACCACATCCCCAGTAGCACAATTGGACTCCATAGGGCTCATTGTGGCTGTTGCAGGAAGTAGGGACCACCAATTTCAAAGAGTTGCATTGAAAGACATGAATAGTGAGCTGGTGGTACAGAAGAATTTCTTCAGAGGAAAAGCATCTTTATGCACCACATTATCATTGTTCCTAAGCTAGAAGACCAGTGTGCATTAAATACTATTTCTACAGCTCCATTGAGCACAACCAACCTCCCTGATAGGACATTTAGCTATTGTTTGGTTCAACACGCTCCACTGTGCTATCTGACAGTAGACACTTTCTCCTTTGGCTCCTTTTGTATGTAGAGTAAAGCAAAATACGAATACCAATATCAAATGTCATTATAAAACGTCAGTGATGGCTTTGTAATGGGTCAGTGCAAAAGTAACAATTGCATTTTAGCTATCTCAGCATGCTCACCAAAAGCTGGTAGATAGGTTACTTAGTTACCCCATGTCACCTCCAGGTAACACATAACCTAGCTTGCCAGATATACAATGCTGGGTAAAAGCCTAACCAACGCACTGGATGTTCCTCCTGCTATCTCCGCTATCTATTTTGCAAGGGCACCGTCATTGCATCCGGGGTTCAGCGCAAGCAAGGACGATTGTGATGGATTTATAGAAATACAAACAAGCTAGAGCGTTTTTTCCCCAATTCCCAGAATAACTAAGCAGTGTAGCCAGACTAGAGCTGGGCAATATATTGATATTATTATATCGATATCGTGATATGAGACTAGATATCATCTTAGATTTTGGATATCATAATATGACATCAGTGTTGTCTTTTCATGGTTTTAAAGGCTGCATTACAGTAAAGTTATGTCATTTTCTGAACTTACCAGACTGTTGTAACTGTTCTATTGTATATATTGCCTTTACCACTTAGTCATAATATCCACATTACTGATGATTATTTATCAAAAATCGATATCGAGGTATTTGGTCAAAAATATCGTGAGATTTGATTTTCTCCATATCACCCAGCCCTAAGCCAGACCATATTCCAGTGCTGTGGAGATAGGTTTGGAAATGCAAGATTAGGTAACACACAACAAGTAACAAAGATTCGCTGAGATGTTTATGTGAATTTTCACAAGGCACTGGTCTGAACTAGGTTAATGGCATCTGCATGAAATAAAAATGCTTACAATCTTTGAAGATTAATGGCAAAGCAACGATGATACAAATCGGGAAACAAAGTGGTATCATAAAGCCTGACCAGTACATCAGAATGGCCAACATTATTGGCCAATATTAGCGTATTATAGATATAGTGTTATCAGGGCCAGATGTACGTACATTTGCGAATATAGTGTTATCAGCGCCATGGCCAACCCGCAAAAAGCGCCCTCTGTGATACAGCTTACGTCGTATTTACCAAACCTGCAGTTCATTGGGTAATCAGTGCCTTTCTCCGCCCACTATACCGTAAATTGCGCTGCAGCAAAGCATTAAGTACTTGTGGTATGATACGGCTGAGTGCAGAGTGCGATATTCCCACTGCTGATGCTATGATTGTTTGAAATGATCCTGATGTCGATATTTGTAATGTAGCGAAGAGTTTAACAACTGCTGGAATGGAATGTGAACACTGAGTCGGAGATTCAATGTTATCTTTGATTTCTTCCAGTAACTAATGTTGCAAAAGGCTGCTTAATCTGTAACGCTTAATGATTTCGTGTTCACTCAACTGAAAAAGTGTGATCCTTGTGGCAAAAATCCTTTCAGCTCGTCTCTTTGGCCTATGTCTTCGTCTTGCTCGGATTACTGCTGCCATTTCACCAGGAGGCATATGTGAGGAAACCCGCTTGCAGCTGGTTAACACCTGGCGCGCTGTCACGGGCGGTTTTTGTACATACCGTGGAATACATAATTAGGCGCACTTTACGCTTCCCCTCCCTTCTCTTTATGTAAACTCCCATTTCCCCTTAACCCTCCCGTTAATGCATATGCATAACACAGAAAAGCGCAATTTGCCATTTTCAGTTCCCGCGAAAGGCAGTCGGCGCTTTTACCTCAGTGCGGTCTGTTTGTACATACCTCGCCATGCTTTTATGCATTATGTTGCGAAACAAATATGCCTGAAGTGGTCGCAAAAGCGTTAGTACATCTGCCCTCAGTAACCTCAGTGTATCTGTAAGTCAAGGACTAACAAGTTACATATTTTTTATTACAAATTACATAACTGAAATTTCAAATATATCTTTAAGGTGATTTAGAATGATGTATCAGTTACCCAGTTAGTCAGGTTTATTTTCTCTAAAATGTCCCGCTCAGTATCATTTTGTTAAAAATCTTTGATTACCAGATTGAAGTGATTCTCATCAAATATGGTGTTAACGTTTTAACATGAAAGTCTCAGTCTCAGGTTGTAGCTTTTGCACACAGTGGCAAGAAAAGTGCTTCTTGTTACTTATGCACACTGGACAATGTTCTTATCATTGAAGGCCCCTCCATATCACACAGAGCTGCCCTCCAAAATAAATCTGCAATTTGTCAATGTTTTCAGAAAGCTTTTAAAAGAAGCACTAGGCTACCACTAAACAAGAATCACAGACAAAAAGACAGTACTTGCAGTGTATTTACAAGAGGATTGCATCCTCTCTAACTTCTCCCCTACAAATGGCATTAAACAAGGCAGAGAGAAAGCCAATGATTTATTTAAAGGTCCCAGGGGTATTTTGCCCTGTTGCTTAAGGGGCTTTTGCACCACTGCCTTGAAGTACTGAGCAGTCTAAGGAAATGTATAAATGGACAGAGACTGGAGATTGAAAGGCTAGGCTGTCAAACTTAGGGTTCATCAAAGATCACAAAAAGCTATTTGGGCTCTAAAAGGAAGTGGGTGTTTCAGTTACAGACATGCATAGCCTCTGTCAAGTTGAAGGTACATTTTATCTCTAATATTACACAGTGTAGAATTTATAAACAAATGCAGAGTTCATTTTCTACAGACACTAAGTAACATCTAACTTTGACAAAATACTTTTACTTCAAATATAGCAATTACTCTCTTCATCACTGGTACTCAGGGCAAATAACTATACTCAAGCAGTCCTAAATGCCTGCTTTTATCTGTCTAAGATGTAACATAACTGAAATGCATTTACTTGGCCTACTTATGATGTTACTGTTAAAGTGCACTGTAGCCATGATAGGAAAAGCAACTGTGAGATTTCAAAGAAATTTAGATAAGAATGCTTTTACATGCAGTTTAATGAACAAAAGTGTGCAAAATATCCTATACATATCACAAAGTCATTCCCATTCATTCTGTATAATTGTGAGGATTTCTATAAAAACTGAAGAATACAAGCAGGGTTCAAAAGTAACAAAGCTCTTAAAATAACAATAGAATTGTGTTATACTATAATTACCCCAGCATCCTTTCTCTACAATGACAACACTGTGCTTGTAAAACTCTACAAGGCAACTCAAAGTGCTTTACACAAATCATCAATCATTAAAGAACAAATAGCAAAAATAGGGAGTAAAATAAGAATACAAATAGTAATGAATACAAATTTAAAACCATTTAAGATACATTAAAAAAAAATCTGTATTAAAATTGTATACGAAATAAAATACAAGAATAAAAATCACTGTTCGATAAAAGAATTAACAAAAAGCAATTTTCAAAAAGTAAGGTCTTCAGCCTTGATTTAAAAGAGCTGAGAG
The DNA here is from genome assembly GCF_004354835.1 of Perca flavescens. NCBI lineage: Eukaryota > Metazoa > Chordata > Actinopteri > Perciformes > Percidae > Perca > Perca flavescens. Next base: position 15,437,422 of record NC_041347.1, on the reverse strand, counting down.
TTGGGGCAGACCTGCAGTTTTCTGGTATTTTGTTCCAGATATGCGGAGCATAAAAACTAAACGCTGCTTCTCCCTGTTTAGTTCTGACTCTGGGGACCACGAGCAAACCTGTTCCAGACGACCTGAGAGGTCTGGGTGGTTCATAAAGCACTAATAGATCTGAGATATATTTTGGTCCTAAGCCATTTAGGGACTTATAAACCAGCATAAGTATTTTGAAATCAATTCTCTGAGGCACAGGAAGCCAATGTAAAGTCTTTAGAACTGGAGTGATATGATCCACTTTTTTTGTCCTAGTGACAACTCTTGCTGCAGAATTTTGAATCAGCTGCAGCTGTCTAATTAGTTTTTTAGCAGTCCTGTAAGGACGCCGTTACAGTAGTCAAGTCTACTAAAAATAAAAGCATGGACCAGTTTTTCCAAATTCTGCTGAGACATAAGTCCTCTAATTCTTGATATATTCTTAAGATGGTAATAGGCTGATTTTATTATTGTCTTAATATGACTGTTAAAATTCAAGTCCGAGTCCATGACAACACCAAGATTTTTTGCTTTGTCTGTTGTTTTTAACAGGGCCATTTGAAGCTGTGCACTGACTTTCAGTTTCTCTTCTTTTTCTCCAAAAACAATCACCTCAGTTTTTTCTTCATTTAATTTAAGAAAATTCTGGCACATCCAGTTGTTGATTTGTTCAATGCAATTTGTCAGTTTTCTTATTGGACTATAGTCCCCTGGCGTTAAAGTTATATAAAGTTGTGTGTCGTCAGCATAGCTGTGGTGATTTATTTTGTTGTTTTCCATAATCTGAGCCAGTGGAAGAATGTAGATGTTGAATAAGAGAGGTCCCAGAAATGAACATTGGGGAACTCCACATGTCATAATTTTACGCTCAGATACATAATCGCCTATAGACACAAAGTAGTCTCTGTTCTTTAGATATGATTCAAACCAGTTAAGAACTGATCCTGAAAGGCCAACCCAGTTTTTCAGTCGATCTAGTAGTATGTCATGGTCGACCGTGTCAAATGCCGCACTAAGATCAAGTAACACCAAGACTGAGGTTTTGCCACTATCTGTGTTAGAGTGGATGTCATTAAAAACTTTTACAAGAGCCGTCTCAGTGCTGTGGTGTGGTCGGAAACCTGATTGGAAAGCATCAAAACTGTTGTTTACAAATAAAAATTGGGTAAGTTGTTGAAAAACCACTTTTTCAATGATTTTGCTTAAAAATGGTAGGTTTGATATTTGCCTATAATTGCTCAGTAGCGATGTATCTAGATTATTCTTTTTTAAAAGAGGCTTGATGACTGCAGTTTTTAGGGCCTTTGGAAAAGTACCTGTAAAAAGAGATGTGTTTATAATATGTAGGAGATCTGAAGCCAAACAGTTTAAAACATTTTTAAAAACATTTGTTGGTAAAATATCGAGGCAATAGGAGGAGGTTTTTAATTGTTGTATAATGTCCTCCAGGTTATTGTGGTTGATCATATGAAATTGTGTCATAATGGAATTTATATTGCTTGGTCTCTGTGACAACACCGGACCTGTGCTTGATACGGACGCATTCACTGTCTGTACTACAGGGTAATTATACAGCAGAAAAGTGGATTCAAAACTGATGCAGAAATGCTGACAGTGTCAACTATAGGTTTGGTTAAGCTTTTGTCCAGAGGAAAATGTACACATTTCTGAACAAACAACTGACAGAAATTCACCAAATGACAACTATGTAAGGCCATCAAATGATTCCAAACATCAAGTAAATAATGCAGTTCTTAGAAATCAATAGACATACACATGCTTTTTAACTGTGATGACCACTACAATACAAGTCAATCACCTTGAAGAAAAACATGTTTCAGTGGAGGAAACATGTTTTGTCAAATCTGTAATTATTCCATTTTTGAAGAGACAAATGGACAGGGCTGTCAAATATGGTCTTAAAGAAAATTCTACTTTAAAGGTTAGATTTGTAAGGAGGTTGTGCATACAACAAACATGGAGCTTGGTCTCCACCTACTGGCAAATAAAAAAACAATGCCCCAATGCAAAACAAAAAAAGAATTGATTCATCATATTTTAATATTATTATTGTAGCCTTCCTCAGCTCACAGTCCTCCTAAAAATGTCATCTTCACAAACATCTATTCACTGCAGAGACACTGTATAGTATGGTCACATAGAAATGCATCATGGATCCCATTTAGTTTAAGCAAATTATCCGAATATGTGACAATCTCACTCAATATATTACTATAAAACCTACTTTCTACTATTATTTTAAAGATAAGAAAATAATCTTAAGAACAGCACAATGGTCTGAGTAACATGTCATATGCTGCATCAGTAATAGGCATCTCTAAGCTCGGAATGCATTTGCAATATTTAAAATGCACTAGCTTTATTCCAAAAATATGCTTTGAGGTACTTGAGGTACACAATATCAATCAAAATGGCAAGGCTCTGATTTTTGTATTTTAGGGTGATATTACAAGCACTCAGCCTTCCTTGTCAACAGCCAAAGGTTACAAGACCACAACAAATTCAGAAGCAGATCATTCTGCACCACACACTCCCAGAGCTACGATCACATGGATATATGCTTGAGGCAAGTAGCAAACTCTTTCAAGCGTCTCCCTTATCCCTTTCCTAGCTCCTGGAATGCATACTCTTGGTATGTCTAAGACTTTTTAGCTGGAATCGATTTATATTGAACTATTGGATATATGAAACAAATACAAACTTTATTTGTAATACAATGCCTATTTAACAGACAATTTAGAATCATAGTATGCATCAATTTCTTGAGTGTAACTTCACCATAAACATGGTTTCTAAGCAGTGTGGCCATTAGATGAATTAAATTACTGCATTCACGACTAAGCCTGCATAATTATTGATTTATTTAAGTCTCTGTAATGCAAAGTTTCAATTAAGGGGGATATCTAATCTAAACTATAGATATAAATAGTGAAAATCATATTTGTGTACTCTGGGCCCTTGAATGCTAGATTCATGTGCAGTGTCCATGGTCTGTAAAAGACAATTTTCTGATGTCATTATACCAGTGGAAGTGGTTTCTTTGATTGGGCTGTCTGGGCAAAGAGACATCTTGTCTTGCATTTGGCATTTCTGAACAGACGGTACATAACAGTGTTGCTGACAGGCACTTTAAGCCAGCATCTGTTAGAAAACATGTGATCTAGTGTCTTTGGCATGACTGAATTTGCTATCGTCAAAGACAAAAAACTCATGTTATCCTTGAATATGACAATCATGAAGAAATTTCAGTGGCACTAATAGCTTTCAGTTAGGAATTTATCAGCCAAATGGCCTGGATACTGTCCCAATAAATTGCAACCATGCTCAAATACTGGAATTATGGAGGGATACATGGGGACTGGACCTGGCCTTTCTCATAGTAAGAGAATCAGGCAGGATAAGTCCAAGATGCTACTTATGATACAACACAGTATGCCACAAGCCAAAAACAGTCACTGTCAGTGCCAGCAAAACATCATCATTTTTATGAATGCAAACTAAATGTGAGAAAAACGACAAGTAAAGCAATTGAAGATGGATGTAGCTAAAGGCTGGCTTGGATAGTAATACTACTAAATTTCTGCACCGAAAATAATTTCTTGGTTATTTCCACTGCGTTTTTTGTTATTGTTGTTGTTTCGTTTTGCCAAGACGAACAGGCAAGGAACACAAGCCCTGCAATGATCGCAAAGGTGGTAAACAAACTGTTTTCCCATCCAGTACATATTTGAAAAATAAAATAAGGTAAATACAACAGTAAATAATTCTTAAAATCTTCAAAACTAACTTTTTTTACTGGCACAAATTGGATTGTTGGCACATCCCAATGTTTTTTTATTATATCCTTTAACGGGTAATACAAGAGTAAACTCGTAAAATTTTAAAATACCCAAACAGCAGCGGTAACACTCAATGCCTGTAAGTGGTGCAGGTGTCAAAATTGCTGCAGCTATTACATTACTTGCCTGTAGATGGTAAGTCAAGTTTACAGTTGTAAGTCTAAACATAGCAGGAAAAGCACAGGTTAACCCTTGTGTTGACTTCGGGTCAGATTGATCCGTTTTCAATTTTTGTTTTATATCAGAAAATATGGGATGTGGAAATAAGCTCTGAAAATGTGTAAAAGAAACATTTAACAATTTAAAACGTTGGAAAAAGCAAAAACAAATGGCGTCAAAAAAAAGATGGGAAGACAACACAAGGGTTAAATTAAGTACCCTAGTAAGACATGACAGTGTGCCAGAGTACATAATACCAGGACCCTGGCGGTAGCTCACCTAAATGGAATCAGTCATTTTTCAGTCAGTTTAAAAGTTTTCCGTGAGCTTTTGAGAGGCGGTGAGCCGAGCTGCATGCTCCTCATTTGCATCAAGTTGCCTTAATTCAACTTTATTCAAATGAGCAGCCGGCGACTCGACTCCCCGCTTCTCCAAAGTCCTCGCAATGCTACCAGAATGCAATGCACGGCTGCTCCCATAGAAATTAATGGGAAGCGTGGAAATGATGCTGCCGGTGGACACGTACTATTAGTCTTGCATTGCCAGACGTTACTCCACAGCGCTGCATCCAGGTAGACAAATGTCAGTTCATTTGAATTGCATAGCTATGTGAAATTGTTAAACTTGTTTATTTCTGTTGTTATTTTCTAGGGCTGCCACCTCTTAGTCGATTAGTCGACTAATTGGTCGTTTTGGTCTTAGTCGACTAAGATTTCTTTAGTCGATTAGTCATTTTTTATGCTTATTCATACTTAATTACTTATTTCCAAGAAACTTCTGAGCACATTCATGGTAAACACAAGATTTAAAGTGGTGCTTTTGCAGGATTAATTGTGGAGAAACTCAGTTTTACAGATTAATTAACTACATTTATATTGTGCTTTTCTAGTCTTAACCACCTCTCAAAGCGCACAGCTCTGTCAATTAAATCAACTAATCGATTAGTCGACAAAATCATATAAGTGTTAGTCGACTAAGAATTTCTTTAGTCGAGGACAGCCCTATTATTTTCAGCCATAACTGTAACGTTTAAAGATATATAGTTAAACACGGAGGTCCGACTTATCGGACGTTTCTGCTGTGCTTATTTTATGTAGTGTGTTGTTTCGCTAGTGTCTAGGATAAACCAAATCTAACATATTACAGACAGCAACATCTCACCGACTGACTGCTAGTTTTGGGTGGTGTCATTTTCTTTAGTCTGTGGCCCAACAGGTAAATAGGTCTCCAACGTTAGTTAATTTTAGATGAATGAGATGAGAGTATATAGAGTGTTCCTTGCCCCTGTTTGCGCAGCACCGTTAAAGTATGGGACACAGGAGTTTTCTATCGGGAAGATATCGTAAACAAACATTGCGACTGGGTCTATAGAGCTTTTTCACGGCAGACATTTTGACATGTCATAGTAGGATAAGCACAGGTGAATTTGATAACATTAATGAGAGCTGCATTACATTTAGAGAAATTGCGCATGCTGGCTCACTGCAATAGCTTACTGGGACACTTAATGTAACTGAGCAATCGTTAAGGTTAACAATTTCACCCTGTCTGCTTTAAAAAGGATCCATCAACATGTTAGGCTTTCAAGGACCTCAACAGTCACACAGTGTGTTTTCACTTATTGTGGCTAATTGAACTTCTGTTCAGGTTGAAGTTAGCCTGTGAAATGGTCACGTCATTTTTAATCTACGCAGTGTTTCCTCTATGTTGATAGCATAGTGGCGGTGCGCCACGGTAAAATTTCCAGCGCCACGGTATCAGAAATAGGGCAGACGCACAACAGGATTTTCGCTATGTACCACCGTTCCTTCGGCTGTTTATGAAAAGTCATAAAGTCGTAGAGCCGTCTGCTCTACTGAACTGGGTTTAGGAAAAGAAGAATGGGACGGTTGGGTTTAGGAAAAGAACAGGGAAAGGAAACGTGACACGCGGGACATGGTCCCCTGTCTCTGGGGGACGCGGGACAACAATGGGACAGTTGGGTTTAGGAAAAGAAGAACGTGGAAAGGAAACGTGACACGCGGGACAAGGTCCCCGGTCTCTGGGGTGAAAGTCCTGTGTTGTTTGACCCATCCACCACCCCAACCAACCTCCCTACGCAAATTTTTGGCCTTTCATACTACTCCCTACTGTAGTCGCTCTTAATACATTATTTTAAAAAAACGTGCTGACCATCACGAAAAAAACTAGATAAACATGTCCGTGTACACGAATCAATAGATTAAATTACGTGACCATTTCACAAACTGCCATGAGAGTTGGTTGGGCCTGGATACAAGCAACGTGTTTAGCCGTACCAAGGTTATAACAAACAACTGGAATGCAAACCTAAGAAAGAAACCTAACTTAACCTACAGCTACTGACAATAATAAGGTATCAACTTTAAATCAGTGCTCAACACTGACAACACCAAAATGTTACAATAGGCTTGTTCGAGAAGAGCCAGGTCTGCGCAGAATCGATCACCGGCGATCGCCGCCCAATGCATGCTGGTTAGATTTGTGTCCGACTTGATCCCGACTTGCTCCGACGTCATGCACACGTGGGCAACGTAGTCTCACGAGATCAAGGCGGCCAAGCTGATCTAACAGCTGACTGGTTCAGAATCGACTCAACATGACAAGGTTTTATATAAACCTTTTATTGATTTTGAATTGGAGGGATTTTAACCGCTATTTGTCTGATTTAAAGGCTTATTCTGTACAGAACACCTGTTGTGTGGCTGATAGTTACGTTTAGAAATCAGAGAGACTAAATCCGTTCAGATTATGGATCATCTACAGTGTGTTGTTAATTAAAATCAGCAACAGATCGCACGTAGAGCATTTTGACTGCTACTCTGTGATAATAAAAACAACTGGAGACTGTGTACAAGCAGATATATGGGTCTGATAACATTTTATTAAATCGGAATCAGTGTCACTGAATCACAGTGTTTCTGTGACTTCCTGTTCAGCCTGAAGGCTGCTGTAATCGGCTGGAAACTGTCCGATTTGACAGCAGATTTTTGTCACCACCCCCGGCTGCTCTCGTCCACTTTACAGGCGAGGCGCAGTTCATCTCGAACGAGCTCATCTCGAACGAGCCTATTCACTTAGGCTACAATGAACTCATAAGAACAGTCAGAGTATTCTGGAGATAGCTGTTTTTTTTTTTTTTTTTTTTACCACTGCTATGGTAATCTTGACTAACCAGTCTTATAAACTTTTTTATCAACTTGATCTGTAAGCACAGCATTTTCCTATCCAGTTTCTCCTTTACATAAAGTCTGTAGCTAGTCACATGCAACAATATGCAAAGCAGCATACTTTATATGATAAAACAACATAGCAGGGTCCAGCATAGAAAAAAAAAAAAAAAATATATATATATATATATATATATATATATATATATATATATATATATATATATATATAGGCAAAAATAGAACCTCTGCGTATCTGCTCTGGGGGGCTGTGGACCACCGGAGCTGGGACGCAGTTGATACGCAGCCGTTCCGCAGTCAGTGGAAATACACACATTGACTTTAATGGAAACCTATTGACTCCGCCGCCGTGGAAACAGTGGAAATTGCCAGTAAGAAATGCATAACATAAATTGCAAATGGTGTAAAGATGTGAGTAAATATGATCATCGTTGCCCATCATTATGAAACAGTGGGGAATTTATCAATTATACTAAAATGCCTTCATATGAAGGTCATGAAAACAATTCCCCTTGTGTTCACGAGTAATATAGTTATGGGAATACTCTATGTGCTCCATCTACAGCGCAACAAGTTACATCCAAGGAAAAACATTTCTGCATACTTAATATACAACAGTAAATGTAATTTATTATCGACAGCTTTAGTTAATGTTAGCTACCTGCTATTTGACAAATTCCATTCGTTTTAATGGTCATAGTGGACATTTTGCCAGATAAAAATGTAAATCTTCGATATCTCTGATATATTGCATCATCATGGAAAACAAACTGTTCAGTCTGTCCATTTACATTACCTTTTTCACTACTGGTTATTTCAACAGTACTGCCCTGATTACAGTTAATTGTATTATTAGTCTCATTCATTTATGTTTTTTTTTTATTTTATTCACGTTTTGGGAATATATATATTTTAACACCGAGAGGATGCTCTAGGATAACTGAGCTACTCTATGGAATTTTAATATATATCTTAAAGTGATAGCAGGTGCAAAACTGCTCCAGAGCAGGTAAGATGTCCAACCCAAGTTACTATAAATACTATACAGTGGGGGAAATAAGTATTTGACCCCTTGCTGATTTTGCAGGTTTGCCCACTTACAAAGAATGCAAAAATCTACAATTTTAATCATATGTACATTCTAACAGTGAAAGACAGAATCCCAAAGAAAATTCCAGAAAATCGCATCATATGAATTTATTAAAATTGATAACCATCTGATGAGGAAAAACAAGTATTTGACCCCCTGGACAAACACCATGTTAATATTTTGTAGAAAAGCCATTATTGGCCAGCACAGATGTCGAACGGTTTTTATAGTTGGTGACAAGGTTTGTGCACATTTCGGCAGGGATGTTGGCCCACTCCTCCCTGCAGACAGCCTCCAAATCATTCAGGTTCCGAGGTTGTCGCCTGGCAACTCGAATTTTAAGCTCCCTCCAAAGATTTTCAATCGGATTCAGGTCTGGAGACTGGCTAGGCCACTCCAGAACCTTGATGTGCTTCTTCTTCAGCCACTCTTTTATTGCTTTGGCGGTGTGCTTAGGGTCGTTGTCGTGCTGAAACACCCATCCTCGACCCATCTTCAGCTCTCTCACTGAGGGAAGGAGATGTCGGTCCAGAATTCCACGATACATGGCCCCGTCCATCCTCCCCTCAATACGATGGAGTTGTCCCGTCCCCTTGGCTGAAAAGCACCCCCAAAGCATGATGTTGCCACCACCATGCTTGACGGTGGGGATGGTGTTCTTTGGGTTGTACTCGGTGTTCTTTGCCCTCCAAACACGACGAGTTGAGTTGAGGCCAAAAAGTTCTATTTTGGTCTCATCTGACCACATCACCTTCTTCCAGGCCTCTTCTGAGTCGTCCAGGTGGTGAATGGCGAACTTCATGCGGGCCTGTACATGTTTCTTCTTGAGCAGGGGGACCTTCTGCGTGCGCTGCAGGATTTCAATCCATGACGGCGTAGTGTGTTACCAACAGTTTCTTTTGTAATTGTGGTCCCAGCTGCCTTCAGTTGATTCATCAGTTCCCCCCTTGTGGTTTTGGGATGATTCCTCACCGTTCGCATGATCAGGGACACCCCACGAGGCAAGATCTTGTGTGGAGGCCCAGACCGAGGGAGTTGGCGGTGGTGTGGTCCTTCTTCCATTTCCTGATAACTGCACCGACAGTTGATCTTTTCTCTCAAGTTGCTTTCCGATTCTCTTGTAGCCCATCCCAGCCTTGTGCAGATCAACAATCTTGTCCCTGATGTCCGTAGAAAGCTCTTTGGTCTTGCCCATGGTGGTGATGTTGGATGCTGGTTGTTTGGGTGTTGACAGGTGTCTTTTATACAGGTAACGAGGTGAGGCAGGTGTATTTGATGTAGATAATTGGTTCGGATTGGGGCTGTGTCTTAAAGAAAGACTAACTGGCTTGTAGGAGCCAGAATACTTGCTGTTTGTCCAGGGGGTCAAATACTTGTTTTTCCTCATCAGATGGTTATCAATTTTAATAAATTCATATGATGTGATTTTCTGGAATTTTCTTTGGGATTCTGTCTTTCACTGTTAGAATGTACATATGATTAAAATTGTAGATTTTTGCATTCTTTGTAAGTGGGCAAACCTGCAAAATCAGCAAGGGGTCAAATACTTATTTCCCCCACTGTAGTTTATACACTACCCTGTGTAAAGTGAGTCATTGTTGGAAACAATGAGCCAGTGTGAATCCCAAAGTTAGACTGCTAACCCACTAAAATTGCTGTGTGGGTGAGTCAGGCCCCAGGTGTTATTAAAATTTAATTGGCACTAACTTTAATTGAAAGAAGAAATAGGGTTGATGTCATAGAAGAACGACGAAGCACACTTATAATCATTGATCTCAAAACAGCTAACCTCAATGAATACATTTAAACAAAAGAGCAAATTCAGAGAATGAGAGATTTATTTCCACTAGATTCTGCAGTAAATTATCGTATCTACTTAAGATTTTGTTATTTTTTATGTGCACCCACACAGAGAGGTATGAAGAGAATGCACTTACTGTAATATCCATACAGCACAGTGTCTTCAATTTGCTCTCTCGTCTCATTGTTCGCTGCCCATTCCTGGATGTTACCAAAAAAAAAAAATCCATAATGAAAATTCAAATTAAGTTTAACAGTAAAGGACACAAGTGTAATAACCAATGAGAACAGGCATCAATTAGAGTAAAGCTCATTACACTATAAAATATAGTGTGATAATTAACACAAACACAGAGGGAGGTATGGTGTATATTCTGAACACTATTAATTCCTTCACTCTTATAACCATTTAGGGCAGAGACATGAAACAAAAAGCGCAATACACCCGATTAATGAATGAATCCAAGACCTTGGAAAGGGGTAGGTCAAGCTTAACTAGCAAGCACATAGACTATAGCAGTGCTCTGGCAGTTTTGTTTATATAGTTTCACAAACTAAATTTAGACATAGAGAATGATGCAAAACTGACAGTTACTGGAGGAATTAATTTTAAGTTGTCAGACCTTGGTCTAAATCTATTTTTATTTATGTATAGCACAGGTGTAGGAAATTATTAATCATGAGCTTTAATTTACTGCATTTTACTTTAAGAATGAATTCTTCAATTGAAAAAAACTGAAAAGCTGCAAACAAGATTGAAAGTCAGGTATTGTTTTGGAGTAAAGTAAAATGTTTGTGACAGTTTCTGCAGTGTCATGATTCTCGATTCTGCTCTAACACATGCAGAAATTATCTTGTCCCATTAGAAGCTAGTATTATTATTCTTTCATTTTTCTGTTTACACTTGGCAAATTTCAGCAGAAAAGCCACCACCTAATTTCATGCCTATTTACTGATTTGTATTTTTCTTTATTACAAAGTATGATCACCAATAAATCATGTTTGATTAGGTGAATGAGGGATTATTTCCCTGGTAAATTAACATTTTCAGCCTACTTTAGGTGGCCATGACTAAATGGTATGGAAAAAAACAACCCTTTAGCAATCAAAGCAGCTCACAACCCACAGAAGAAACAGATTACCTACTGTTCAAATCAAGATGCCATTACACGCAGCAAAATCTTCAAATAGATAGAAACAAATGTAATAACTTTGCAAAAACATTATGAGCCAAGAAATACCTTTAGCTTTTAGATAGAACTAAATCAATATCCACTTTGTGTAATTCTAAGAAAATTACAAAGTTAAAATCTGCCTCAGGAAAACTTGTTAGCATTTCTCAAATTGATTTAACTGGTACTAACCTTATAGGTACCATTGGGATACTTCATGAATGAAACAAGGAATATATCCACTGGAAGAAGTGCAGAGGTTATCAAAGCAATGGCCAGTGCACATATTGCTGTGATAGTTGAAACAACTTCACTCTCTTGACGACTTTGAAATTTCCGAATGTAGACCCAACAGAAAGCCAGGATTACCTGAAGGGGGGCATTTAATAATCAAGTTAAAACAAGTGGAGAATAATCCCATTATGAGGAACAATAAAATGAGGAATATGGTGGCAAAACAATATTTGGCATAGACAATGAAATTTACAACCAAAATATTACTATTAAATCTGAGGATTATATAGAGTACATTTTCATTTTTTACTAGGTTAATAAAATAATGAGATAATAAAAAGAAAACATTAATGGGAGATTTGAAACATGGGTTGAAACAACTGTAAAATATGATGCAATCTGATATAATACCCGGCAACAAATACTATTTACTCCATTGATCACTGTTTTTATTGAACTTTATACTGTGCGTTCACAATTTGTGACCTCTTACGCCTCCTCAACACTGCTTCGAAACTCTAGATTCAGTGCGCGCGCACGTGCGTGCATGCGTGTGTTTGTGTGTGTGTTGCTGACTCCCAAAAAGAAATACTCAAACCAAAGTGTTAACACAACAAGGAGGGGATTATTCACTGAGAATAGCCTGACTGCAGGTGGTAGGGAACAGCTGATCTGATTATATCATACTCCCTCCTTCACAAACATTGGTAAGGACTGACAGGAAATAAAGTTGACTTTTGATAAGAAGCAGAATAATAGACAATTATGTACTACACCTTTCTTTTTCTTACTTTGAATTTGCTAATGTATGTTGCTGTTTAACATGAAAAAGACAAACAAACAAAAAGGAGAGGGGATTGTCAATGTAACAGGCAGGAAAGTCATTAGACAGAGAAGCAAATAAGGGTCTCCAAAATGACAAGGTCATATTCAAGGCACACACGCAGTAAGAAGTGAGGACACTGCTAAAACTAGTCCCTTTAGATCAAGGCCTGCCATTCACGGACAGGATCAATTAAAGGCCCGCAGCCTTAAGCCTCTGGCTGCTTGTTTTGCCAGGTAAAGAGGCGGGCTTTGCATTCAAATAAGATCCATTGAAAGGTTTGTTCAAATAAATGGGCTGCTGGTGGTGGGAAGGGAGGCAGAGCGATTTATTGGCATTCAGGCATTCTTCTGGACGGCATGTGACTCTGAGAGACAGAGGGGACAGCTGAGATAATGACTGCTCAATTAGGCAGCAGACTACCTAGCTGACCAACTTCAAGGCATTCAGTTAAGTAACGTTTCCACTGAAGTCACGGTCTCTAAATGGGTCAGAAAGTACGACTCACAGAAACGGAAAGGTTACATATGTGTGTTTGCAGTGATGAAAAGCAGCCTTTTTTGCTTTTCCAGCAGCACTCAATTATTTATTCGGGAGACCATAACTTCAGTAAAGCGCATTTAAAACCTTGTGGTGAAACCTAACTACGCAATAGCACAGTAGAATGTTGTTAACGAGAAAGTCTTATCGGAGATGTTCATTTTCTGTTTTATAGAGTAGAAATCCCTGCTATTCTCGACGTAGTGGTGTTTTACAGTGCTCCTGCTTATAATAGTATGAAATATAAACGTATACTACACTGTAAGTGTTTGTAAGTGCTTCCTACAAAACAACAGCATGTAAGTGTGTCATGGCTAATGTTAGCCTAAACCAATCCAATGCCAATATTGACGACACGTTAATACACCGGAGCCAGGTCGCGCAACTCTTCCCCTGCTAAACATCTCAAACTAATTGTATGACGCTCCGCTAGTTGACGATACGACAGACAACTACACATTTGCTTACCAAAAGTATAAAGGTGAAAATAGACCATCCGAGAACAGACTCGGAGAGCAACGACTGATCCGCCATCTTCACTTCCTGCAATAACAAACCCACGTGTTCCCGTTGACGTCACCAAGAGGCGGGGCAGAGCGAGCCGTGGCCGTGACGTCTCCGCAGAAAATCACATGTCTGTTGATGTCCATCTGCTCAATATTGTCCTTGGTAATGTCTTTTATAAATTATTCTTTGTATTTTGGAAATTGGAAAAAAATATTTTAAAAGTAATGTCCATATGTGTTGATGATTACAGCAGTTTTAGTGAATTGCAAACAGTTTCATATACTGTGTATGTATATATATATATATATATATATATATATATATATATATATATATATATATATATATATATATATATATATATATATATCATTTTTTTACAGCTATTCTCATTAAGCAATGGATCATATCATCTTATAAGCAGATAAAATACAAATACTCAAGTAAAGTATTTTAAAATTATACTTTACATTATGGTATTTGTCTCTGTGACTAAATGTCTTTAGTTTCCACCACTGCATACAATTACATTGGATTGACAGGCATTCATCTGTTATCTCTAATACTGAATAAAACCAAATGACATCCACAGAGTTACATTCAGGATCAAAGTTCTTTTTTGCTCAAAGCACACACAAAGGTGGCACCTGTGCTAAGCAGTGGGTCATGTAGGCATGTATCAGCGCCCTCCACTCCGGGAATTGATGGGCACATCTGGGCCAATTGGACTAGCCATTTGGCACATGGTCTGCCCAGTGGGCATTGGCCAGACATTCAGTATTCATCCAGTATTTCCAGAAAAACTAATCTGTTTCATTGAGCTTTAAATTTGCTGAACAACTAGAAATAGGTCACTGGAAATTAGGGTGTATGGCACCTGTAGCTGCATTCCCATGTGTAGAGCAGATCATTGGGGTAATACTTGCAATCAATTATCCACCGCAGTGGCCCACACCAGCAAACAGCCTCTTTGGTATTTCTTGTAAAATGCATATTGTTAACAAGCCAAATGTAAAACTCCATGTGTACAGCTTTCTGACTAGTGACTCACTGGAAGAGTGACTTTTATGAAAATCACAGATCTATACTGTATGTCTGACATGTTTGTTTAGATTTCCACTAAGGCCTCAGGGATATGTAAAACCAATATTTATTGTTTACCTCTTATGTGTCATATTCTGGCCAACATAAAGTCATTTTCAATACAGGTTTTACAGTATGACAGAAATCAATAGTGGTGGATATTCCTGCTGCTACTTAAGAAACTTTTTAAGGTCTTTCATTTTTATATTCTTCATCTCAATGACTAGAGGGGGCATGGATTCCTAAAAAACACTGTATGTATTTTTTTTTTATTATTAATTTTTTTTTAGCAACACCAATCAAGTTTAAAAGAAAACTGCCTCTTTAGAGGTGTGAGCTTCCGTTTCATTCAGCAGGGGATCCAAATGCAGAAATGGGATTTTAAAAACTTTTTCAGACTATATGTGAAGTGTAACAATCAGCTTTGTTTTTGTTTTTTGTGCATGCAGAGGTTCCACCCATGTGCTAGGTAAATTTCTTTTTTTATTCCAATTTATCTTGCATGCAGACCCCATGGTATCTAAATCTAAAGAATCTGCTGGTTTTTATTCTACCACCCATCTCACAGTTTTGAGCGCATAGTTTCAGGAGAAGTCTTCTCCATTTGTGGAGTATATCGTCCCTTAAATTAAAACTGTTTAAGAGTACGCAGTCATGCTTCATCATGTCTGGAATTATTGAGACAAAATGAAATTATTACTTTAGTAATTAGTATTGCAAGGGAAAGACTATAACAGACCACATTGACATTGAGGCTCTAAAGTTTCTGAAAGTGCAAATAGTTCTTTTCTATATTGTATCGGAGGACATTAGTCTGTTACTAATTGGTATGAAGAACATTCTTACCGGTTAATTAGTCCGCCACTGTTGGTTTGGACACTTTCAAACTCAACTCACAAAAATCAATTACCATATATCTAAACTTCATTTATGCAGCTGACTTTAACATTTTTAATTAGACTAATGCAATTTCTTCACAACCCATTTTTCACTAGCACAGGGAAGGTAGGTCAACCTAATTCATGCAACCTTTCAAAACTGCAAATGCCTTTATCACGCAGCTTGGCAACGTGCCCTAAAGGAAACCATGTACATAAGTATATTAATAGGAGAGAAAATGGTAGGAAATTGTCAAGATATTTGTCAATCAAGGAAAGATTGAGAGAATAGATGACTTCAATTTGATTAGTGTAGATGCTTTTTGTGGTAAATGAACCTGTTAGATTTAGTAATCAATATATTGATTTTACTGAAGACTATCATTCTATGTGTTTGAGTTGTGACTTTGCCAGAGAGTCATCTGTCACCTGAGAGTTAACATTAAAGGGCCATTGTTCTGGGCTAAGGTACTGTACTTGACACATGGTAAATGAGTGACTGAATCAACCTTGTCATGAGGTCAGCAATTGTTTTTTGTTTACTTATATATACTTGTATGATAAATAAGGCAAGGCACTCTGAAAGTCTGGAGAGAACACCAGGTGCAGGTCTTCTTTACATGCTGCATGAAGTTAGGAGATTTGATTAATCACATCATCGACCCTGTAATCTTTTTTGAAGAATCTCTCATATGTTGTTTTATATCCTTCTTTTACTGTAATTTCATAAAAATACTCAGCTGGAGGGGTTCCTGCAGTGAGCAGTTCACAGAACCGTTACACCGTTTTCTCTAATGGATGATAGTTCTGTCTTAGCAGAATAATAGTATCACATCCACCTCTCATTTCATTTCTGAAAACCAAACCAGTTTACTCACCCCAGCTGAAAAGTGCTTGCTGCCATATCAAATTTGGCCTTTAATTCTGAAAATGAAAATGCACTGTCACCATTTAATGTGACCTCCTCCCACTGACTTGGTGGGAAAATTGCTGGAGATCACGTGGATGAAAACAGACAGGGATAAAGTAAAGGGGGGTTGGTTGGATGTGGGGTGGGTGTATGTTGTTGTCAATGTGATGTGTGATGTGGTGATATGGGGTCAGTTTTTGAATATTTCTAATTTAGCGTGACAGAAGCTGCACTGTAACCTCAACTAAATCACCTTATTAATGTTCAGTGGCCTCACCTTACTTTAACCTTGACTATAACATTAACTTAGGGTGTGTATCATTTGCAGGTCGTGCTGTTAGCCATCATAGGGGAATCTATATAAAATATCACGTGCACAATTTATTAGAGCAGGTTGCTGAAGAACCCTCACAATGCAGTGTGCTGTAAAGCAGGAGCAGTTTTTGGACAGACAGGAGATTGAAACGAACAAATGCAAAATGATCAAATTCAATGCAGGAAATACTGTTGGTGCAATGTAGCTTATAATGACCAACAATAAGATACCTCATTTTCTTTTTTTTTACATTTTCATGGATTATGTTTTTTTGTGCACTCAAGGGAATGACAATCACGCTATTGTTGATTTATTCATTTTAATGATGTCTTTTATCTATTTTTGCAAGAACTAATACAACTTATAAGTTATTTTGCATTTAAAGTTTCTGTTACCTCAACTGACTTTGGGCGATTTAGCACATTCATTTATGTCTGTACTTGTGCCTCATGGTAAAAGTTGATTCCACGCCACTAAACGTTTGAGTTGATATCAAGAGAACACACACAGCTATCCCAGTGAGGTTGCCACCAACAGATTTTCTTTCATTACATATCAATAGATGGGTCAATTATATGATCGTATTTCAAGAATATCCCTCAGAACTATAAAGTATAGCTACAGGCCAAACTGACATGTTATTATATCTTTTTGTCTACATACTGGGAGCTTAGGTGAGCTCTCAGAAAGGATGAATGAGACTCCTTAATGGCTTTTGTGATTTTTATGAGCACATGAAAGGTACATCAATGGTTATGTCTGCATACAGATTAGTGACACAGTAATGCTGTCTTTGTCTATGCTTTGCCATATGTCAATTTAGTGAATGATAAAACAGTAAAACGGACAGGTGTTTTGCCTCTAAAGCCCTTCAACAACAGGGACTTGACTGGTGTAGTGAAGTGTGTTTGTATTCAAGGCGAACAACTGCTTGCCCAAAACAATAGTGTTTGCTGAGGTTACATACATCCTGTACAAATACGATGCTATAAACATGCAGAAGCACATACTCTTATGCACACATAAAAACACAAAGAGTAGCCTGCTGTATTTGTCATACTTCTATAGGAAGCAGAACAAAGTTATTCAACACAGTAAATTGTTGATCTGTGTTGTTTAGGTTAAAGAACATATTGCCTTTGATTGTGTGTATAGAACTTATCATGTGTTAATAGCCCCACACATTTCATGTTCACTTTCAAATGAATAATGAAACATCATAAGCACCTTAGAGAAATTCATATCATTGAAGAAAGTTGTACAGCTCTTTGCAAAAAAAAAAACAGCATATTGAAACCTGATCTGGTTTGTATGCAGCTTCAGCTCAGCATGGTATCTTGAACACTTATCAGTGATATGATTTGGTGAATTGATTGCATTATTTTCACATTGATTAAAAATGTTAAAACAATTAATCATAAACAGATTACATAGTATGAACTGAAATTGTTGGAGTAAACTCCTGCAGCTACTGTATCGACGAGAAGTCATTCTTTTTGGATGCTACGTCCAGGTCATGAATACTATCACTGAGAGCAGTTCCAGTCGGATCAATATACTGTAAATGTGTCCCATACATCAAAACACTACTTTCACAACATCTGAAAAGCAACTCAGAATAATACCCAAATGTTCTGTGATGGCAGCAGTCGCAAGCAAAAAAAGTAAACAAACACGTATATATAGGCAGTAGGCACATATTTTATCCATGCAAGTGACTATTGGAAATACAGTGAGAGAATACAGTTGGGACAAGGCAGATGGCAAGATCTCCTTTGTATGTTATCAACAGGGAAATCTAACAAAGAACATCTGCAGCATTGACTTTATTGATGGAAATACTGAGAATACAGAGTAATGGAGGCACTCAAAACCATAGACTAGTAGGCTATAAAAGCTCAAAACAGAATAGCACACAGACTGAAAGGAGGCTATTGTCCTGGTTCAGCACATATTGACTATTTAAGTAGACCTATTTGATATTTAGCCTACTGGAATTGTGTTTTCACGTGACAATTAATAAATTGATTGATTGATTGATTGATTGATTGATTGATTGATGTTATGCATCCTAACAGCCACAAGAGAGCAGGCAAGCTAAGAATGCAGAAATAAGTGAATTTGTGAGTTTGCGTTCAAATCAATGGCAAATAGCTTATATAATTTTTGTCCTGGAGGTGGAATCTATTCAATAAGCCTAATTTGCTTGTTGAATGTACTTAGTTACTAGTTTTTATTCAGTCTATGTTTGCACAGTAACAAAACAGTTTGATGTTAGTCCACTCCCAAATCACCCATTCCCCTTTCCTGACACAGCCTTTGATTACCATGACAACCAAACCAAACAGACGAACACAGAGAGTGGCCACAGTCAAAGTGCTTCAGAGGCGCATTCAAAAGACATAAATAAACGCTAAAGGTGGAGAAAGTGGTCATAGCGACAAAAACAGTATGGTAATACAGGGAATACACGGGGGGTTGTATCCTTTAACTTTAGCGCAGCTGCATGCACAATACTGTAACGGCCAACAGGACACCATTGTGCTCTGCGCTGAATCACTGCAAAGGCTCATGGGACTGTGTTCTGAACGGTTCCTGTCTTTGTCGAAGTATGTTTTAATGTTTTGGGTGTGCATTTAAGTTACCTGGTTTTAGTGTTGTCGGCTGGATTTATTGTTCAGGTTTATCCATATATATTGGTGTTACCATGACTAAGACTTGGGTGGGGATTGCTTCTGGGCAGTGAGGGTGCATTTAATGTTTTTGAGTATTATGGGCATTAACCTGCAGGTTGTCACAAAAAAAGCGGTGCTAGAGATAGCTGCCTGTCCATGTTTGAAGGATGTTGCATTACCTGCTGCCCCTGCTTGCAGAGATGTATAGTGACGAAGTAGAACTACTTCACTACTGTACTTAAGTACTAAAAGGCTGTATCTGTACTCTACTAGTACTACTTTTGGGGCTTTAATCGTTACTGTGCTGGAAAGGATGTGATAATTGTACATTTTATTTCAGTATTTGTTAATAAGTGATTAATAACCCACTGTTATATCAGATAATAGTAGTTATAACAGCTGTGACATTAATGCACCTTTTTTGGGTTTATTTCAGAAACGTCCTTCATATATCCAGCAATGTACAGCTTGTGACTGCCTGTAATGCACCATCTTACTACCAAGTAAAAAGTTGAACTCCACCTGGTGACTGGTGCTCTCTGATTGGAGCCCTGGAGCAGCTAATACACATTATCCAGCATTCACAGGGTTAAAATCCCAACATTTACAATTATAAAAATGTTACGAATCATTCCAAACCCACCTTATCACTGCCAGAGCGGTAGATGGCTGTCACCAGGTTTGATGAAGCTGGCTCATCATTGAGCGAATCAAGCGATCAAGCTGTCTTATAAGAAGACCGCGCACGCTCCCGTTCTGTCTTTCGCTCTGCTGCCTGCCTGCATTGAGAACACTTGAGCTTTGTTAGTTTGTTTCAAGATGGAAGAACCAGAAACACCACCTTCAACACTTTCAACTTTGAGTGATCGTGGCAGTGAGGGTGAGGAAGGAGACCACCACTGGCCCTACTTAGAGTTCATGTTTTCATTTGTCGGAGGGAAAGACTCCGTGCCTACTCTGCCTCCTGAAATACTGCGAAATAATGGCCTTCAAAAATTGACCGTTGAATTTGAAGAAACATACAAATATAATACACAAATGGCACACCAGCTTGAGCTATCAGTGAGCGCTAGCTAACTAGCTACTGCGGTTCATGACATGTTGTACATTCCTGTCCTTGTTGTGCTGCTACAGCCAAAGGAATTGTGAGTGTCCTTTAGGCTAAACAATTGAAATAATATAAACAATATAATATTCAAACTTTTGACTGCTTTCTTTAATATCTACATAACACAATACTTGTACTTCCAGTACTTGAGTAGTACATTTTAAAATAAACTACTTGCAATACTTAAGTACAAAAAATGTTGAATACTTTAGTACTTCTACTTAAGTGTGTTCCTTAAGGAGCACTTCAACTTCCGCTCAAGTCACCTTTTTGATAGTACTTTTACTCAAGTCTGGCTCTCTAGCACTTTATACATGTCTTCCTGCTTGGGGTCAGAAAGAGCATGACAATCTGTTGCTTGCCACATCTCCTTGTCTCCCTTTTTGTGCTACTTTTCACTGAAGTGTGAACTACCTGTCTATTTAAGCTGATATGCCATGAAAATAGTATGTCAAATGCTAGGATCTTGAGACAAACATCTAAATGTCCATAAAACAGTAATATAGGTCAAAGAGATCGCCTACAATTGCTTACTTATTCCAACAATGCTTTAAACCCCCAATGTATTCTATTTTTAATGATATGAAATGGAAAAAAAGGATATCTTGGGAAGCCGCTGAGATGTCTGTCTTTAAGTCAATACTGTTGAGGTCAGGTGAATGAAAAACAAAATGTCCTGGGTACTCTGGATACTCCATAGACCGAACTGCCAAAGAAATGGCCTGAAAACCTTTGACAGCATGGGATTTAGTGAGGGTTTTAAGGATAGTAGAAACAGGACAACAACCCTAAAATTTTACCCTTTTTAATACAGGTTTGGCACGCAAAACCCACATACTCTGTCTTTGCCCAGAGAGCAGTGACCAAGCAACAACATGGCTTTTCACAACACTGTGAGTATGTTCCAAATTAAGATTATGGAGCAGAATATTTCTAGTAATGTCTGGTTTGTCCAACAGGAATCCAGACACTCATTCTATATTATTTGACAATATATTGTTATTTATTGGAAAAACAATCTTTTGGAAATTGAGACTTATTCAAACACATAATGTTGTTGCTGTGCAAGTGAATGACAGCCAGGCAAGGCTAAACATTTAAATTACAATTTGATTTCCCTATTTTGTATTAACGACTCTCTTTCTTAGCAATGTTTGTTCTTGTACTTTCACAGAAAATTTCTCAAACAACAATCCTCTCCGGGGTATTTTAGAGCCTCCTGACAGCTTTGGGGACCTTGGAGTTTATAAGATGTCACTCCAGTTAGGTGTGTTTGGAACATTTACCTTGATGCAGCACTTGGTGGTTGCATTTGTCACCTGTTTTGCACCGACACACACTCTATCTATTAAGTGACAGCAAAGGCTGGCACATAAGTTTCGGTGATGCACTGACCATGATGTCAGCTGTAGATGATGCAGTCCCCAAATACCACTTTATGTTTGTGATAGGAGAAAATGTGTTTGTCAGTATTGGTATCTCTAAATTATATAAAATTGTATATAAATTATAACTATAACTAATTTTTTTTGCTTTTATCAAGTTGCACCATGGACCTGGTACCAGTCAGTGACAGATGCATTTTAAGGTGAAATAAGTAACTACACACATTGGATATGAGAAGGCAGAATACAGAACACAGACCTTAAATGCCCACTAAACTGAGTAATGTAAACTCTTTTAATGGCACACTGTTAAATTGTACAGAGTGCAGCTTGCTGGGTAATTAAGGCCCCATTCCATTTTCACCATAGCCTCAATATTTTTCCTAACCTTAAAGGGTCAGTTCACCCAAATCCCCAAAAACAAACACATTTTCCTAGTGGTACTGAGCGATTCAGTTGGTTTCTTTTTTATTTTATTTTTTAAGTGGTTGGAGTTATCCACCGCTGAGACTTCTGCTGCCACCCCAATACAATAGAGGTGAAGAATATTTTAGTTCATGGAAAACTGGGACATTGTTTCTTTTCAGAGTTAACAACCCACACCAACTATTGTTGCCTTCTTGAAGAGAAGCTGGATTCCTCCCTGCATGTCAAGTTAAAGAAATTATTCAATGTTAAATAATCTTGATTGCAGATGGAGAGGGAGTCCTTTTGTTGAATGGAGAAGCTGTCCCTGCACAACCTAGTTATCAATCCACTGTTAGTTGAAAAAGGCTGTAATGAACTGCAAGTAAAATGACGGCCAATAGGCTACTAAGGGCATGAATCTATGGCGCCATTTTGATGCTAACAATCCATCATCTCCCGTTAGCATTCCATTGACTGCCATTCATTTTGGCGCCACTTTGACAGCAAATAACTTTACATCTGAAGCGTTTAAAGACTCTATTTATCCATTGTTTATTTCTAAAGAAACATGACAATGTATAAAAGGCTCCATTACCTTGTACCTCACGTTATGGCTCAGTAGCAGATGTTTTTGTAAAAATAGGCTAACGATTGTGTCATAACCACGCGACTTTCTGTCGCACAGTAGAGGAATTATGATACAGTACAGGAGAAGCTCGCAGACAGTTTTGACTCAAATTAGCTGTTTAAGTTTAAATACTAATGTTAACTAGCATTTTAGTTAGCAATAATTAGCCTGTACCTATGCTATCTCATTACATATACCTACGCTCTCAGTCTGCAAGATTGGGAATGATTGAGATTTCTCTTGGCACAGCTACCAGAAGACTTACACCTTTCAGACAGGTTGCTCACTTAACATACGTCTTCAAGCTCAGTTGGAGGCTGTGCAGTAACGCTCAGCGCTCACCGAAAAAGTGCTTCCAATAGGCCTATCCTTCACTGGTCTCTGTCCAGAGCAATGGGATCTGTTGGTCCATTTTATATATGGCAATGGAATCTACCAGAATCAGTCCAATGGATACAGCTCCTGGGACAGAGTCAGAATAAATACAGCTAGTGTTGAGTTTAAGCCACAGTGGAAGCATTTCAGCTGAAAAGACAGCCGAAAAATTAATGTTCATAATATTTAAATTAAAAAACTCCCACCACCACCACTTTCATGCAAAGTTTTCAATAAAATGATTCCAGTAACCCAAAAATCAAGAAAAGATAGTTCTTTTCCTTAGTTAACTCTGAGACAGATAGCCATAAATAAGCTGCTGACGATTCAAGTAGGACCTAGTTAAGACCTCACTCAGAATGACAACAAAGAATTGCAGAAAGTCCAAAAAATAGTTCAATCCTTATCTTTGTATAAACTTCAACAAAGAAATATAGCCATCTGCTTTATTGTAATCTTCAGCTGTTTTTTGAACCATTTTCTCTTTGTTTCGTTAGGGTCTGTCTGTGTGTGTGTTCCCCTGTGGTGAAGGGGAGGGTGCATTGAAATCAACTGTCTAAACAGTTCTGTGTGTGGAGCATGAGCACCTGTTTCTGTGGACCGGGTGTCTTGAACTGTTGGTGTGATGTTTCAACAAAAACCTCAGACAAAGTAGCTTTGCTTTAACCTTCATTTAGTTACAAAAAAACCCAGTAATAAATATATGGATGTGGCACACATGCATTTCCAACATGAGTGGACCCTCAGTGTGTTGTGGATAATGGAGGAACTAATAGATACTACACCGATAAGACTGTTAAACCATGCATGTGAAAGTTTAGTGGGTGTTAAATTTGTTGCCTGTACAGAGCTGTGTAGTAGGCTATTGCGACATGGCTCTTCTGACTAAAATAGTATGTGCATGGAGAATGTTGCTGTAAAGGCCTGCCTTTACAGCTGAGAGCTGTCACTTTATTATTTCGGATCATCTAGCCTAATCTTCTCATAACACATGTGTAATGTGCTGTGGGGTATTATGTGATGCGGGTTAGATTTTTTTTGTATATCAAAATGAATTATGTGTTAAGGGTTATTAAGGGGTATTATTCCAATATTTTCTTTTAGGCTTGACTTACTGCTAATAACAAACAAAGACACCTTAAAAGCTAAGCAAATCCATATGAATAAAGCCTTTTATTTAGAAATTGTGATAAAATGACAATACATCAAACGGTGTTTAATTCCCGCACCTGGCTGAGTTAAAGAGTTTGTTTAAACCCCCGCAGGGCAGTTATTCCCACTAATATGAAAGCTTTCAATGTGTGTTCATCGTGTTTGCTGAAGTCTCTGTCAGTGCATTTCAGTAATAATGACAGAGTGGGAGGGCTACTTGGTGCAACTAATAAGAACGCGATCTAGCAGGCGATCCCACTGTGACTTTTATTTCCAAGTCCTGGAATCCGGAATCAGACTGATCGTAATCACACATGGATTATACTCTTTTCGCAGCTTTTTATTTGTTTCTGCCTTAGAGGAAACTTTCTTACAAACTGTAAGTACTTATATAGACCGAAAATATTTCCATAAAAATCGGCTTGATGTAAATATCTGCGTGTTTACCTATTGAAAACCCCTTTATAACGGACTCCTTTTGCCTCTTTTGTCGCTCGTTATTAAAGTGTTTTATTTTTCCCGCATGGTTTGATCTTTCTAACTTGCGTGTTAACCGGGAACCATTCCTTATATGAACAGATTATTTCTGATTAATGAACGGTCTGCAGCAGCATGTACCGTATTGCATAACTTGTTAACAGAAAAGTGCGAAATGTGGCGGACAGTTAAAGAATATCAACTGCTTCATATCGTGTTAAAAACTAAATAAAAAACACTATCCAGCCAATCAGCGGTTGGGCAGAGAAACGCGCTTCTTTGAATATTGCAGTTACAGTGAAGTTATTGCCATTGACTGAAAGTGGCTCAATGAATGATGGACAGACAGGATAGGGTAACTTCGCTGTTGAAGGTTTAGCATTCTGCACCCTCTCTCAAACTGTGAGATGTGTGGGAAAATAGCCTAAACAAATAAATACAAGCAGATGGTGCAGCAGCGTTGCTGTACACTAAACTACATGAGGCAAAAAAACATGTGGGCTTAAAGTACCAATTTACCTCCTACAGAATCCTTAATATGAAAATGTACCTAATGATGTCGAGTAACTGTGACTCCAGGCTTTATAGTTGCTTGTATTGCATACATTTTCAGAAATGACGGAATAACATTACGCCTTAACACAGACAAGGAATGTGACACCTAGTGCTGCTTGTCTATGGCCCATGCATGGTTGTAGTTGTAAGTGGCACGGTCACTTCATCTCCAAGCGCCATGATACAGTAGGCCTGCATGCAAAACTTTATGATCCAGTGGAAGAAGGCGTGCAAGTGCTTGCAGCATGTACGGGAATTAATCATTGGGGCAAGATTAATTTGGATAAGACAGCAGCAGTTAAAGAAGGAGAGTGTCATAAAAAAAAAAAAAAAAAAAAAAACGTTGGTCACTTTGTGTGACTGTGCATATAAATTAACTAAATGTGACTATATTGTGGTCTGTCCAGGTCAAGTTCAGTACTCAGCTCTGTCTTCTACCGTTTCTCCCCCAGTGGGAATAGATACATGTGCACCAGAAAGGAAGGATTATAGTCTTTGTAACGGGATTAAAGCTGTGTTGTCACAAAACTACATGACATAGGCTACTGAAAAAAAGCACCTTATTCATTAGGAGTTATGATTTGCTACTTCATGTTATGTGGGATTGATGAACAGATGTGACCCATTCTGTTGTTTATAAGAGGATAATCACAAAACCAAATAGATTTTAGATTTATTTATTCAGTGTCATGCCTAGATAATATGCGAACCATGTTTGTGGTCTTCTGTTGAGTTTCTTCTTTCATTTTGAAGTCCTTTAAAGTTCTTGAAAAAAAAATGCCTGAAATGATTTTCTTTCTTTTTGTGTTCAATCATCATCACTATTCTGGCAGTGCACCAATTTTTGCAGGCGAAGCAATCCAGAAGTTACTGAAAGTGTTTGCTAAAATTGATTGACTTCACTTACTATCGAGGATCACTCTGCCCTAAAACAATTCTTGCCTTCTTTGCAATGGCATGAGATAAATGGAGAAGATTGGATTTGGCACCATAGTCAAATAGCTAAAGAGACTTACTTGTAACTGGAGGTTCAGGTTTGATCCTTGCATGTGACATCCTTGAACAAAACACTGCTGACAGCTTACAGATCAAAACACAACAACAGACTGTTAATAGAGTAAAACAGAAACAAAGATTAAGGGTTTGGCATTAAGACTAAAACACAAAAGATACACGAGGAGCCAATTAGCATGTTGTAAATATATTGAACTTCTTATTTGGAATATAGATACATTTAGAGAAAGTAAAATAATGATAAAAGCGTGCCTACTTTTACTCTTTTTAACATGCAACATGATTGCATGAGATCAACATTGAGTAGTAATATCTCCCCATTGTGTTGTCTTTATCTTGTTGTTGTGGTTGTTGAGTTAAGCACAGTTCCACAGCTAATTTGTGATGATGATGACATACTGAGCTAATGAATTACAAACTGTCTATTGAGAACAAGAGGCTGCTTAGCTCGCTAGTTAACAAACCGAAACCTTAACATAAACGTTGCTTAGTGTGTAATGATTTAACTGCAGTATAGACATCTCCATTCATCACTGTAAGGCAGGTGTTCATGAAAACTAATGAATGAAGGACTCAGAAGTGCATTCTCCAGATTGAGTAGCTTTCCATAAACACACAGAGAGGCTTTAGGGACATACAAGTGGTCATTAGAGTGGGGTTTAAAATAGGAGAATTAATATGATTTACAGTCCACAGTAATAAAATAAGTTGCCCATGATCTTAAGTAGTGAATTTAAAATGAAAATAAATGCCCTGATTTGAGGACAATTATTAGAACATTGTGAAATATGATTGCAGCTAGATATAAAGGTATGAAATCTGAAGTTGTATCCATCTAGTCTGCAGACACCATCCTGCTGTACTGTTCCCCCTGTTTCTACAACATGCTCACAATTTCTAACAAAAACAGACTCACCAACATCACACATGTTGCCTCCAAAATGATCAGCTCCCCTACACCCAACATCTCAGACCTGAACGAAGGAGCCATCACACACCTTGCCCTCACCATTGTCAATGACACTAATCACTGTTAGAATAATTTATATTATCAAAGGATATACAGATCCACTGAAGTTATATCAAAGTGTTGTTTACTTGCAAGCAGGGTCAGTTTACAGTACAGAAAGTGACTAACGTAAGCCTCAAACAGTAGTTTATTTATGTGTGAAATGCAATCATAACAGGATTTGATATCGTCAGTTGTCTATCTTGTCAGTTTAGATGTCCTTTCCTCTATCTGGTCAGACTCGATGGCGTCCCCTTTATCTGGTTATCTGTCTCCGGCCCCAGTCAAGATAGCCAATGACTACATGTTATCTTGTGGGGGCAATTAGTGTTATGGTTTCTTACTATGCAGATAGTTTAATTTAACAGAGAGAGAAGAATAGTAATCGCT
Source organism: Perca flavescens (assembly GCF_004354835.1). Lineage (NCBI taxonomy): Eukaryota > Metazoa > Chordata > Actinopteri > Perciformes > Percidae > Perca > Perca flavescens. Next base: position 15,409,644 of record NC_041347.1, on the reverse strand, counting down.
ATAATATTATTCTATGCAAACAGTTTAATAAATAACAAGAGAGAAAGTATGTATCATCATTTCCCTAACAATCACCTTCTATATACACACTTTACACTGCTGCAGATACATCTGGATACAGGACTCTGAGGTGTAGAAGGACTTGCTTTGGCAGGAGTTTTGTCCCTTCTGCCATAGCACAGCTGACCAAACCATCCCACTGACCTTGTATAGATCCGGTGTTGTTGTTGTAAATGTGCTTGTTTCTATGTGTCTGTCTACCTGTCTTTATGTTATCTGTTGATGTATGTGTCCGTGTATATTGCCATGTGCATGAAACAGACTGTGAAAACAAAATTTACCCCATGGGACAATAAGTATCTATCTAATTCTATCTAAACTAGCTGAATGAATCCAAGTCAAAGATTCTATTGCACCCATCAGCATTTTAGTTTATAAGTTTATAATAAAGATCAGTAAACCACATTGTTTGACTGTGTGTCTGTCTGTTAGTTCTACCTTTGTTGTCACTTACATGTGGACAAATATTTAATCAGCATAAGGCACATGTTTCATTATTTTTTCTTTTTTTTTAACCAAGTATTAATATTGAATTGAACAGGATTGTAAATTAAAAACTGTTCTGTTTGCATGCAGGTTTTCAAGTGGGACTGCTTCCTGGTGTCAGAGCCATGATTTGCTTGTTAAGATGGACAGCTTTCCTTTGGACTGTAAATTTCATTCCTTGCACATTTGGAATGTCAGTGAATGAACGACCAGGTATGTGTGTTTGTTGTCCTCCACCTTTCGTCCAGCAACCTCTGTCTTTCAACTGTGTAGTGTCATTTTTAAAAACATATAAATAGTTAAGCATAAAAGTATCAGTTGTAGTCTTTCTCTTAAATGTTCTGGTATCAACATAAAGCAGATCTATAAAATAAATTGTCTCTCAATAATGTTGAGGTAAAGAACAGATAGATAGTTAAACAAATGGCAGCTAGATAGATAGTTCAATATTTTATTATTTAAAGGTGCTTGTTCTTTGTATAATCATGTATTAAAACTTTGAATTACAAAACATTTATGGTTTACAATGGCAACCCACCCTTTGTAATGCTAATATTTAGGGAATGCACTTTGTTTGTTTGGAAAAGACTGAGAGTGTGACAGCTTGAACCAAAATTTTAGACTTGTAAAAATGTTATGGGTCTATCAGTATTCATAAAGGCAGTTTCCATTTTATTTTCAGTAAAGCAGATCTAGGCTTGCCTCTAAATTACGTCTCAGTCTTGTCACTGTTGGTCATAATTATATAATATTTTTAAGTTTAAATTAAAGTTTTGAAGATTAATGAAAACTTTCTCATGAAGACGTTTTGTTTTTCAAATTAAAGGAAATGCACTGTGGAAATGAATTCATGATTCAATATATTGTCCCCTTTTTCTATAACACTTGTCAAAACCGGTTCAAAATATAAATGAACATCTGTACCCTGGCACAACCAACTTCTTGGTGGCTTTCCTCCAGATGGCTCATGTCCCCCTCTGAGTGTAGAGGAGCACAGGTTTTCTGATATCTTAGATCGTCCCCTGGAAATCAACGGTATGTTCTGAATCAACCCAATTGCTTTGTGAATAAGTTGTTGACTTATTAACGTTGTTGGCTTCTTTAAATCTAGTGACACGTTGTAAACCTGTTTCACAGGATTTGATCTCACTGAAAAGTTTCTTCTCCGAAAGGGGACAGTCACAGAGGACCTGTCATCATTTCGTTTAGGAAGCAGTCCACTCATTAAGCCGACAAAGTGAGTAGCATCCTTGTGTGTATTTGCATGTCTGTGTGATTATTTTCTGCATCATTTGGGTTTACATGTTGTACTCTGGTTCCTTATAACATTTAAGGATAACTCAGACAGACAGCCTGCATGTCAGTCAGACCCAGTAAATAATCTCCTTATATGCTGCTTCATTTCTACCACTCTCATGCTCTTGCTATAAACAGTAGCACGATGCATACATGCTATAAGATGCAGCCACTGATGTGTGGCAGAGACACAGTGCACACAGAGGCGCAGTATTAAACTGCAATATTCATTGGAATTACTACCTTGGCTATTGCTATTTTCTACCCTCATGTACAGGTTCTGAATATGTAGGTTATGTATTACAACTCAAATATTGCAAGACCTCATAATACTGTAAAAAAAACAAGCTAAAATATTGCTGCTATCATAGATCTCTGCTGTGCAGACCATGATGAGGGTTTAAGCTTGCTTTCCGTCAGATCTGGTGAGATTCTAAGATAAAAACAATGTAGCCATTACTGGATTTCATGAAAGGGCTGACTTGAGGCAATCCAAATATACCCTGCTCAGAGCAATAGTTCCATTTGCCTTGGATAATAAGGGCAAGCTGTGAGGTGAGCTGATAGACAGGGAATAATTTCAACAGAATTAATATATATTGCGCTTATTCTAGAAATCTCCTAAGGGCAAAAAGTGGGACATCAAGGAATAGAAAAAATGTTGGAGCATGTATAATAAGACAGGAATATTAAAATAACTACATAAATGACACACTAAGGTGCCATTTACTGAAGACCTTTATTCCTCCGGTCAACTGGTGGGGCCGCTCTGTGACTTTACCTTGATGCTAATATGATGATATATTGGGAATTTGAATTTGATATAATATTTATGAAGGCCTGTTACACTTTTTACAATTCAGTTGTATCAAGAAAGACCAGTGGCTCATATGAACCTGTAGGGGTTGCCAAACTTGGCTTTACAGTGATGTTTTGCATTTAAAAAAAATTTATTTTGAGATGTTCATTGTTTTGTGACCTTAGGTTGTAACGGGGAAAGAGAACACTGTGCCGTTATTCTGGGAGGGGAGGATATTTTTAGCATTTTTACATGACATGCAACTGTAAACATTTACTGCCACTCTCTTTCTGGCTAGGTGAAAGAATCTTTTTAGCCAGGTGATTTGTGATCTGCTTCTCTGTTCAGTCAGTCAGCCAAAAATACATTTACTTCAGCCCTTCCCTCAGTCTGGGCCCATAGTGCGAGAAGATGCTGGTTCTCAATGACACTGCTGACAGTGTCATTGGTTATAGTGGCCAGAATGCGTTCCCTCTCATATCCAATTATCTAAGTACTTTGACAGGTGATACTGCATGTCAGCTGAGGAAGGAAAGCAAGGGCAATTGCACGAAGCATGAGGCCCCTCTGCCCCCGCCACAACCACTAAAACATTGCTCACTTTACTCGCAGGATATGCAGCAATAGATGCTCGACTCTCTAGATCTGGCTAATATTCTGCCAGCTTCTTGGCACAGTACACATTATGGTGCATAGATCAGAGCTGACACACTCAAGGAACATTTGTGTGACAAATTGCCCTACAAAATGCAACATGTATTCAAAATATGCTCACACAGTATTAAAGCACAATGCTGCAGTTGCTGTCTGTGCTTTCCTTAACTTTCCTTAACTGTTCAGCAAAAGAAGATCAATAAGTGGTTTTCTTTTCTTTACTTGGTATTTGCAATAAGGTAGCAAGCAGCCTCATTGGACTACAGTTTTAATAATCCTTGATTTGCAAAACAAAACATAGCCAAATATAAAGGTGGAAGCCACACTTGTCTGTATACATATTTAGACTTATTTGTGCTTTTTGTTAGATGCACTTTCAACATTCTCAGACCTGTTTGTTCTTTTCTAGTCTTAAAGATTGTGACAAATTAAATTGTCAGTATTCAAGATCACCACAAAACGACATAATCCATTTTCCTAATAATTTCTCCTCAACATAATAACCATTGTTCATTTTGAAATGGGACTGAAATCAACACTTCCTTTGAATGTGATCACAGGGTCTCATAATGTGGTTTGTGTGACTGGGATACTATATCTTCAAAGAAATTCGTAATAAGTAAAATGTTCAATAGGAAACAGTAAGCTTTTTTATATTATATGTAGATGCTAAAGATACTGTAAAATGTAGCGTGAAATGTAGATACAAAGGAGCCATTGAGGCTGAGATATAGTGTATCAAATCACCAGGGTTTGTGTTTGTTTATCAATCTGTGGCTTCGGTGGTTTGTGACATCGTGTCATCCAGTTAATCATACGGGTTTACTGCAATCGATGCTGTATAGCTGACTCACTTGTTTTTTTAAAGTCATAAACATTTTCAATTATTATAAACAGTGCTTGTCTGTATTTTTTGATTTTGTATTAAGAAATACTGCATATTTTGTAATTATATACTTTGACGTCAATGGCCGCCTGTGGTCTAATGTGCAAGCAGCTTGAAGCGCTTTAAAAATACGTAACAGACATTCAGGCAGAGAGGAACAGTTGAGTGATTTTAATGGTAAAATGATGATTCAAAGGCTTACAGGCAAAGGCAGCAAATCCAAACAAAAGTAGCAGAGAATCCACAGGTGAAAGGTACAGAGTCAGTTTCAGGTAGAAGAAGCTGGAAAGCAAAGGCATGAAGCAGGAGCTTCTGGTCAGGAGCAGGTGGAAATGTGCTGGTATAAATACTGTGTGGTGAGTAGGATGTACAGTAAGAGTGAGGGGACTTGGACTTGTGGAAAAGTCTGAGGGAATCCGATGGGTGGATGGAGAAGGCCAGGCCTTGAAAGTAATGCATGGGCCTGTGGGAAGTATGAAGTGGCTGGAGACAACTGAGACAGCTGCTTTGACAACTTGTTTGATAGTCATAGCAGCAGTTTTGTTGTGACAGGGATTTTCTACCAATTTACAATTCCACATTCCATGTTGATTGGAGGTAACAATTGACTTTGAATTTATTTTACAGGATGTAGTCATGGTTGCAGATCACACATTTTTGAAATTGTCTGTTATCGGTGGTGCAGAGGAACACTTATTTACACTGGAATGATGATAACATAGCAGTCTCACACATCTCAGCTACACACATGCACACTCAGTTGTATAACAACTTCACTGGTAAGATATCCTTCTTCCAGATCACAGGCGTGCATTCAATTTGGCTTGATCAGTGGCAGTCTTCTATCATGTTGGCAAGTATTGCACTTCCACATTTCAACAGGAAAGGGGAGTCATACTGTGAGGAAGTTAGAGTCCTTGCCTGCTTGGATGATGCATTTGGTGTATAAACTGACATGGTTGAGCCCACTTTGATCTGTTGAAGGATTGAGTGTCGGCGATAGGGATGTGAGCCAACTAGGCTAACATTTGAGGTTTGATTGTTTCAGCTACAGCAATCTGATTCCTCCGACTCATTTAAAGAATCCTCCTGTATAGAATTTCTCACAAGCCAGGACACTAAAAGCGGCTTCCGGGAGATTTTGTACCGCGCTGGTAGTGTTGGTGTGACATTCTGTCAAACTATTGTCCCTATTTATACAAGGACTAGTGTCAGCCAAGCAATATGCATGGTCTAAGACATTTTCCTAGAGGGGTGATAGTTTCCAGAAAGCACAAGGAACATCGCCTTATAAAAATGGAATTAATTCTGATTATAACTCTTGTGGAAGTTCTGTTATCTTTTGTGCTTCTCCTGATTATTGCTATGGATGTTCACTATTTTACTATATACATTACGTATGCACAAGTAACTCTTGCCTTAAAGACACGTCACTCATCCTTTCTTTTTTTGCTGTTCCTTTCTGCTGTGGCTGTTTGAGTAAATTTGGCCTGGTACCAAGCCCAGCTACTTCACATTGTAGAATCCAACCCTGTAGTAAACAAATGGCACATGATTTAGATTAAATACATGTTCTCCAAAATCTGACAATGTAAATTAGTTATATTTATATATATATATATATATATATATATATATATATATATATATATATATATATATATATATATATATATATATATATAAATGGAACTTTTAAGAAACAGGGTTGGCAAAATCACATACAGTACAGTAAATTGTAAAAGTTGTTTTTGCACTGTAGCACGAGAGCAGAAGATGAATGAAGTTCCTTTTGGTTCACTCATTATCACTTACCTAAACATGCAGACTAGCGTTTTTCAAAAGACTCAGAATAACTAACCTACACGAGCTCCGGGTTTAGCCATTTAGCCACAGATGGTAGTCAACATGAGGTCAAGAACTTTAACCCTCTGCTGCCTCACAGATCAAGTGTGCTGCACAGTAGACAGACCGTGTTTTGAAATAAGAGCAGACTTAGTTGGGACACTTTGTAAGAAGAGTGTAAACTCCAGGGCTCAAACAGAAAAGAAAACAGCCCAGCAGTGTATTTCACAGAGTATCTCAGTTATCTTAAACCTGCTTAAATTTGTTATTTTTTTTATAATATGCAGCGTAGTGCAAAGGCTCTTGGAGTTCTCTTTTACATTTTTCTTTTATGTTACTCCCTGCCTCTTATAATAATGTGTAATACATTTGGTACATGCAGCATGGAAATTTTCTGTGTTGAATTTATTTTATAAATCCTCATTTTTATAAATTGCTCTGCCATTTTTCATATTGATTTGCAGCTGAAATAGTTCTTTAGCCCTTGGGCAACAAATAACCTTTCCAGCCCTTGGCCTCTCAAAGAGGCATTTTTTCAGAAGCTTTAACATGGTGTATTTATCATTTTAGTCATGTACCATTTACACTGAAATCGCAAAGAATTCATGGGACACAATAGAAGAGGGTATGAAGCTCTGAGAGAATAGGAGATGATATATTGAAGTGAAAACTAATTTCCAACCTGTCTGAAGAAACTCTCTCTCTCCCTCCCCCGGGCTGTGCTCTGCCTTCTCAATGACCTTATCGTTGCATTATTATTATTTTTGCTGATCTTGATTTATTATGTTTATGCTCTTCCACTTTTGACTGTTAATCTGAATCTGAGCTAGGGCTAGGGTTAGAGTATTTTGAAGGTTACAATGTATAGTTTTTGTGACGCAATGTATAAAATTAGGAAGGGAGTGGGGGTTTGGGTTTAGAGATGAGTTACTGAATAAGCTGTAATTCATTTGAGAGTGGGTGTGATTTGAAATACGATATTGTTTTTCCTATATATTCCCTACTTTTTCTTTGCATATTTTGCTTCTGCTGGAACACATTTTCAGCTGTGAACACAGAATTGTTATTTGACTTTACAGAGCAGCTGAGGTCATACACATAAACCTATAACTGCAGTGCGTGCGGCATCTATAACTCTATAACTGTAGCACATGGTATCTCAGTGAGGTAAAAGGTTGGCCTCTGAGAGTTTGGATCAATTTCTACATGTTTTCATTATCTGAAAGACAGGGAAGCCAGTATAAAATTCATCAAGCTAAATGGAATCAAGTTTGACAGGTTAATTTATGTGTAAGACTCCAGGGGCGTAGCAAGCTTTTCAAAAGTGAGGGGGATGGATGTGATTTGTTTATTAACAATAAAAATGATGGATACAATGACAGAGGGGTACAAAATGTATAAAATAAAAGATATAAAAAGCTTCCCATTTAAATGAGTGATACTAGAAAAGCATAAAAACACACGAAAAATAAGTTTGCGTTTAAAGTCTGTGTAGAGAGAACAGTGTCGTACTGTTTGTTAACATGGGCAAACGGAGCATAATCTAATTACGTATGTGGTAATTTGCATAAATAGCACAACAGATCTAAACATTGGGTATAGCCAGCTGAAAACAGTAAAAGACTTAATGTAAAGGTCTGAATGGAACCCATAGGCTACCCATGAGCATTAATACATAGAGGCAGGAAGAAGTGCTTTAAACCAGCATTTATTAATTAGCCTATTATTGCAGAGATGGGGTTTGGGGCTGGGTCCTACCTTTTGTCTTCTGTATTCTCCTTACCCTTGTTCTTCCCTCAGACTCATCCCCCAGAAACAGTCCCACTGACTCAGCCCCAATCCCCATCTCTGCAATAATAATACTGGTTTAATACACTCAATAATCAATACTGGTTTAAAGCACTTCTTCTTGCCTCTATGTATTAATGCTCATGGGTAGCCTAATTGGGTTCCATTCAGACCTTTACATTAAGTCTTTTAAAGTTATATGTCAACAAGACATTTTCACCTGGCTATACCCAATGTTTAGATCTGTTGTGCTATTTATGCAAATTACCACATACGTAATTATATTATGATCCGTTTATTATGAATGCTATAATGTAGCTAATGTTACAGAACGTTATACTTCTTACATGGGAAACTACTCGTACATATTAGCTTTCATTTAACGTTGCTAGTGAAGTTAAAAAGGTGCAGTTACCATCCATACTAAATACAGGCTCAGTGACCACCAACTGGGTCAGACAGAGATGCACTTCCTCCTCCACTGGGAAAAACTATCTTCACTAAGAGATTTACACCTTGGAAAAATAGCCCAAAAAATAAAACTTCCCAAAGTTAACACCAGAAGAGAAGCTGGTAGTTCTCCTAGGAGAGGGGACAGCAGCTCTACTGACAGCTAAACATGGAACTGCCTGCCACAGCCTGAGGGACTCACAACCACTTAGGATCCCAAAATTACAGATTTGTTTAGTATTGTATAGCAATTACTGTATATTAGAATAGTATATATGTGACACCTACATAATTAATATATGACATGAATTGTAGGCTATGAATTTCTGTAAACTGCTGAGAGAGAGAGAGAGAGAGAGAGAGAGAGAGAGAGAGAGAGAGAGAGAGAGAGAGTCTGATTACGTCCGCTGTCTGAAAACTCCTGTTTTCTGAACGACAGTTGACACATCAACGTACTATGTGAAGGCATTTCATCATCTGCTGTCTCAGTGTGTAATCCCCTGTGTCTTCTTACTAATAACAAGTGTTTTCGTCTTCTCTGAGGTGATTTTCGACCATTTTCGACGCACTTCTTTTGACATTCTGAACTACCGCAGAAATGTCAGAGCACGTCACGTGACCATTCTAAGCGAATCACGTTGTCAGAAATTGGCATCAGCCAATGAGATTGCACTTTTAGAATCAAATCCCCCTTTTACTTTCACGATTGGTTGCTGGTGAAAAGGAAATTGCCATATTTGGATCCGACAGCATTGTAGAGGAGAGAGCTTATGACAGGGTGGTGCAGACAGCGACCGCTGCGAAGTACACACCGTTGTCATGAAAAACAGAGCGTTGCTATCGCTACACACAGCCTACGACGTAGCTACGGCGGCAGTTCGACGGGAGGCGTTTGTGCAAAACTGCGGAAGAACTGCAGAAAAAGTGTGGGTGTTGAACCCTCTCACCGGGAAAAGTGTGGGTATTAAAACACCCACATCCCCCACGGGTGCGACGCCCCTGTAAGACTCGACAGCAGCAGGATATTGAAATGTTTTATTGATCATTGAAGTTGATTGGCGCCTTCATTGTTCAGCCACCGAAAGCTTTGAAAGAGTTTACATTCAACATTGAGAAATTACACTTGACACTGTTATCTTTCATTTTCTTATTGTTTTAATTATATATTTAATATGTATATTCTGTGATGTTTTTTTTTTAGAGTAATATTTCCAAATGGGCTTTCGGGTGAATACTCCCTTGTCACTATCTTCCGGGTAAGAAGAACTACAAAAAAAGACCGCTGGTATCTCTGGCAGATATTCGACCAGTCGGGAGGCAGTCAGGTGGGCCCCACTGTATGTTTTAATGTCACATATCCGTTTCAGTATCTACAAGTATGCTAGAATATCATGGGATGGATGTTTGTTTCTTTGCTCCTCAGGTATCTGTTGTGGTTGATGGTGGCAAGAAGGGGGTGGAGTTTTCTTTCCAGGGCCAGCTAAAGAATGCTCTCCGCTACACATTTAAGAGCCGTGACCTACATGCCCTTTTTGATCGCCAGTGGCACAAGCTGAGCATTTCTGTACAGAGCAACATAGTCTCCATTTACATGGACTGCAGGCTAATAGAAAGCAAACAGACTGATGAGAAGGACAGCATTGACCCCAGTGGGCGCACTCTCATCACTACACGAGTGGAGGATGGACGACCTGTAGATGTATGTCCCATGCACACTTTGTGAAAATGTTTTTTTTTTTTTTTTGTCTTTAGCTAAATCTACACAGTGTCATTTATGGTTTTACCAGTTTTTGATGCAGTAGTTTTGTTACTAATATCCATCAATATTGTACTATCTTCACAGACATTTGTGAAATGCACTCCCATTGCTTTCAAAAACATGCCTCAGGGGCATATTTGCTTAATCTCTGTAAATCCTCTATTGTCTCAAATGTGTTACACTTATTCTTAGAGATGCCCCCAAAGTGCTAAAAGAAGCATGAGGTCCATTATGCCATTTGGTCACCCAATGCCTCTGAGTAGAACTTTGCTTAAGTAGCATTAACAGCTGAGTTTTTCATCCATGTGATTTGGAAAGATGTAAGGCAGTACATCTGGAAAAAAATGTAGGGTTCACGCTTTGCTCTGAAGCAGCTGCAATTCATGCAGACGTTGAAGGTCTTTTAAAAATATATATTTTGTATTTCAATCTGATGTTTTTGAAGTGTTTTGCTGGCAAAGGGAATGGCAATGTTAGGACAACTTCAAGCTACAACAGTTGACAATTGATCAAATTGCACTTGTCTTAACCAGTGAAGAGCAGACCTTTATCAGTACAAAGAGGGGCACGATGTGATCATGAATCTATTGTATTATGCTGTAATGGTCCCTTAATGAGAACTCTTTTCCACAGATTGAGCTGAAACAAATTCTAATCTACTGTGACCCTTATATGGCTGAAATGGAAAATTGCTGTGAGCTATTGGAGCCAAAGGTAAAACACTATGATGTTTCACCAAAACAATAATACCAACTGTTTATTCTAAATAAAATGACAACAAGTAATAAGGACTAATATTTTTTTACAAAATGTCCTATATCATATATAATTAATTTCACATCTAAATAAATACACGAGAATATACAATATATATTTGCCTGAAAATTATGAGACCTATTAAAGCACATTCATCATATGTCTTGGTGTAGTCACTCTTGGCATAGACTGTAGTAGCTTGTATTTTGACCTACGTCGTGTGATCAGTGTGATCAGACAATAAAAGTGTAAGTTTTTGGTCTTGTCCATGAGGTGAAGCGTCCCCAGATAGAAACTTAATAACAGAGATCTCCCATTACCATTGAATCAATAAGAGCTAATGTTACAGTAATTCCAACTGGAGAGATGACCTTTGACCCCTTACCATTACATATCTCCATAAGCATGCTGTCACGTCAGTGTAAAGTTACTCCGAGGAAATTGTCTCATCACTGCTTGTCTGTTTAGTACTTTCTAAGTTTTACCAAACAGTTTACCACATTTTATGTTTGTTATTTGCAAAATGATGTAAATATACCTATTCCAGCTAAAACCAAGGTAACCTTGGGTTAAGTGTGTTGCAAGTGTGCTGCGGTGTAGGTTTTGGATGTGTTTTTGTGCCATATAGCAAACATGACAAAGGAAGGTGTCTAAATGGTAACTTTTCTGTATCGATCCAGTGTGAAGCCATGAAGACCTTTAATGGGACTTCCCCTCCCCTGGTTACAGCCCAGCTCCCCCAGATGCTGTCTCAGCCGACCTCACAGTCAATTGACAGATGTCACTGTCCAGCTGAAAAGGTACAATCAATTCCACCCAACAAGGGCCTTTAATTGAGTAAGTGCAGCACTGATTTACACTGCATGTACTCAATCCTTTATAGGCACTAAACTGCCAGTTAAAGGACATATATACCAAAACGTCTTTTCTTTGAAAGAGGAAGAGGCAGTATAGCCATAATGTATTAGCAAACACGTATAATTCTCCCAAACTGTTCAAGCATGGTAAATCTGCACCCTGCTATACATTTGTGAAAATGCAAAAGGGTTCTTTCAACTGCAAATATTAATGTTAGATTAAAATGCAAATTGAGACATGAAAGCTACAAGCCCTCTTTGAAGGCAGCAGAGGGTAAAGCTCTAAGGTGATGTCCAACTCCACATGTTATGATTTTTAAATTTTGCCTGGAAGTTACAAACAGAATTAACTTTTCAAATAAACATTTTGAGGTCCTAGATTAAAACACTATTTTGCTACTACATATAAATTGATTTTAGATTAGAATAGGCTTAAATAATACAGATTACACATTTTCACAAGTAACACTTTGACTCTGGACATTCTCTCTATTTTGCTTTACTGACAAATAATTAATTTCATGTAAAAACATTCAAGAACGTTTTTTCATTCAGAAATCACAATACTTACATTTGTTGAATTTGCTCTTTGATATTTTCTGAGAATTAACTTAATCGTATACATAAAACTTTAGTGTGTGAATTAGTTTTCTGTCATACTGTCAATTTAGTATATTGCTGTATATGCAACATTCATAGAATAATAGCTTATACTCTGCTTTATTGTAAAGGTTCAAAGTATGCAGTGTCTTATGTTCTCATACAAAATGTAGCACTATGCAATGCATGTGTTTTCAAGAGAAATCTAATAGCAATAGCCACATTTGATTACAAGAAATCTTTTGATCTTACTAATGTATACTATGTGCACAGGGAGATGCTGGTCTTCCAGGTGTAGTTGGACTGGCTGGACTAAAAGGGGATAAAGGAGACAAGGTATGGAAAACATGTTTATATGCATTTATGTGTTCTTATTTATTTAAAAGGAAACATGCAGGTGCTACATGAATGTTAGAGGTGCAAAATATTCACTGCACACTAGACTTAAGTAGGTGGGCAGCATCATGTTCAACATCTGTGATTCATTCATACATAATTTATAAACATTCATTTAATCATAGAGCGTATTATCACTGGATCATCGTGCTATGTCCCATGTTGTTATTAACCATACTATTGTTCTCAAATGATATGATACTCAGCTGCTGCCATGGGTTTTCTATGTGGCCGGTATCACTGGTTTTCCAGGACAGTGGCCAGGTCTAAATTAGGAATGGGCATTGCTACCTTACAATTAGGAATGGGCATACTATTCAATAGTCATTTGGGACTATTTGACTATTCTTAAACCCCCTTAAATCCACCTTTAGCTGTCTGTGCAAGGTTAGAAAAAGAACCAGGATAGAATGCATTAGGCAATGAATGGAATTCATAGGGATGAACAGGTGGTGGTACTGTATGCCTGATAAGATCAGATGGCTTCTGGGGTCAGTGTCCTAATTACCATGATGTGGCTGTGGGATTAAGATATGGATGACTTTTGTTTCTGGCAAACCACTTATTCCTGGAAGGCACAATAGCGACATATATATTAGTGTAAAAGCATTATACCTGTAGAGCTCAGGACAGGAATTTGGGTATTTTTTTTGTGCTACATAGACATAGTCTACATAGTGAATTGTTCTTATTGTTAAAATTTTAGTGTTTAACACTTTTTATCCTATAAACCAGGTGCTGTTGGTGTGGATACTTTAGATCGGCTATACATTTTAGATCGCTGTTCTATCATATCAGATATGATAGAAAGTTCTAGATTATTAAGAATTAAGCAATTCATGTTTTGCATTTAGTTGCCATGTGTCCAGGCAGTACAATGTCAATTAAAAATTGGGATTAATGAGCATATATATATATTTATACTTTGAAGCTACAACTATAACTAACTAACTATAGTTGTAGCTTCAAAGTTTTATTTAATAGTTATTTTATTATTATAAATTGTATATGGTGACAACTCTGCGCTCTTTTAAACGTGCTATGTGGGAACCCGTTGGCTCCCATTTTCTAGTCAGGAATATAAAATAATATATTTAAAACCGTGTGTATAGCTACAGATTGTATAATCAGATTTGTAAATGTGTTATAATTGGCCTCTAATTACTCTTAATTGACCTAGCAGGGATCAGTTCTCAAGCTGTAATGTAATGTGTATGTGCACTTTGAGTGTGTTGGCGGTGCTGCTGATTAATTACTTGCTGCTAAGTGAAATGACTACTTTCACCAGGCAAGAATACATCAGGCAATTTTACATTTCATAAAAGGCAGCATGTATAGCAGGCCCTGTGACATGCTCTTTCGCAATTAGACATAAATTCCCTGTGTTAGCTTTGAACCGTAGCCTAAGAGCACATCCAAGGAGACCCTTAGTACACACATCTGGTACAATGCTCAACAATGATTTAAACATGATTTTTAGGAGGCCATTCCATTTCTTTACCTATCATTTATGCAGGCCAGGTATTGTGCTATGTTCAGTGGCTCACACTGTTAACACCTGAAATCTAATTTAAGGTTTTCAACAAATCAATACTTGGCACCATTTGTTTACTTACTGAATAACAAAATTCATAACAAATCCTATTACCGGCTTAACACTTAATCAATGAAGTTAAGGAAAACTTGATCAGCGACTACACATTCAAGACTAAGCCCTCCAGTTTAATGGTGGTGAACTGGCACAGTCAGCTGATATCACCCCACTGTTGTTTTTACTCAAAAAACATTGTACCACTGTGGATTAATCAATCTAAACCTAAATCTTGCAGCTACTGGCAAATATTTGATTTAATGGGATACACTGCATTTTCACAAAAAAAGGCTTTTATGGCCAAAAAGAAGCCGTGTAATTCTCAAAGCACCCGCAAAGGATGAAATGCACCGTTAACTGTGCTGCCAAGCAAATAGTGTCTGAGTGCTCTTGCATTTAGCGCAAACGTGGCCCCTTTCTATACAAATGAGCCTCATTCCTAAAACAGTCCAATTCACAAAGATCAGCGCTAATAGCCACACGCAGTTACAGTGAAATTATTAGCGTCTTCAGAGAGTTGGTGATAATGAAGATGATGCCATCTTCTCTTACAGTCTGAAGGTGTGCGTTTGAAAACACCAACAGCTATGACAGACTGGGATATGGTTTCTCTCTTTCACGTTTAAATTCATTGTCTGCAGTTTTGAGGAATCCCTCTCCGCCTCGCCGAGATTATTATTATATTATTCTCTGTGCGATTCGGCCTACTGTGTTCTCGGCACAAAGGCAACGTTTGTACTTTACCATATGGATAATTACAATCAGAGGCAAAAAAAGGGAAATTGCACTCACACAAAACTTTATGGCCGTGTTTGTGCTATAGTATAATTAGAGTGCTTGAAGGACATATAGGACATATAGCTGTTTCAAGTGATGCTCAATTCGTGATGCTATCAATCCATTCTTTGTGAATTCTCCTGTGACAGTGGTGCTTTGGGATTTACTTGATTTAGAGTTTGAATGTGCTACAAGCTACAGTTGCTGTGTTTGATAGACTTAGGTGCATTATTTTTGGTGACACACTTTATTTTACCATTTAATAATGCAGGCAGAGCTGCTATGATAGCAAACCAGTTAATGCAGTATGCCATTCGCTGAAATTAGTTACAATTTAGTGAAGTAAGCAACTGGAGCAGAAACTTGAAGACGACAAAATGTCACTAATCATCGAGGGAAAATTGTTCTCATGTCTTGTGGGATTTGCAAATGTTCATGTGCCAGTATGACTAAGAGAAAAACATGAGAAAAGTAGTTTATTTTGAGCCATCTGGGCAGTGTATCAGTATATGTATGTCATGCTTTGACACAATCTCGTGTAGTAAATTATTTTCTCTTATTCACTCTGAACTTGTTGCACATTAATCTTTCTGGTAAATTATGGTAGCAGTGTTTAATTAATTCATATTGGTCCCTAAATTTCCAAAGGAGTTCAAGTGACTATAAAACGGTGCTGCACTCTTTTAAATTTACATTATAATACATTAAAAGGGGGTAACAAAGTCATAGCAAATACTGTTAATAAGGTAAGCTCCTGAGACTTTCAATTACCAACATGGTAATCTCATTCTGTATAATTAAAACATAGTCAGAGTATACTTACAGTATTAACAATTTAGCTTGACTTTGTAGAGATTAATCAAAGACATCTGGGCAATTTAGAGCATTTTAAACACCCATAATGAGAAGTGCAGGCCAATCATATTGACCTACACAGAGGGTTTCTTAGGAAAGTGTGTGGGGATTACTTTGGCTGTGTTACTCCAACAGAAAGTACTATCCTGCATTACAGTCAAGAGTTTGACAGAGGATTCTAATGCACTGCAAAGGGATTAAACTGCTATGATTAATCCAGAATCCCTTAGGAAATTAAACAGATAAGGATTGGGTTATAAGAATGCAGCTTACTTGAAAGGAAATCCATTTTCTATGGCCTTGCACATAAACCCTGGTATTACTAGATATACAGCTCCTGCATGTACATAAAAAAAAAAACAGGCATAATGGTGAACTTAAAACTTCTTCCTCTTTTAAAACACCTTTAATTTGTTTTGCACCATTTACAACTCTCCTGCACTTATGGCTTGTGTTTTCAATTAGTACCATCGAATTCAATTTATACCCATTGTACCTCCAAAGTGAATAATTCCAGGAATTATATTCAGGACGCTTTATTATGTCGCTGACACTGAATTTCTATTAGCTGTGAAAACCTTTCATTGTTCCAATTATATACATCAGTTATATATAAAATGTTATTAGCTTTTCTAAAAAGAGGGTATTGTGCCACTGGTTGAATAGAATGTTTAAATTAAAGTAGACTGAATTGAGAGCACTGTGAAATATGTACATTCCTATATGCATTTTATAAGAGGCATATCTGTTCTTTGATTTGATTTGATTCTTAATGAATGACATCAGCAGCTGTGGATTTTTTTTGTCTCATACAAATGGAATAATCATCTAATTGCTGAGTCTGTGGAAAGTATTACATCTTGCCCATATACTGTAAAAAATATATCTTACCACATTTTTAATATCTTGTCAAAAAACATAATTTTCACAGATCAAATGCTAAGAATTTATAAAAGGTGGACTGGGTGTGTTTTCTAGAATAATGGCTTCATAACCCATGGTATAGAGATGGCATGTTAGTTATTAGGTTTTGCCACAATTCCTTGTTCTTCCTAAACAAGCCAGTTCTGACAAACAGGGCTTGTAATAAAGACGTGACCATGAATGGGCATCACGTTTAATTAGATTCTTAGCTTGCAGCAATTTCTGTGTGAGCTTAGTTTGTTGAATAGCTATCTACCGCCATCTTCTCGCTCTTAACAACATTGTGGACAATCGGTTTCCTTTTCTCTCCCATTCTGTCTTGTCCTATACCGCCCTGTATAATTTCATAACCCAAAGACATTCAAGCTTTTTTTTTCCTTTCTTGCCCTGTCCTGTTTTTTTATACAATTATTAAAATAATACAATGAACCTTAACAAGGTTCCAATTTGTGCTTTCCAGTTGTTACGAAATATTATATATATATAATATTTCGTAACAACTGGAAAGCGCTGCAGCTGCTGAGCCACTATGACAGCAATAACTTGTGGAACAGCTGTAAGAGCAAGATCGCTGCTGAAATGACAAGCTGTCATAAAGCTATTCACTAATGTGTGAACAAGAGACCTTTTACTAACTGTTCTCTGTGTGGTTTCCGTCACAGGGGGACACAGGGGAGGCCGGGCCTTTAGGAAACCCAGGACATAAGGTAGGTAGGCTGCTTACTGATGAAACAACTTTAAAACTTTACTATCAACATTCCCTTGTGTTGCTTTGCCCTTCAAACTGTGATTAAAGTTGCGATTGACATGAACTCAGTTGGGAGGTTCAGTTGTGGTTTTCTCCCGTTTTGTTTTAGTTTCAAATAGATTTTTGTTTTTACTTCAGGGCTTTCAGATGCAGTCAATAGCAAGTGGCACGTTTTGTTTAGTGATTTATGGAATCTGTCACTGCCCATCTCTGAGATGATTTTCTTCATCATTGGATTGAATCACTGGCTTGCTTTGTGTTGACCCCATCACAGCAACACAGACAACAAAGCAATCTTAAAATCAAATTAAACCAGCAAGTGGGTGCCTGGTTGGCACAGAGTGAGTGGTGCTGAGACATACTGTAAGTTCAGTCCCAAGCAGCGGCATTTCAGAGGCTTGGCCAGGTGCCCCATTGGACACAGTTGGCAGTATTCCTGGGTGGGAAGCCAGTAAGGGACTGTGTCCTTGTCGCTGTAGTAGCAACTTCTGCTAGAGGGTTGGACTGTCTGTGGAGTGGGGGCTGGGATATGTGTGTGAAATTCAGTGTTTCAGTTATGCCCTCTCGATGAAGCTCTTTGCAGTTGGGTGAAAAGCAAATGGCTTGCTTATCTTGATGCGCATTTGGGGTAACTGTCTACTCCCCCCCCTGGCCAATAGTGGGGAGAAGGACTGACAGACATTGCTGTGGAGTTTGACATTTAAATTGGGAGAATATTTTACAGTTTCTCGATTGCTTAAACACATTTCTTGAAACTATGCCTCGTATTCTCAAAACAGTAAACACAAATCCATAACGTCTCACCCAATTCACCAAACATCCTATTTTCAGGTCAAAATGAAGCACTATATCAAAACCATTAACTCTTACTGAAAAACCAAACTTAGTTTTACACACTAGTGTAATAAATTCAAAACATTTCCAAAACTGTTAAGTTATGTTGCCACAAACTTTTTCAGGTGAACACAAGACACAACCAATGGTTACATTGGCACATTTTATTCATTACTGTATTACAGTACTACACAGTAAAAAAAAACAAATTCTGCATTATTCTGCATCAGCATCCCATCTTTGCTCTGGGTCAGGCCAGAGAAGCTCGTCCACATCACAGGCTATATTGGCCCTAGCCAGGCAGCGGGGGTAAAATCCTCTTGCATGCCTGATCCACCCCTGGCACGCATCTACGGATATGTCTAGGCAGGCTTCTTCCATGGCCTGAAGGAGGTGAACACGCATATAAGGTTCTCGGTCATACACTTTCCACCGCCATGCCGAAAAAAACACCTCTATTGGGTTAAGAAATGGAGAGTATGCAGGCAGAAAGAGGTTGGAAAATATTGGGTTATTGGTAAACCAGTCACGAACCAGAGCAGCGCGATGGAATCTGACGTTATCCCAAACAACAACATAGTGAGGGTGCTCTGGTTGTGCTGCTTCCCTGTGGTCCAGCTGGAACATATGCTCTCTTAGACCGTCAAGGAATGCAAGAAGGAGCATAGTATTATAGGGTCCTAGACTGGCATGGCGGTGGAGTACCCCTCGTTGGCTGACGGCTGCGCACATTGTGACATTCCCTCCACGCTGACCAGGGACATTTACAATAGCCCGATGGCCGATTATATTCCTCCTCCTCCTTCTTCTTCTTCTTCTTCTTCTTCTTCTTCTTCTTTTGGTGAGGTTGAAACCAGCCTCATCCACAAAAGATAATTTCAGATGGAACAGGCCAGCCTTCAATCTCAAAGATTCTCTGCAAAACACATCAAAACACAATAGAGTATATCACTACCCTGAAGCACAGTTCAAGAGGGCACAAATGGCAGCATAGACTGCTATACTGTGATGGTAGGGGTGGGAATCACCAGAGGCCTCACGATACGATATTATCCCGATACTTATGTCACGATACGATATTATTGCGATTTTAAAGATATTGCAATATTCTGCGATATATTGCAATATTTGACCTTTTTTCCAACTTCAGATTTTTCCCAATTTCAAATGATGTCCCAAAAGGACAATTTTGTCAACATCTGTTGTATCTAAAAATATACATTTCTCTGTTTGTTCATCACACTTCAGTTTTATTGGTGCAAAATGTGATTGTCAAGCAGACAAACTGACCAACACATATATCATAAAAGATCGATACTTGGCGTCTGTGTATCGATACAGTATTGCCAAGAAAAATATCGCGATACTATGCTGTATCGATTTTTTCCCCCACCCCTATGTGATGGTGCACAATACTTCATACAATATCAAAAGTCATACCTGAACATATTCCACTCGTTGGTCTTTTACCCTGTCAGAGTTTCATTCAAAAGGGACGCGGTATACCTGTTTCATCCGGAACCGATGCTTTCGAAGGATGCGATCAATTGTGGAAAGGCTGATGGAATTTATTCCTTGAAAATGATTATTGTCCTCAATCACTCTCCTTTGAATCTCTCGCAGGCGAATTACATTATTGGCAATGACCAGGTTTACAAGCTCCCTCTCTTGCTCCTCTGACTAAAGCCTTAGCCTCCCACCACCAGATGGTCGTCTCTGTATCCTACAAAAATAGAAGCACACATTACTTAAATTTTATGGATTTATTTAGTATTACAGAAGCATAGTACAACAGTGCATGTGATGTCAAAGCACAAAGTACAGCACTCAAAAGTTACTGTACAGAGCAGTCGTACTGTAAGTACACCTACCGGTTTTCCTCCCTGAAGGTTCTGATGATGGAGGCGACGGTGAAGCGACTCAAATTAGGCTGGACTTGTTGCCCAGCCTCCCTCATGGTCATGCCATGGACAAGAACATGGTCCACTAAAGTGGCTCAAATTTCATCTGAGACTGCTTGTCTCCTTGCCCTTACTCCTCCTCCACCTCATCTTTCACCACGTCCTCTTCTACCTCGTCCTTCACCACGTCTTCCTCCTCTCCCTCCTCCTTCTCCTTCTCCTTCTCCTTCACCACGTCTTCCTCCTCTCCCTCCTCGCCTTCCTCCTTCACCACGTCCTCCTTCTCCTCCTCCTCCTCGACCATGTCCTCTTTCTCTTCCTCTTCCTCTTCCTCTTCCTCTTCCTTTCCCTCCTCGACCGTCATTTCTTTGTGGATCCATTGTTCTAAAACTCAATGAACTGACTGACCATTTTATCTATCTGTTGAAAGATTGGTGAAAGATTCTGATTGGTGTGTGATCAATTTTGACTCGTAGTGTTTCCACCTGGGTAATTGTGTGCTAATTGAGCTTCAGCTGTGCTGACTTGAGTGAGCAAAATTGAATGCTGTGCTTTCTAAATGACAACATGGTGTAGGCAATGTGTAGAGTTTTGCAGTAAGAGTTCAACAAATCTGACTCGTGTCAAAACCAGGGAATAGTGTTTATAGTTTAGTGAAACGGGTGTGCTTTTTGAAAAATGGCGATATGGTTTTGAACTTTTAGTTCAAAAGCCTGGTTATAGTGTTTAAGCAATTGAGAAAAACTGTAATGGAAGCTTTAAGACTGGCTAAGTGCTCGTTTTGTAATTGGATGTTGCTGTTACAATCCCAAAGAACTGAAAAAAATAGCCAGATTTCACATGCTCTCACTATTTTGTTGCTTGTGTATTGTGTTCTATTATATTGTCATCATAAAGATTGTTGACTATCAAAAGTGGCATCTCGGACACCTGTGGTTATCTCCTATAGTTCGGCTGGGCAGGTCCTGTCACCCAGAAGCAGCGCTTTGTGTAATGCCAGAAGGGTGTTGTTTCCATGTCTTTAAGTGAGAATGTCATGTAGTACTTTGATGTATTGAAAAGAGAAAGTAAGGGATTTTGATTCTATTCTCAGAAAATATGAAGAAAATACGTAACAAAAAAATTCATATTCTCTAGATATTTTTTTGCATTCAAGTGATCAATTGAACTGCAGATGGTTGTGGAAGCAGTTCATGCATCAGCACTAAATAGGATCATTCCTGGATGTGGAAGATGGCTTAATCCTGGACCTATCCATAGAAGATGCTAAGCTCACAGTGGGGGGACATTTGCCAGTGAACCTTGATATATGGAATATGGAATAACACTTAATGGCACAGCTCTATCCACTTGTGCTTTCTGAGATTAGGTTTAGCAGGCAGCTAAAGCTGTTTTTGTTTCACAACAGTGCACAAGAAAAGTCTGCATCAAGTGCAGCACCATCAGTATTGATATTGATGCTAATGCACAGTACCATGTTTTGTATTGTTTTATACCTAAGCTCAACTCTTCATCAATTAAGCTTTTTCTGGCTCGTATCTCTTCTGGCTTAAATGGTGCCCTAGGACAAAACCACAGACTCACACATTTTCAGACTCTTTTGTAAGCCATTTTGTGAGAACAACAATTTCATGCAGCTGTCGATATAATATGTAATGATATGGTTGCCCTTGGACACTATAAAAGTTAGCTTGAGCTATACTATACGGGCCAGCTGAGGTCATGAAACTGTATAGGCTACACTCTAAAAACAGAGCCAACAAATTCCAAGACATGTCACGCATTTCTGGCGTATGTGGAAAGGGGCTTGGTAGCTTATAAGAATCAGTGATCCGAAAGATGTTCGTGCCTCTAAGATGTTATATTTGTGGGAATAACCCTTTAACTGCTTATTACCCAACAACATATAATCTTATGAATGAGCTGAAATGATTGCTGGGAATTTGATAACTGGTTCCCAAATGTGTTTTTTGTCAGGTTCCCATCAGTGTCACTGTGGTTCCCTACTAAGCTCAGTTTGTAGGAGTTGTGTGTGATTTTTATAGTTTGGGATTTCACTTTATTGCACCAATTAGGACAGTACAAAAAGTTCTAGATACTCTCACCCCCTTTAGCTATTTTACTTACATAAATAGTTGCCTTTAGAAAGGATCTCTTTTTTTATGTCATGCCACTGTGGCACATGGTAGTAGTGCATGTGGGAAAAAATGTCACCCTGGTGGCATCTGTGCATTTGTCTGAGTGTAGACACATATTTGTAACTATGATAAGGACAGTAACTAATAGAAATATCATACCACCACCAAACAGTCCATCTGTACAGAGCTGTGATTAGATTGTAGAGTCCCTTTGTGCTTAGATTTGTTGATGAGGATAAACGATTCCCTTGAAACTACTATATCTCCTTAATGCTTTAAGAGAGTTCATATAAACAAAGGTAAGAGGGAATGCTGACATTTAGTAGAAACATTTGTCGATGAATGTATTTTTTTAGCTCATATAATTGTTATCTATGAAAGATTAAAAACAAGCTTTTTCAAAGTGACAATGTTCCTCCTTAATCTTGCTTCAGAATTTTTTCGAGGTTCTGGTTGATTCTAATAATGCTTAACTGGAATGTGGTATTGTGGTCCAAATTAGTTAGACCTACTGGGTGTACAAGTGGGGAAAAAGGATTAAAGTAAGAACTTTGCAAGGGTCCTTTCTTTGCCTTTTAACTTTCAATCTTGTCATTGCAGGGGGAACTTGGATCAGAAGGGCAAAATGGAATCGATGGGGAGAAGGTAAGTACTACTATCTCCAGCAGACATTCCATACATAGCATATCAGCCAGATCTAGTTTAGTCAGAGAATCAATTCTTATAGGCTTTCCATTTGCTGTGTGATGGCCTGGGGGTAGGAGCAAAGCATAGTTTTCTGTGTGGCTGTTTTCAGGTGCCTGTCAAATTTGAAGTGTATCTGAGTGTGTTACAGCCCGCAATGTCCTTCTGTGAAATTAATTGATATGTATGCTTCTATTGGCTTGTCATACTAATGGACTAAACTCATTTTTCAAATTACCCTAAGCCCTGTCTCTGTCAATTCAGGGTAAATGTTATAGCATACTCTTAAATTTGGCCGCAGTGATTAAACTAATCATGTCATGTGAACCACAACAAAAAGTGCTAGTAAATGATTTATTTTTTCTTTAACTAAATGCAAATGCATTAGTAATGCACTATTCTTCATGGATCGTAGTGAAGTTTGTTTTAGCCACAAGCAACATTCCTTCCTAAAGTATTTGTTAAGTCAAAGGGTGTTTTCTGTTGTACAGTGTTTGTTTGCCCACAATGGCACACTCTCAGATTGCAGATGGTCAGTTTAAAGTAGCTTAATAAAGAGACTTCTTTTCATCGCCATCACCCCCTTGAGTAGTCAAACAGCTGCCACAGAAATCAGCCTCCCTGTGGACATGCACTCTGCCCTAACAGTAACTCTGAGAGAAATCAGAAAATAAAACAAGAGATCAAAATTAAATTTTAGTCAAGAGAGTATTGAGCTACAGCGTACTAGAAGTAGAAGTAACTTGGTATTCAAAAACAGTTTGTACGAGTTGGAAGGTAGCTCGTTAAAAATGTACAGATTAGAATTCTGTATTTTTTCTGCTTGCTTTCCACCCATCAGTATTTCCCTGAAGTAACCTAATAAGGTTACAGTGGATAAAAGTAATTGTGAGTGTGCAGGAAATTAAGTAAAATTCAGGTTGAATGTAAAAAAGATTTAAAAAAAAAAGAATTTGGCAGGTTTTAAACTCCATCATTAGTTTGTCTTCCCACAACCAGCACAGCTCCAATGTAAGTAGCTATTGGCAGCTTGAAAAGCCAGTTGTCGTCACATGTATATTTGCATATGAATGCCATGATCAAGTTTATTTACAGAGAAATTTGAAGGAGAGCAAAACCAGTCTTCTATAATGGAAGAATGTGAGCTACATTATTCCTCTGATGTTTTTTTCATTGATTGCTACTGGTGCTATAGCAATCAAGAGGGAACGTAACAGAACTTGTGTGCAGCCCTTCTTTCTTTGCTCACTGGTTCACCCTGGGCTCCACTTGACTGGACAACAGCGGTGCATAAACTGGAAAAACAGCTGGAAGCTTGTTCACTATAGAGAGACTGAGACTGTGCTGATGACCCTTTTCCAAGAAAAGCAGCTGCTCAAAACTTTGTCTAGATGTCACCAGTTGATGTCATTTGCTATTTAGAAGTTTCTAGATTTGTCGTCACGGGGGTTAGGGTTGTCTGAAAAGTGTTGTGAGTTCCTAAGTTAGCAGCATTGGACCAAGGGTCTGCTGATAGGCCATCTTGCTCCTCTCTGTGTTTGTGAGGCATCATCGTTAGTAGTGCTCAGTCGGAAACCAGAAATGAGATTCTTATTCTTATGTCAGTAAAGAGTCAATGATTATGGAAAGTAACAATTCCACTTTTCAGCAGGAGAGGTGACTTGATTTTCATCTTTGTAAATCCTATAGGTGCGGTTGGGCTTTCTTCTGTCCCTCTCACATGGCTCACCATTAGGGATGTAACGATACACTCAACTCACGATTCAATACGATTCAGGATTTTAAGTTCACGATATGATTTTCTCACGATTTTTTTTAACAAAATGAAAAACATTTCTTATTTATGTAAACTGTGCAAAACAGCAAGTGCAACTGAAATCGTATTTTATCTTAAAAAAGAGAAAGGCTTGTTTATTGCTAAGGCCATATGGTTAAATTTAAATTATTTATTCAAAAAACTTATAAGAACAACTTTTTTCACCAGTCATTTGCTGTTAAACGACAAAAAGAAGAAACACTAGATGGAGCCAGACCCAAACGCAACACTAAGTCACGTCACAGTTTATCCGACAGCGCCAGTGGCCACACTGTCTCAACGCGCAGCAAGTCTCTGTGTCTTTAGCTGCAGACTGTTGTACGTCCCAGTGCTGGAATCAGTGAAATACAGCCACACTTTACACCGTTTAGCTGTCATCATTCAATTCATGAAGCATCATTACAGTTAAAGATTCATTATACTGTGACCCACTTCATTGAGTGATTTGAAACAAAGTTAAAAAATGAGGACTATATTTTAATGGATAGCTCTCAGTGTGTTTAGCCCAGCTTAGCACAAAGACAGCCAGTCTAGCTAAATCAAAAGTGAAAAAGATGTGCTTTTCAACTGGCGGCAATAAGTCGGGAACAAAAGCACTAATATTAAGCTTCAAATTGGAAATAAATACTGGAAACAGCCATCAACGTGTTGTTTTAACATTTTGAGCTATAAAATACAACACATCTTTTTTGTAGCATCCATGTTTTTTTCCCACATTATGACCTTAAGTTGCAATGTGGGGAAAAACATGGACACTGCAAAGAAGATGTGAACACACCGGAGTCGGAAGAAATATTGAGTCTAGCTGTTTTCAAATGAAGAAATCAATTGCAATTTGTCATTTCTACCCTTCAAATTTTTTTAGCAAATAATCCCAACACAAATCTCAGCCATTTATCACAATTAATACAATAGATAACCTTTTCCGTGTATGCACCCCTCTGGAAATTCTGTGGAAACTAAAAAAAATCTTAGATTAACAGTTTCTCTACCCATAAAATCACAGTATAAATCAAGCTGTAATGGGATGTTCATTATTTATCTATTTCACAGCTGTGCTAATTTCTGTGATTTATTTGATTTCTTGACCTAACCCTTGTATTTGATTTAGATCAATATGAAGGCAGGACACGGAATAAAATACATACCAGCTGGCCCCATTTCTAATGTGCCCCATGTGAGCATAGAGCAGTCAAGGATTAATGGGTTAAAACCAGTATCCCTGCTTCTGTAAGTGAGTGGATGAGGTTGATCTTCTTCTTAACCAGTTAATCACAGTTATCAGTTCTTAGAGAGTTAAAAGTCCAAAAGGCATTATTTGCAGGACCTAGACTGCAGATGTTCCGGTCCTTTATGTAGATATCTCACGTCTTTTAGGTCTGTAAAACCGTATTTAACATTATAAAGGTGGATCATGTGGTCATATGCAGTGTATAATTAATATATGATATAATAATACTGCTTCATTACTTATAGCTGCCATCAAGTGGTGGTTGACTGGTTTGATTTAGTTTTAGTTGCTTCAGTATTGACAAAAATGCTCATCTAGTGAATTGAATACTGCTCTGTGACTTTTAATGTTCCCATCATAATATATAATTACATTTTAATTTCATTAAATTGTGGTTGTAATACTCTGTGTATTTGAAAAAGGGAGCAAGTTGGAAGCCAGAAGAAGATAAGAACATCAGGAAAGATGTAGGCTACTATCCTTGATTGTAAACAAATTAAAAACTGTTATGTTGCATAAATGCAGATAATTTCAGTTAACCTATTTACTGTGTGACTCTATTACCCAATTTGTCCCTTTACTGCAATTAGCTCATATTCCATTTTTAAAGCTAGTGTGTTATTTAAGGCTCGAGTAGACACCTGAGAAGCCAGAATTCTATCTATGAGCATGTGATCTGGTATCGTTTTGCAGATACACATCCCAAGGGACAGAAGGAGTGCACACCGTGTTATCTTGTGGGTAATCCAAGTTTCATTTATGGATACATGTTCAATTGAAGAGTGAAGTGGTGTAGAAAAGTCGAGGAATGCTGATAGAACATGATATCCTCAGAGGATCTCTGACAGTGAACTCTGATATCCTCACACACTGGCCCTTTGTTTAGGTTAGGTTGGTAAACTGTATTTATTCATAGAGTGAAATAGACATGCCAAAAAGATATCTTTTCTAACACTCAGTGTGATTAGTCTTACATCACCACACTGTATGTGGTGTATCGCTGAGCAAATGGAAAGTCACAAAAGGCATTTCCTGCTGTAACCTCCCTGGCATTTGTAGGCTGGCACTCAAGATATCTATGTTACTTAGAGATCCTGTTCCACAGAGCTTTAACGGCCTGTCACTCCGTATTACAACATTTCCCCACCAGAATGAATACATAGTAAATCTACATTTTTTAATTTAGCCTCTCTCCAATATGCCAAACCCAGTTTGTGATGATTAAATTGTGTACAGTAACTAAAACCTGCAATTATTCTACTTCTTGTCAGATAAGGGCACTGACCTATAGCTGCTCTGGTTTGTAAAAGGTAGAAGTAAACACAATTAGACTGCATTTGTACATCCCTGCTTCTTGCTTGCTTTAGCTGTCCTGTGCTGGGGAGTTGCCAGATTGTCTTGTGGCCCCACTGCTACAGGACTGACGAGACACAGTGCTGTGTTTAATCAGGCAAGTGTACACAGCTCCCCACAGTGTTCTGACCTCGTGCTGCAGGAACGACAGCCACAGAGCCAGCACCGGCCTATTCCCAGCCCCTTCATCCCTTCTTCAACCTTCCCTGTACAAATGCAGCAAAACCCACAGCTTTCAACAAAAGCTAACAATATATCCAGTCCTTCTAGTCTACATCACCCTCAATGTCACTATGTGTACCTGAATTGGGCCTATGGGCTCACGACTGAGTCCATTAGACAAAGGGCAGCATCTTAACTAGGCTATGGTGTGGAAGGTAGGATGCTAAAAAAAAAGGGAAATATACTTTTTTCCTTAAGGGGTCATTAGATGTTTCCTACTTCAGAGATAAGACTTTGTTGACAATCATTAAAATATATCATACTTGTATAATTGAGTGTTGGTCAATTAAGACTTTTTAAAGCAGCATCGTTTAGAACTATATTTAGCCATTTTAATTTGAAGGAATCCTTTCGTTTTTACTTTAAAATGATCTTATCCCTTAGTATACAACAAGTATATGTAAAAGTATGTATTATTTCTAACACCTCATTTTACTTGAACAACATTAGAACAACTGTTACAGTATAAGTCTCTAATGGTGGAGGCTTGGAGAAGAGAGAAACAGGATAAAAGAGTATAAAATAACAAAAAATTGCCAGTGCAACACAGATGTCTTCTTACTTGATGGTTTTATTTCTTAAGGTGCATAACTGAAAGAAATAAAAGCATCAAGTAAGAAGACATCTGTGTTGCACTGGCAATTCTTTGTTATTTTATACTGTTGTGTCCTGCCTTGGTTGCACCGGATTGTTGTGGTCTGCAGAAGCGCAGAGAACTCTCCTTTTTACCAGGATAAAAGAGTGTTCTGGCACAAATTTACTCAGTTTACAAGTGTATAAATTTGGTAGATAAGAATTGACTGCACAACTTCGTAAAATAATAATTGCAGCAGTAACAAGTAGCAAAACAATAGTAGATTTTGGCCCAGGGCTTTGCAACAAAGCTTGTCACGTATCAGTTGCATTAAATAGATAGAGAGATAAATAGATAGATAGATACTTTATTGATCCCCAAGGGTAAATTCAAGGTCCCAGTAGCTTACAGACATCACACACAACATACACATACATCATAAACAGGATGATAAAATAATAAATAACACAAAACAAACAAATCCACATGAATAATATGGACAATAAAAGAAAAAACACTAAATAAAAAATCCATATGAATGTACTAAGGGATGTATAAGCATGAGACGCTTGCAGTGATTCAGTATGTAAGGTGCTCTATGAGAGTGTGTGTCATGGTGGTAGTGCAAATACGTCCAATAGTGTAAGGATAAAGTCTAGAGACCAGCATTAAATATAGACAATATAAGAGAATAATGTAGACATAGTAATATAAAAACTATAGCAGTGCAAGGATAAAGTAAAAAAAAAGACAGCATTAAATATGGCATTATATGGGAATAAAATGGACAGTAGGCTATACACAAATCAACAGTCAATATTAGAGGTTTGAAGTAATAGGGTTACAGCCATTTTTCAAGTATTAAGTCAGACCTCGGTCCAGGCTGGGGGAAGGAGGGAGGGAGGGGATGTGCATATGGGCTAATATAGCCAGTAAACAGTGTAAGCAGTAAACAGTGGGCCAGTGGACAGTCAATACATAACTGTTGTTATAGGAGGTAGTGGAAGTAGTGGAGAGGGAGGAGAGGCAGACAGACTATGCAGAGAAGTCTATCTCTCCTCTTCTTTTTTGTGAAGCATTGTAGAGTTGTATGGCCCTGTGGACAAATGACTTTCTCAGTCTGTCAGTTGTGCATGGCAGTGTGCGTAGTCTTGAGTTGATCATGCTCTTCTGCTTTGTGATAGTGCTGTGGAGTGGATGGACAGTCATTGTCCAAAATGTTGAGCAGTTTGTTCAGGGTCCTTTTATCTGATATTGAAGTTATGAACTCCAGTTCAGCGCCCACGACAGAGCCAGCTTTCCTTACCAGTCTGTCCAGTCGCCCAGCATCCCTCTTCTTAGTGCTTCCTCCCCAGCATACCACAGCATAGAAGAGGACGCTGGCAAGAACAGACTGGTAAAACATTCAGAAGAGTTTGCTGCAGACATTAAAGGACCACAGCCTCCTCAGGAAGTACAGCTGGCTCTGCCCTTTCTTGTAGAGTGCATCAGTGTTGGCTGACCAGTCCAGTTTATTGTCCAGGTGTATCCCCAGATACTTGTAAGTGTATATGTGTGTGTGTATGTATATATATATATATACATAGTAAATGCGTATTATGTCAATACTTATATTGCATTTATGCTCTCCTATAGCGAATTGAAACCTTTTTCTGTTATGCGAGGATCAAATAATAAAAAAAACATATTTCTATAAAATCAGCATAAAAATGTGTAAATCATTATTTAAAAAATGATCACGTAAAAGCTTTTTGACAAAAAAAAAACTATGATACGTAGTCTTTATTTTGACAACCAATTGTTTGTGCCCTAATACTAAATACCCTAAAATACAGTGAACATATTCAAAGCACCAACTCTGAATTAATTTAGAAAACATGGTTTATAGTAGGCTATTGGCTGTAGGAAAAATAGACAATTAGAGCAAAAACTGTGTCTGTGTTTATTCTGTATGTCCCTGAGTAAGAGTTGATGCAAAATTTGCAAGACTGCCAAAAACCTGTGAGGGCTCACTTTTAATTGCACTGGTTGTATGTGTATTACTACAGACAGGTCCGGGTACTGAGAAGTTCCACAGGTGCTATCGCTGACAATACTGCAGCCCTGGAATTATCTGAATAATCACACAGTTACACAATACATTTTTTTCCCCCTTTGGCATCGTTTATCATACTAAATTAACAACCACAAGCACAAATGGGAACATTAGCATCACTCAGCATAAGTTGAGAGAGTACATTGTTGGCATTTGGAAAACTAGATAAATTACAAATCTTTTTATGTAAAACCACTTTGTTGAATGTTGTGATTAAAATATTTACGGAGTGTCTATTTGCACCCCTGGTACGAATAGCCTCGGTCACACAGCTGAGCTATTCACACCCTGTGACGTAACAACAAAAACACGTTGCTCGCGTGCACTGAAATCATGGCGGCCGTTCATCTTCCATGACAGCAGAAACTGGCATATTAGGAAAGTTTTGTCTCTAAAGTTTATAATAATTGAATTTCTAGCTGAAAATGGATACTACAGTTGTGCTTTCTGTCTTCAGTGAAAGCATAAAACCGTTAGTTTGTTAGATAGTATCTATTTTTTGTATAAAATATGGTTACCTAACAACCAAGGCTTGAAGACACCTAGTGGTAAACAGTTGTACAACATCCTGTGAGAACTGCTAGGTGAGTGGTTAGAACACTGAGCTTTGTCCTGGGAGTCTGGAGTTTGATTCCCTGGTAAGGTGATCTTATTTTTTCCATTTTGGATTGGATAATTTGCATGCCATTGCGCAAGTCAGAGCCCGCGAGCGCAAAATTTTTGTGGCAGGGTGGTAGGGGAAGACTCATGAATATTCATTAGGGGACTCATCCCTGAATGACTAGTACTCGTTGCCTGCTCTGGTTGGGTTGGTTAGGTTTAGGCAAGAGGAGTGGGATTGGTTATGGTTAGGGTAAGAATGTCAGGGCGAGCCAATCAGTGATGAGTTCCCTAACATATTGTCTTGTGTCTGCAGTCTGCCGGAGAGGATGTGGCAGAGGGCAACATAAAAACCTCATATTTTTGATTTCTTTTTTTAAACCCACATAGTAATCATATGAGTAAGTCATTCTAACTTAAATATGTCAGTCCTAGGCAGAACATGTTCTTTTAGGATGCTTCAGGGCTTTATTTTAACCAATGTAAAATAACACCCACTAATTTAAGCTTAGATTTATTGAATTCCCTGTGTTTTGGATTTTTACGAGTGGTCAGTTTTTTGCAGGTCACTTTTACTGTATATAATAATTTAACTTCCCATGTCTCTGGACTGAGCCTACTTTAAAGATGAGGCTAAATTATGTCATTCTATATGGCTGGAGTGAATAATGTGTAGTAATGTAATAATAAATAATAAAATAATGTTGTTATAAGTTTGAATTTGTGCTTTACTCACAAACAGAAAGCTGTGAATGGCAACAACTGTCAGCCTTTTCTCAAAATAACAAGAGGACACCACATAATGAATGTAAAGGATGAAAATAACAACAAAACGTGTTTATATTACAAGAGGCTTTACAACACAACGAGACAAGATCTCATTACAAAAATGCTGCCGAAATTCTTACAAGATGAATCAAATACTCTTCCATAGTCGACACCACCCAAAGTTGTTTACGTCCTTGTTATCAAATGAGCTTGTGCTCTGATGCTCCTTCGTTTGTGCTACTGGTAATAACTCAGAGGAGAATTTGCTTCTAGAGCCCCTTGTGTCAGATTGCCCTAGTAAAGTAGTTAGGCTGTCAATTTAAATAAATAATCTGGCTCTCATGTACAGCTAAGAGACAGCTGCTCTATTATTGACAGTGTGCGTGGGCTGAGGGCCCGCATTAAGTGATACAATCTGATAAAATCATGACACAGTCATGTCATCTTAACTGTACCTTATAGGCAACTTGTATTAGCTGTTGTTACCATAGGTGCAATTGTTTTACACCAGTATTGTTTCTGTTCTCTGAATTGGTAGTGTGTAATTCGAGGCTTGCAGGGAGTAGGCAATGAATTAGTCACGTCTCTGGTGGAGCCAGACTTAATGTGATAAAGGTAGGTAATCATCTTCTGCAGATATATAATTCACTATTAATAGCCTTTCTAACTCTAAATTTAACCGTGACAAATTATTGTATTTCTGAATCATTTTGCAGACTTGGACCGCTCACATTCCCCATCTTTCCCGTTACCCCCCCACCTCCCTCTCCAAACCCATTTTTAAAGAGTTGCTGCGAGTGGCCCAAATGTGTCACACCTAACAAGATTCGCTGCAAATTTAGCCTGTCAATATGTGTCAAGTCTCATTCATCAGCTATCACTCTTTATCTCAGCTGTCCCTCCTCTTTCACATTTCACCACCGAGAGGCTTGACTTTGCCCCGATTTTGCAGTTCAATTCCACCCTCAGGTTCTCTGCTTCAAGGTGTAAAAGCAATGACAATCACAGTCCTTGCTAAACCTAAGTGTGACGATAGTAAAAACACTGATTGTAAATCTCTCAGCAGGCTTTTGGTACATGCAGTGTCTAATGATTGACATTACTTGCTCTTCTCTCATTGACTGGTTGTGGCAGGCATGAGAATCTCACACCTGCATGAGATACTGAGTGTCAACATAGTGACATACAGTAACACATGTTGGGTTATTTTTTTTATAACCATCTTTTAATCCGTAACTCTCACTAAAAAGAAATATACTTCAATATATTGTATATTTTTTGTTTCCAGGGTCTGAAAGGTGACCCAGGGCCAGTTGGTCCAGTTGGTCCAGTTGGTCCCAAAGGAAACAAAGTGAGTGAGTCTGCTATACAGACTGGCCCCCTGACAAAATGACACCATCATTGTTTTCTTTTTTAAAGGAAAATAGATATTTCAGGAAATCTGCGAGACTTTCATGAGCTGTAATCCCAGTCTCAATAACATGTTTGCCCATCTGTTTGAAGTGCTGCTATGATTGCTACTCCAAACATGGCCAGCTAAAGAATACTGTTATTGCCATCATAACTTAGCAAGAGCGTATTGATGGTCATATAGAGTAGCTTTTATCCAGGCTGAGAGAAAATCTTCCACTCACTATATTTGCAGAGTATTTGTATATTCATAGGGATAGCTGTTTGTAATGGACATACCCAACAAAATCTCTTTATCTTGCCCTCTCTAAACAGTTTTTATGGGACTAAAGCCTGCAGCAAAAATGTGGTTTGCATAATATTGCCTTCTTGTTTAGTGACTCCTCACAGGGTCTCTTGATTTAAAATACATTTGACATTTTGTCCCTAGTATTAGAAATCCAACAGGTATGTCCTGTGCAGTAGGCTATCATAAGCCTGGGATTTAAGACAAGCTCGAAGTGCAGCAATGGAGTTTGATGCAAAACCTTGTTCTTATCTGCAGCCCCTTTATAGCCTGTTCCCTGACATCACTGACATGAATTAGATAAACTCTTGTTGCAATGCAGAAAATATTTTTTTGAAGTTTTCTTTTCTTGTCATCCCACAGTGGGATTATTTTCCATGTATAAGATGAAATGTTTTTTCCTGTAATTAGTTGCCATATCTCCCGCTCTTTCATTTTTCCTCCCTTATTGAGGCTTTATTTGTTGTTGTTGTCTTTTGGAAGAACTCACCACATAATGGTAGGTGTAACGCTCTGTCTGCCAGCCTTGAAGTTATAATGAGGTCTGTGTGTTTCTGTGAAGACAACAGAGAATCAGAGCGTATTTTATCCTATTTTCTGGATGGGAGGGTGGGGGTGGAGGGAACGTTTGTTTGTATTGAAAGTGACAGAGGAAGGCAGATTTGGAAGCATAAAGTAATGAGTCCCTTGCATATCCCATGGCAGGCATATCTTAGCTGTGACATTCATTTAGACAACAAAATGGATATGAACTACAAACACTTTTTTTTTTTCATCCACATCTGATAAACGGGTATTGCCAGATGTAAAGTCCACTGATCTTCAACTCGGTGCTGTATAAAGTACTGTTGGGATTGTGGTGAAAAGGGGAGAGAACTGCAAAAATATTGGACAGTGATACATGAGTTTTATCTGAAAAGACAAAGGAGGCAGTAAAAAGCTTGTGAGATCATTGCTTACACTGGCTTATGCTGGCGTCAAAAGACATCTACTTCTTTCCTTATATGACTTTTCGTGACTGCCTGTATGTCACAGTCACCAAACAATGTTATCATACCTGTCCATTGTTAATACTGCAAAGCTTTTACATGATATAGTACGGCTGTGTTTATTTTAAGGCCTGTCACATTTAATAGCACCAGCCCACCTGCCAGTTGTCTGACAGTTTGAAAGTCATCAGACGGGCTTCATTTTAAGGCATACTGTAAATACCAGTTAATGGCCTTCTATAGCACATGGTGCATACTGTATATTGACATAGTACTGCTATGAATAGTAAAATCCTGACCTTCAGTTTTTATCACAAACATGATAGCTGGCCTTTAGGCTAGATCTTCAAAAGTCAAAAAATATATTGTGCTGATTTAGCTGTAGCCATTTCCATTGCACACAGAATGATAAAGATGTTATTGACTGAGTTTTTTTAATTTATTTTTTACTAATTATTATCTTATTTTGCAGGGTGATGTGGGTCTTCCTGGAGCTCGGGGGCTGCCTGTAAGTTCACACTGTTACATTTACATCTCATTATGCTATCTGTATATATAAGGACATTCAGAAGAAGTAGAAATGTCGAAATCTACTCACGCGGGTGTGACCTGAAATGGCTGGCCTGAGCTTTCTAAATACTGTATCACAGCCTTTTTGGCTGACCAGGCGCTACAGACGGTGTTAAAACATCTGGCCCACAGAGATGGAAAGTGAGGCACTCAGGTGAGCAGTCTCTGTGTCACGTTACCATCGCCTGGGAATGGGTCAAACAAGGAGCAGATTGACAGGGCTCAGTGGGCATCCTTACTCGGGCCAAAAAGGACAGGGATGAGCAGCCAGGAAGAGAAAAGTAGAGCTCCAAGCCTCAGGGTGAGGGGGAGGTTGACAGGTAGTCGCTGGCTGTATCCCACATGGGTGAGACATGCACTTATTGGTTTGGTGGCTGTCCCTGCAGACTTCTCACATTTACAGACACCCAAAAAGAACTACACCATGCTTTATGTATTTCGATCGTATAATTGGACTGGTTGTACTAGTGCTTTTTTCTGTAGTCTTGTAAAAATCGAGAGGACAGAGAACATAACCCAGAAATGTGCTCATTCCTGTGCTGTCAGAAGACAGATATGTAACAGCAACACATATAGTGAATGTGTGGACAGATGCAAACACACTTACTCTCAGTGCATTGTAGCCAGGGAGTTGACGGCTGCTGGAGCTTAAAGGTATACTGTGGGTGGTTAGCTAATTATGTACACATCATGAGGGGATCAGCCTGCTGGTTTTAATCAGCTATGGAGTGACACAAAAACTGTGTCCCACTGCTTCTGGCTTGCCCCTTTTATGTCACCAAAGTGCCTACAATACCCACAGAACACAGCCACCATCCCTTAGCTTTTCTCCAATGCTAATTTTACAAGGACAAGCTAAATAACAATCTTTCCCTGTAAAGCGAACATAGTTTTGAGCAAAAATGTCTCACATTGTGCCAGTAAATTGGCTGGTTAATGTAAGCAGAAAATGTTGGGATGAAGTTACTAAAGTAGCGTAGACTTGCTGCTGAGTGGATTTGCATTGTATTGCTCCAAGGTCAAAACTCTGTGCTCACAAGCAGTGTTGGGAACGTTACTTTAAAAAAGTAATTAGTTATAGTTACTCAGTACTTGTTCAAAAAAGTAACTGAGTTAGTAACTGAATTACTCTATAATAAAAGTAACTCGTTACCAGGGGAAAAAAATAAGTTGCTATATGTCAAAGAATTTGGATTTTTTTTTTAGCAGTTTTCACAAGTCAGTTGAAATGGGTAGAACAGACAGGTGTTTGGATTTATCCTGCACTTCAAGTATTATCTTTGTAAGAAAAGTAAACAGTTACACCATATAAACTTATATGACACATATACTTTTAACAACTGCCTGTCATACGGTTGACTTCAGCCTGTGTCATAGGTTTTTGTTGTGAGGCAGAAAGATCTAGCTTTTGCTGCTTGGAGGACTTTGCTCCGAGTCCTTCTTTGCTAGCAGATGGCGAGCTATCATCTGTGGTGGAGGTATCGCTGGTTTCGGCTTTGTAGATGCGTGTGTCGTTGTGAGATGCTTCATTAAATTAGAGTTGCTTATAACGGAACATTATGTTATGGCTCCTGAACATACTGTAATGTACACATGCACGTTCTTGCCTTTGACCACAATTAATTTGAAGTAGTGCATATCTCCACCTTGAAAATGCCAACTTTTCATGGGATTGCTCCTGACTCGCCATCTCTGCCTAATCTGTTTAGCTGTTGTGTGTGTGGCGCGTGTGCTGGCATGTGTGTAAAAACACTGGCTCTGATTGGCTACCATTAAACACGACTCTGCCTTAGCCAATCATAAACGCTTACCTCGTTATTAACCCAACTCCTCAGTAGCTGTTAGCAAGGGATGCGTTCGGATTACACAGTTTATTCAATCAATGCATAGTAACGCACCGCATTTAACGTCCAGTAACGTTAACGGCGTTGTAACGACGGGAAAAGTAATTAGTTAGATTACCCCGTTACTGAAAAAATAACGTTGTTACCTAACGCCGTTCTTTTAAACGGCGTTATTCCAAACACTGCTCACAAGGCAACAAAAGATGTACCATTGTACATGAATGACTGATGTAAGCACTGCATGAACTGAGGCATGTGTTATTTAAGGTGTCACAGGTCAGAGCTGTCACTCTTTTTTATTATATATACAGCTGCAAATATCTCAGGGCTGTCAGCCTCCTTGTTAAATTATTTTTATCTTTTGTTGTTTGTTCTTTGCATGCGGCCTCTGACTAACATGCAAGACATATGTTATAAATGTACATTTTTGCAGCTGTTTCCAAGAAACGTCAACAGCATTTGACTTTTGGATGCCAATTGAAAGAGGACACCAATTATTCGGAAAGCCGAGATGTTGTATGTGGCCTTGCGTCCATTCTGTGGCCTGGTGGATAGATAACTCTGTCTGCCCTTTCCTGACTGTGGCCAGCAGGGTGTCTGGGGAGTTGTAATAGCTATGCCATGACTTGTCTTCGGGTCATCGCAGCCAAAGATAATTACCTCCTGACCAACTGGGTTTCTTGCCTGTAACTGGCAAACATTGTTAATCTATATATATATGAATCATGTGAGTCGTGTTCTCGTACTGACTGTCACGCTTTTGATTTTGATTCCAAGGCTGACAAAGAGTGCGTCAAAGGAGATCAGGTACTTAAACAAAGTTAATATAGTTTTCACTGAAAATATGTAAGCATTCTGTCTTCTTGATTTGATGTCTTTGTTTTCTTGTAAACATAACTCTTTATTTGCTACATGCAGGGCCCTCCAGGTGACAAAGGAGAAAAGGTAACAAATTATTCATCACATTTAAGTATAATATCCCACAAGTTTTTCTCTGTCAACAAATTGCACATACTATGTGCTCAAACAATCAACTACTAGCAATTATTGAAGCACCATAAGTATATATTTTCAGAAGAACTTCTAAACAAAATCACTACTCAGAACGTACCGTGATTAACTTACTAATTGTTTCTTATCAAGATACTGTGTAGAATAATGTAATGAAGCTCTGATTAACCGAAGCTGAAAATTGCCTATTAAGGGGATCCTGGAGAAGTCATCTAGAAACTGAGCAAGAATGGAAACTGAAGCTCTGCAAACTCAGTCCTATCTATTCATGCAATTTTAACTAAGCTAATGCTGCATTTCCTATCACTGAAAATAAGCCCACTAGTTATCCACTGGTCTGCTGAAAACATGTGGCACAAACATCTGTCTGCATCAGTTTTTACAAGACGCAAGCCATAATCTCTCCCCATAATGCCACATGAATCTTGCACCCAATTCACTATGATACATGTCCTTTTCCCATAGGGATTGGCTGGGGTGCCAGGAGAACCAGGCAAAGAGGGCAAAAGGGTGAGTAAACAGAAACAGTCCACCAGTTGTGTGGCCTGGCTAGTGGTTGTACTGAGGAAAGGCCTGGGGAAAGGCCACACGGCAGCTGAGTGGCTGTTGTTGTTTTGGGGGGAGGCGAAGATGATGCGTGGCAAAGGGATTGCGCTGGGCCTACAAAGAGAGAAGGGGATGTGTGTGGGCTTGTTGTATGACAATAATGAATGGGCTTTGTGGTCAAGGGGTCACACAAACACACACACACACACACACACACTCACACTATGACTGGCAGCACACATGGTTAGGCCCCACTGGGTGACTGCAGTGGACAGTATTCACTGTCCTAAAAGGCCAGCTTGATTTGGGGTAGACAATGTCCATGACTGAATCATTGGAAACATTACACCACATGTATTTATTTGTCACCTCTGAATGTAATAACGGTGGTAAGGAATACAAGTGTTTGAATCTGTAATGTAAATCAAAAGTATGCATTTACTACTATATTTAATACTGTTAATTCAGGAGGGCCTCTCTTCAAAGCTTTGTCAAAAAAATAAAATAAAAAAATAACACACATTCTCTGTGGGACGGTTGCAAAATTCCACTTCTTTTGAGAAGTACTTGTAATTCATGGTGTTCTGACATTAGTATTGGGTAAACTGTGTAACATTATGGTGGGCTGATGACTGTTGTTGTTCCTTGACAGCACAGCTGAAAAGACAGTGTTCACAGGTAGACAGGTGAAGAGAGTGTCCTTTTGTGTCCAGTTTAATAGACTTAGTGTGAATACCTTTGCCTGGCACCATGCGACTGAGAATTCCAGTTTGTCTTACAGAGAACGATCATAAAATGGGAAGAAAACATTAGGCTAATATAAAACATATAGCAGGTTGAGCTGTAGAGCATCCATAAGTAGGTCAGGAAAATGTTCTTTTCAGATTAAGCAAGAGCCGAGATGATGCATAATACTCAAGACATCTGGACACAAGTATCTCAAGAATTCCACCCTTCAGTGTGTGTGTGTGTGTGTGTGTTTGAATACATTCAAACTCAAAACTTGTACCAATAACATTAACAATTTATGACCTATCATCGGTTGTACAATTTCTCAATGCATGAAGTAATCCATTTTCAGGGAAGGTATTCGTGGTCAACAAAAGTGAGCTCAGAGGCTGGTGCAGATGTGTTTTTGATGCTGTTGTCTCTCTACTTCATTAGTTCTGTGTTATTTCATACCTAACCTGACTTAATTAGGGATGGAGCGCCAAAGGGCCGGAGTGTCAGAGGCATCAATTATGGTGTGCACTTTTCTTGTGGAACAGTTTTATGATGAATCTTTCAATCATAATTGGTTTTGAGGAATAGAAAGTCACTCTGTTTGATGTTATGGCTTCTTGGTTTCCTATATACCCGTAATATTTCTTGCACCACAGGGCTTTAAACTAGCCATTTCAGACTTTCTGCTGTTGTTGTTGCTGAAGACAAAGTTCTATTAATACCCTGTCTTTGATAACTGGCTGACTTCATGGTGGCTGTTAATGTGCTAAGGTTTCTGCTTATTCTTAGCTCTACGAGTCACATGTGGCCTCAATGTTGTTGACCAATCTGTGTTTCTGCAGTTTGACAGCCTATTTTTACGAAGGTGGACATATATCATTGTCAGAGGCTAGCTAGTGGTCAGCTGAGACAGCAGGAGACTCTCACCCAATTAGTGACACTTGTCCACGCTTGCAACTTACTGGTTTCACTAAGAGCCGTAGCTGATCTACAAATGATGCAGAATATCTTGACATAGACTGACCACTTCACAACCTTCAAAGAATAGCTGGGAGTGGAAAGCTTTCACAAGTCCTTAGATTCAAGCCAGACCATCTCTCACACTGTCTACTTCAATTTATTGTTGAGGAAAACACAACCACTCAAAGCCATTTAGATTTACTTCAAGGAGATGTGGAGGACATTGTAGTGCGGAGAAGAGGAATGATGCCATTTGCACCGATCTATCTCTGTTTAAAAAGTTTAAAGCAACATATGCAATAGCGGATTTCAAGGGCAGTCACCCAGCCCCCTCTGTGACCCCATGTCTAACATTCACAGAATCTTGGTTTTATTTTATTACCTCGATGGATGACTAATTCAGTTTGCCAGGGTGGAGGTAAGGGCCCGACCATGTCGAGGAATTTATGGGAATGTATTTCCCCCCCTACACATTGCCATTAATAGTTATGTGAATGGCCTGGTTTTATCTATTATGGATGGCATTGACACAGAATGACAGGCAAAAAGTAGGACTTTGAAATTCAGTGGCACATTACAGCAGATCAAAAAGAAGATGGGGAGCACCAGTAACAGAACATGTCCCCCTCGCTAACTGTGGTGTGCCAAAATATTAATCAGGTGGTGATGTGCTAAGCTCTATGTGGTCATTGTATTCTGACCCTGTCCTACACAGGCCCAGGAGGCGAAAGATGTGCATGCTGAAGAGAACAACCTTGGAATGTTATAGTTTTCAGTGTAGTCATTTGTAAGCCAATTATTTGGTATGCTCATACAAACAGCTGGCATTGCAGAGAAGTGCCTTTCTGACAGTCATCGATATATAAATATGAGGGACTGTATAATAAAGGATTGTGTGCATACAAAAGTGATGTGGTATTTGATGGCAGAAAGCATAGCAAAAGTACCTAATTACGTAATTTTGCATTCTCAAAATAGGACTAAAATCTACGCTTGGTCAATGCACACTGCTTCCTGAAAGCCAAAATAAACAGGAACACCACGGCAAGCTTGGTTTATTCATGTCGTGCCAAGTCTTCCCAGCATACTCTGCTTCGGTAGTTGGCACTGTGTTGTGAGTGGGTTCAGTGCAGACATGGGTTCATCTCTGGGCAAGGCAGTAGGTTCCCGTGGATTAATAAATAATCACCTTAAGAAATCCCCCATTACAAGGTGGGTTTTGGAGTTTGAATCCATGCCTAACACCACATTAAGCCTTATTAGCTATAGAAAAAGAAGACCTTGCTAAATATAAGTCACTGACAAATGCCATGTGGATTCCCTTGGTTTGCTATGGAAGCAATGTGATGTTGCTACAAAGGATGTGTTCTCTTCTAATTAATTATGCAGTATAGATCCTCTTACTGATTTATTTACTTAAGTCGAGTTTGTTATTTAGTTATTTGGCTTAAAGAGTGAAATGGTTGGCACAGTTGGCAAATTATATGGATTGATAACTGGTGAGTTGTAGCTCAGTGATAAATATGCGGTTGTATTTTATTGTGCATAAGGTGAGATTTCTGTCATCTTTGATGCTACAAAGACTTTATCTTCAGGTACGAGGTGACATTCTCAATTGACTGCTTTCCAATTGTCTCTAGTATCTCTCTCCCTCCTGTTAAATGGCTCCTGTTTCTCATAGAAATAGTCATCTGCGTAGCTCAGCTGTGGATGTGGGTGGATGACACTGTGCCACATGAGATGCTCGCCTCATATGTCAAGGAGATAACAAAAGTCACACTGAAAATGAAAAGGCTTGGAGACAGTTGCTAGCTAGGCCACACAAGATGACCTTGTGGAGGGACAAGCCATTAAAACAGAGACTTTTAATCTGGTGAAGTGATATGGTGTGCCACACCAATACCACAGGTAAAATAATCCACCCATAGTATTTGATGGCTATTGAAAAAAACATTACAGAGTGGAGCTCGGAGATATGGCAGCACTTTGATTTCTCTAACAGGTTATTCATTCTATGTTGAATCAGCTCCCACTCTCAGGCTTTATGCTGTACACCCACCGTGGTCACTAATTACAGGGTCTGACAGATTATCAGTTATTTATTTCCAAGTCATTGTTCTTAAATCTATTGTTCACTTTTGAATTATAGTTACTAGAATGTAGAGTTTATTCTAATGTTTTTCACAGAGTTGAAAGTACAATATAGCTCTATGTAACATGCAGGCGCAAAAGGTTCCTCTAAAAGTGTCTTTAATGCCTTTGTATCATTTGAATGTAGACATGCACCAGTATGGAGCCTTATATCAGTGTGCTTTATGTTTTCCCCACAAGCACATATCAGTAAGCCATGAGATCCTTAAGCCGCAAGTCGAATGAAACCAGAGAACAACTTTGGTGTAAGCATGATGTTCACTTGTTGAAGACAGTTTCTCAGTAAAGAGATTATGCTCTAGTTATATGGCAGATATGTCTATTTGTAAAATAATACAAGTCTACATCTCAAAACCTCAACTGCTGTCACATCACATTCGTCAGTTGTCATCACTTCAGATCATTTGATAGCACAGTCCCAGATCAATGCACGTCAGTAATTGTAGTGCAGACACACTTTCGGTTCTTCACTTGTGTCAAAGAAAATTTGAAACAGTGTAACGAACATCAACAACAGCTGCCTGGGCACT
Organism: Perca flavescens; assembly: GCF_004354835.1. Taxonomy (NCBI): domain Eukaryota; kingdom Metazoa; phylum Chordata; class Actinopteri; order Perciformes; family Percidae; genus Perca; species Perca flavescens. The sequence goes on along the minus strand of NC_041347.1, from coordinate 15,366,881 downwards.
TTAAAGTGGCATGGATACAATCTGTCAAAAAAGTAAAAAAGATTGCCTGTCTTGTCTTTGCTTGGCAACTGGACTGGTCCACATTTGCAAAGAAGAGGTAATTGCTGTCTGTTGGAAGTGATAGTGGTGTTTACATTTCCCGTTCAAGCCCTTTGCTGAATGACTGAGACAGCTGTCTATAAGTCCTGACCAAAGGCACAGGCATATTTTTCTCCATATTCTTTGCTCCTTCACACTTGTGCTAGCACATGTCTCAAAGGTCATCTTTTTACTGAATGCTTAAACTAGTTGTTGAATGGCCTCTTCCATACTAGGGAACAATTATATAATATTTCACTTATGCCATTATTATCTCCTACCAAACTGTTGGTCATTTTCTCTCAGCACAACCATGTTTAAATATGTACGTGTGAGGACAATATTGCCATGGAGCAAGGAATCCTTTTAACAGGGCACCCATATCCTACTGGTACTCTCTACTGGATGGCATAATGCAGGACAAAACATTACTGTCATATTAGATACAATAGCATTCATCTTCTTGAAAACTAAATGTATCTATCATTTCACAGTAAATAGCTTTTGTCATTTAACCTAATTTGGTATGAAAAAGTATGCCATTCTCTGAAAACCAAATGCATGCTCTAACTGGAATTTAGATGCCTCTCCTCTACAGGGCTGAGAAAATGTTTGTTTTTTTAGATAATTGAGCTACCATAGTATATATAATATTCATATTATATCTGATGGACTTGGCTCAGGTTCATTTGGATCAGTGTGTGTGTCTGTAGAGACCAAAGCAGGCAGTGACAGTGATAGGGAAGGAGTTATGGTTCGGCGTGTGGGGACTGGGACATTTGGCAGCGGTTTCCTGCTCCATAGGTGGAGGCAGACATGAACAGTGATGCAACTGTAACAGACTGTTGACCTCTACCAGAGCACCCGCAGGGCGAGATTATTAAGTAACGAGTCCCTGGTGAGAATACCAGCCTTCCTGCCAGAAGATCTCCACGGGAGGCTGCTGATTTGGGTGATACACTAAATGCATGAAATTACAGCAGCTATTTGACTGGAGCCATGCTTCTTGTTGTCCTGCTCAGTACACAGCTATAATGATATGGTAAATTCAATTATTCCAAATGCCTTTAGTCAGGTTTGATCTGATGCCACTGATCTGTTTAAAATACTTTCACATTGATATATTTTACATTCAAGATAAACAAATTATAAATCACGGCTAAAAGTAAATGTTCTGTACATTTAATTGAGGCTACTTTTTTACTTTGACGCAGTTGGCTTATCTTTAGTCATTTTGTGGTAAATTGCAGAAAGCAATTTAAGAATAGTTAAAAACTGTAGTGAAATACAGTATATCCCATATGTACACATTCACATTTATGTCTGTTGAATTCAGTGTAACTCAATTAACATATACTACTGCGTACGCACACATAGCACCTATAAAGCAATGGTATATTTAACCATTGCAACACAATTGATGACCATATTGATGGTCTGTGTCTTTAAAGCAGTGTTTAAATACAGTGGCGTGATGAACATATGTAGTTACAGTTTTGGCCTGACCTGTTCTCAATGGCAAGAGTAACACAGAGAGAAGAATTTACAGGTCTGCAGGGCTCACAGCTGAGATTTTATGGCAAGATTTACACCCTGTGCGATTTTACAAGCAGGGGGAGGATTCGTTAACCCCTTGTTAAACAAAATGGATTAGGTTATTCTTCTCTCTGTCCAAATTCATGTTGAGGAAATCCAGAGAGCCACGTTTCTGACACCTGTATTACACCAGGAGGTAGCACATTTGCCCAGTGCACAAGGCAATTAATCTTGTCAATGTCAAGTGCATTGGGACGGAGGATGGAACAAAGATTTGACCTGATTGGGTATGAAAAGGTCTTACATGTAGGCCCAGTTGGGATAGAGGAGTGTTACAGGGGGAAGCGTTTGGCACATGCAAGGACAGATGCACAGAGCTTTGATTTATCTGTCTGACTCTCATCTTTCCCAGAGCGCCCCGGTATGGCTACATCCATGGGTGTCCAGAATAAACACACATTAATTGGCCAATTAATTACAGGGACGAATAAAGGGGGCAAGACTTTGAGAGGGCCACTTTGATCGCAGATTGTTCATTAGCTTTAATAGTCACCGCGTGTATATGTTGTGTGTGTGTGTGTGTGTGTGTGTGTGTGTGTGTGTGTGTGTGTGTGTGTGTGTGTGTGTGTGTGTGTGTGTGTGTGTGTGTGTGTGTGTGTGTGTGTGTGTGTGTGTGTGTGTCTGTGTGTAAGCTGATGTGTGTATTTATACATGTAAAAGCTGATGTTCAACAGGGTAATGTAGGTCAATACATCCTCTGAGCATTATATAGGCTTGCTATAGTTGGCCAGGGCACGGCCCTCATTCATACATCTACAACCTCGCCACTTTCTCAGGAGACAGAGTTATACCACACAACAGGGACACTGCGAGCAATATACGTGTCCTTGCTGCTCGAGTGTCAGAATTCATCAGGGCATGGCATCCTCTTGGCCTGTGTCTTATACCTTGCCAACATTTTCAAATGTTGTGTCAATGTCTGCCAGGTCATAGCAACACTAATGGAGTGTCGTGTGTCAGGAAGGGTCTGCTGAACTGAATTCTCACAACTCATTGAGGTATGTCAGTGGACAAGAGGTGACTGGCCCCTGTGACTGTTCTAGATACTGCGGCCCACACCACGGCTTCAGTCATCCAAACAATGGGATTTCTTTGGCTCCAAACAGTCTAGTAATATACAAAGATACTCTCCTGGCTTTTTAAGGAGGAGACAGCGTTTGAGAAATGCTTTGAACGTAAATACCTTTTAAAAGAGCATTTTGGATCCATGATGCTTGGATTGAAGCATGCCCCGAGTAAGCTCTGTCACTGTCTGCTGTTTCCTCGGCCAAGGGGGAGGGAGGAGAGCTCAGAGTGCAGGGGGGCTGGACAGGCAGGAGATGTAGCCCTGAACACTGCAGAACACAGAGGCGTGGTAGTGGGAGGCTGCATCAACTGCTACAGTCTGCCATCCATATTTTGATTCTTCACACTCTCATTCTGCCCGCAACCAATTTAGATACATTCATCTGTGTCCACTTAAATGGCATGCCAGGGAGCAGCGCATTTACAGTGGCCTGATATTGTACAGATGGTTGTGTGTGGGACCTTAGTGTAATCTGTTATGTGTGGTGAGTGATATGAAGCACAAGACTCGCCCAGGGCTACAGTACCCAGAGTAAGCCCCCTGTGGATCTTTGCACAGTGTATTCTCTCTCTGACCTCAAATATTTGGTTTGTAAAATGAACCAGGCTTTATTCAAAGTAGATTTTCAGCCTCTCCTATTCACTTGTTGGATAATGCATTAATGAAACACTCAGTATCTGTAAACATAGGATGGGAGCAATCTGCTCCGGATGAATAATACAGCCAAAAGTCCAGATGAGACTGTGAAATTTCTAAGAGCCAAGACTAATAACAGCATCCATTAGGAGATGAGAACATTCAAGAGGCTATGCCGGCCTAGTGAGGAGCCAATGCAATAGGCACCCAGCTCGCATGGAAACACTGCAGAGACACAGCTGATAGGTGGGGATTGAGCTCATAGTATAATATAGATTTATCATTTTCACCACATAAAAATGCAAATTCAGATAGTATCGTCAGCCCTCTTTCCTCTCCTTAGGAGTTGTTAAAATCAATGAGCTCTTAAAACTCATCCGTGAAGACGTCGTAGAGACGTGGCTGTTGTAAAGAGCTGTTGTGAGGCTCCCTCGGGATTGCCTTGGCTTAGTTTTCCACAGACATCCACTGTCTGCATTTCCTGTGTTTGCCTTTGGCTCTGTGTTTGCATACTGTGTGGCAGTGAGGAGTTTGGTGTTTGCTGAAGTAGCTCTATAATGGGTTTTTTACCCAATTATGTGCTGCGTTCTATGACTGGGTACCCTTGTAACACCACCTGTGTCCCTTTGTATTGTGTGGCAGTTGAAAAGAGCAATAAAATGAAAATATTTTGAAAATTATTGTCCCCCTCTTTCGCTCTCATACAGCTTCTTGCTCTCGTCTATTTCCTTCTTCTCTCATCGTTGTAAGCCCTCTTCATAAAAAAAGATCCTTTATGGTATTCAGTGCCTAATTGCCAGACTGCCTAATTAGGAATGTTACCCAACACACATCATACATTCATGCATTGAGGACATCTATCCTCTCTCATAGAGAGTGTACAGTCTCCTCATTGGCTCTGTCCCCTACCGTGTACAAAATTTGTGATGAAGCTAGTTTGCCATCTAGTGGCACAAGTACAAATCACCATTTAGTCACATGGGCTCTACGAATGAGTCTCTGTGAGGAAAGCCTTCATGGAAAGCTTTAGCCAAAAGACTATAGGTGCAATCTTGGCCAGCTGAGCTGTGTCTTAAGTCGGCTGCAGTGTCAGCCATCTCTTTATACGTCCCTGAATATTTAGATGGCTGCAAGTTAAAGAGAGCATTGTGTGCCAGTCAGAATGGTGAAAAATGCTAAGCTGCATTTGAGCCCCTGCCAGGCAGCTGTCGGCTTTGCCGTTCTCTTCCTGCCCCGGCCGCTCCTCTTAACCCTCAGTAAACAACTGGAACAAATCCTATTTTATTGAGGCTTTTACCAAGTGCAAGGGATCTCTGCAAGCTTCAGTGCCCAGGCTTTTTTTTTTAGCTTGTGCAGTGTCCTAAGATGGCATCCAGCGAGGACAGTCACAAGTAGGGAATTTGCACTGTCTGTCTCTAATTGGATCCTTAATCAGAAGCAGGTGAGACAGCTGTCTCGGAAGTGTGTTTTTTGACATTTCAAGAAGGTCTTATAATCAATATCTACCTCAGAAGCGTTAATGGCTGATGTGACAGTGAAAAGGGCTTTGGTGAGAATTCTGTCAACTGCAGCATATCGAGCCTTACAGTTGGTGTGAATTCAATGAATATTTGTCCGGTTCTCCAACTGATACTTAGCTTGATATTTTGAAGCTAACGCCCAGAAGCAGCTGTAGTGTATGTGTGAGAAAATATTACAGTATGCATGTAGACAAAGCTGAGTATGTGCCTAGATAGTTAGAGAGTTATTATCTTATAAAATAGAGAAATAGACACATCATTACAAGTTAACTGTAGATTTTCACAAACAAAAAAAAAACTACTTTCCCTTTTAAGAAACTGTGACGCTGGACTGTATGTAATGTTTATATTCATTTGCAACATATTACTTAATAATTAGACACATACTGTAGTTGAGATAAACATGTGAAAGGTTTAAGAGGAATCTTGGTATTTTAGATATCCTTGTGCATACTTAATGCCGGGTTGTTTTTGATTTTTTTTTTTATGGTTCATTGTGCAAATGTTTAAATGAATAATCAGAAAATATTTGCAAAGGGGAGAGGATGACATTTCAGAATTAATTACAGAATAAATTAGCTTTTGCTGGCAGTCTGAGTAATTGTCTGTATCTTTTCTGAATCTGGATACAATACGTGTTCCTTAGAGACTCTAGGTTTGACCGATGGAATGAGGGAATCAAGTACATCTGGTTGTAATGTTTCCTTCTTTTTTTTTCATCATTCACAGGCCGGGGGCAGAGAAGCATTTTCACTTGGGAATAAATATTGTGACAGGCTGTGTTGTGGCAAACTTTCTCTTTCTTGTGTCTGTGTGTGCATGCATTGTGTGTACATTTGTCTGTCTGTGTTTTTGTCTTTTTTGAGTGTAACAACTTTACACAAGTTCACACTTTTGGATGTCCGTGTCCATTTTTTGGATGGTCCAAATAATCCTTTGAACACTGGTGTTGAAGGGTGATGTTTTTGTCTTTGTCCCATCGCTGTACTGCTAAAGGGCACCTTGTGACAGAGATAACAGAAAACTTCATACCATTTGTTCTGTGACTTGTTAAAAGACATGAGGATATTATGAGGGTGTATCATCTTCACTGTTTTGTACTAATTTGCTTTCCCAGCAAATACAGCTGCTCATAAGCTACATAGTCACTTCCAGTTAAACGCAGTACAGCAGTTCAGTTAGACAAAAGGCTCAGGTGGCCTGAGCACATGTCCCCAGAGGGAGACAGGAATCAGCTCAAGCAGAAAGAGTGGCATGTGAGTTTTTTCAGGCTGGAAAAGGTCATCTCTCCCATGAGCCACAGAACGTTGTCGCAGAACAACTTGGCTTTGGTAACGTCAGGTAGTTTCCCCTTCAGGACATACAACTTCTGTGTCGCATTTGAAACAGGCAGAAGAAAATCAGTATACCAAAGATTTCTGTTCAAGGTGTCTTGCGTGTAACATTTGGTTAAAAGTGAATTAGATGAATAAGTGATTACAATATGTACAATATGTGACTTAGCGGGAAAAGCCATTTTCTCCTAAACTTCAAGGTCTAAACCCCTACTAAAATTGTCATACTGTGGCTCCTGCAACACAACTAATTGGAAGTAAAAGAACAGAATTGATTTATAATTTAGTAGAGGATGAATGGAAATAAGAAAAAGGCATAGTCACTTTTAGAAGTTATCTTTTTTTTCACATAGAAAGACAAATTAGCAAAAATCAAACATTAAATATATTGTGTTTGAAATAAGATTAAACCTGGAATGTTAACATTAGTTCAAATTGATTTACCCTCTGATAGCTGTCCCTGCATATAAAAGAAAAAAACATCATCTCTCTGTGCTGTGTGTCAGGTTGGAGTTTGGTCCTCTGTGGTGATCATTTCAGAAGGCTACCTGCAGCTTATCTACTGACCTCTCTTGACAGGGGCATTTGTCAGGTGGATTATGTGGCTTTTTGATGGTATATCTGCTTTATTGCTAAACATGTGGCACATTTTGGCCTCTCCGTTTTGCGCCACTGTGTTATCCCAGTATGGGTAGTCAGACAGGCATATGAAAACATGTTGACATTTGGGATAAGGATTATGGAGTCATCATAAATGAGTGCCTTTGCTGTGTGTCACTGTCACTGTTGACTTTGCTCTCAGATTGGGGCTTGTGTTGCAGGACTGAGCCTGGCCCCATGTCTGTGCTTTCCTTTTACACTTTACAACTCATAGCAGAGCTGAAGCCAGTCGAGGCTGGGATCCATGTGGATTAAGTCGGGAGTTGAAAATACGCTGTCAATCTACTGAGGCCTCCTTCTTACCTCAGCTCTAACATGTACTCACTCTTGCTTTACTAGCACCATTATTGAATTAGTAGTTAATGTGGAGTGCGTTTCACACTTCTGTTATATGGTTTGAAGGTTTTTAGAGTGGAACAGATAAGTAGTGCTGGTGAATATATGTTTGGTCTTGCCAGCCAATCTTTCATTTACTCAAGAAGCCGGTTCATCTTTAACTCTGACTCTCTCTTTTCCTCTCCTCCACAATCCTTTTATCTTTCACCACCTCCTTCCCTCCCTCTCATCCCTCATTTCCTTCCTTGCCTTCCTCTATCTCTCCCTCCCTCTAATCTTCTGCAATGACCTGAAGGAGGGCTTCACACTGCAGCGCTCAAATAATAATCAACCACTAGGATGTTGTCAAATTTATAGGACACTGAGCGTTGCATAGCAACAGAGATTGCCAGGGTGATCCAACAGGCGCTGGAAGTTGGGTGAGGGAGAAACAGGGCGAGTGACAGGAGACAGGAGAAGGAAGGAGAGATGACGAGCAAAGCAGGAGACAGTAGAGAGGGATGAGATGAGACGATGAGAGTAGAGTTATGATATTATACACAAAGGGAGAGATAAATGAGAGATTGAGAAACCGAAAAGGACATGAGAAACTTAAGGTTGGCTTAGCTGAAAGGAAAGATTCACAGACCCTGCTGGCTGGTTTTGTAAGCTTGCCACTCTGTTCAGTACAATTTAAAATTATTATCATGGTGACATATTGTACTATGGCATTAGGGCACACATAGGTGATGTTAAGTTTAAAAATGACTTGATTATGGCAGTAGAATAGTCAGATAATAGTCATTTTAATGATGATCCAAGTCCAGCTGTAGACGTTCTTTTGCTCTCCCTAAAATCCTTGTACACCAACAAAAACACTTTTGTTGGCACACATTTCTCATGTTTTTCACATCCTATATTTCTTTCTTTTTTCATTTTTGAAGTCAAAATCCCCAGTTTCAGTTTCCTGTTCATCCTTGTTGCCTAGAGACTGCTTTGGACTGCAGTTTACCTCTGACACTTACTTCTGGTGTTGTGTCTGCCTCCTTCACCGAGAAAACAGTGAACAAAAAAAACAACAATAGGCAAAACTTCCGTGATCACGCGCACCCCCACCCCCCCTCCACACAGTTGCTATTAGCCAATGAGGACATGGAGGATTAAAAAAAACATGATGGACTCTTCACAAGAGTTATTATCTTCACTTCACAGCTTCTGCGTGCTCAAGTCAACGGACTACACTATTTCCTAACATAGCCACACTGACCAATACAGAGAGAGTTGTTTGGAGCTAATAGGCTTAATTAGCTTTGTATCAACTCATTTGGCAATGGCTTGAATGTAAGGGACGTTCAATAATATAAAATAGTTGTGCACTACAGATTTAAACACTGTATATTATTCAGGAAAGCGTGATTAACTGTTGTAAAAGCTGAATATATGATAGAATGTTTTTTCCCTGATAGTTCTACAATGAATGTAAATGTTGAGAGTGTTAACACTCTCCACCTATACACATGGATATACAATTACTGGTACTAAAGTTTTTTAGCTTGTGCCCAGAAGCATTTCTTGTTCTCTGCAATGTCAACACACCAACAAACAGTTTAAAGCAACTGAAGAAAGAAATCTCTAACCTGACTAAACGTGATTATGAAATGACCTGAATTCCAGATGTCAGAGTATCCCTGTAGTTTCACTTTTACAAAAGTCTAGGAGGTCCAAACATGACATTTAGAATTTATCAAATCATTGAAATGTCAGGATTTAACTTAAAACCCTGAGTTTCTACTCTGAAAACACTTCACACAGTTGTACTAAAGGCTGTACTTGGGCACTACGGCGGTTGCTGGCATCTTGATTATCTCAGTGTTGCAGAGCCAGTACGTCCCTTCACAGGCAGTTATCTGGCTGTGTCACTGGCAGGTGTTTCAGTTTGGAGAGTCAAATAAGTGCAAACGGTGATGACAGCTGTGCCCTGGACTAATTATTTCTTGTCACTGTGCACAGATTTGTTGGGGATGGCGTGCTAACCAATGTCAGTCAAACCACAAGGTCACCTGTAGTAGTCTTTTAAATGGATTGCTTTATAGTGGAAATGATTGTCTGAGCTGTTGGGGTTTATGAATATTAAATTAATATTTTATCAAAGAAGAAAAAAACCGGACATGGACTTCCAACATCGACACCCCCAACCAAGTTTATCTACACTCAGCTACACATAGCTATGCTGTGTGAATATTTTATATGTAATTAAGGCAGTCATTAAATAATAAAATATTTTAGTATTTCCTATTGTGAGCACAATATATGAAAGAATTGCATTTATTTAAACATTAGAACATCTTTCCCAAATGGGGGTTTCACATGTGGAAATAAAATCAGAAGCAAAATCAAATTATGAAGAACCAATGTACAACTTGTAGGTAACTGCAAGTAAGCTTCAGGCCTAAAATTGATAATATGGCGTCGTCATTTAGTTTATCTTTATTCGTTGAAAACTGAGATATTTGTTTGTTTTGATGATAATATGCAAATACATGGACATAAAATTAGTATGCACTTTGGTGTTAAAAGAGGTTTAAGGGCAAATGTGGAGAAATCATTTTGAAAACTGCATAATTCATGACCTGCTTGGAATAATAGCATATGATATATTCATTAGCTGAATTACTTATCTTTGTAATCTGCTTTTATTGTCGAGTTCAGGGGAGAAAGGGCAGCAAAGGGGGACGATGATGGAGCAAAAGTCTGAACTTTTTGCAAACGTAGCAATGATTCAGCGTCAGCCTATTGTCAATGAAAAAGAACAAAATAATAACACCAATCACCCTCACCAAAACACTGTCTTTGTTTGTGAGAAACCACTCATTCATGCTCACATTAAAGCAGATGTAGCCTCAAAGCTACATTAACACAGATGATCAAAAGGCACTGGCCAAGCAAGCCTTTGTTTATAACATCAAAAAAGCATCAACAGAGGAAAGTGTGCAATTCCCAAAAGGAGGCACACACTGGTTCCACTGTGTCATCATTTAGGTTAATATTTACTGTACTACACCTTGGCTTCTCCTGTTTTCATTAGTCTTTAATCCCTGAAATGCAGTACAAACAGAGAAACACACACAGCATGTAAGCATGAGTGCACATGTAAATAGATGATTAAAAGCCGTTGCTCTCAGTGAAGTTCCTTCCTTAATTTGACCCAGTTAATCAAAGTCTGCATACATAGAGTGTGAGAAGGAAAGATTTGTGGGCGTTGCTTTGTAGTTCTTTCAGCAGCCAGTGATCCTTCCTTCTCTACAGATCTACACCACCACTAACTTGGTGGAGGAGAGAAGTATTTTTTTTGTGTCACCCACCATACTGACACAGAGAAAGATACACTGTTTCAACATAGCAATTGTGTCAGATGATGAAACTCCTATTAGAAAGAGGTAATCATGTGTAGCTGTAAAACAGATATCTGCATTGTCTCATACTTCTGCCGTTGATTACACTGCTGCACAGTGAATTGATATTGGCCAGAGTATTACCGTTTTCTAATTGAGTTGATTTTACATCTGTCTTGTGTGTGTGTGTGTGTGTGTGTGTGTGTGTGTGTGTGTGTGTGTGTGTGTGTGTGTGTGTGTGTGTGTGTGTGTGTGTGAAAGCCAGCTAATTCCAGGCACTCTTTATAACACAGAGTCAGTGATGCTCTGCCAGTTTATAGGATAGCTGTAAGGATATCCACAGAGCTTTATCCTCTTTTCTCACAAGGACATAAACCCTCTTGATGTAAATTATACCAACTTTGGTTTGGTTTGGATAGCATTACATCTCATTAAGATGTCAGCTTTTCAAGATTTGCAGACTTTCAAGCATGAAGGCCTTTTGCAATTCACAAAATGTCAAAAAACAACAAAAAAAACAGCCTTAAAGCAAGCAAAAATGGTTAAAAACAGTTGCTTCCTTCTGACCTCGTTTTGCAATGCTGGACAGCACTAGCTGGCTTGGCCTGTTTGCTGCTGTATCTGCTCCTTGGGTTGATTGATGCACCGAGGGACTCACACAGCTGGAAAGGAGGTAGTAAACCAGAGGAGGGAACAAAGTCTACGGGGCCACACAGGGTGCAGCAATTAAGCTGTTTTCTTGTTGTTAATTAAAAGCAAATTAGAGACTGCGACAGGAGTTGCTGTCGAGCCTTAATTGCTGGCAGCACGTATGCCCAGCCACACCTGTTGTAGCATCTTCACTCACTCATCTTTTTTTTTTTTTTTTCTTCTTGTGTCTTTCTTAGGGACGGAGAGGAAAGACTGGGGAGCCTGGACTCAGAGGCCTGCCTGTATGTGATATACAGTAACACACACACACACACACACACACACACACACACACACACACACACACACACACACACACACACACACACACACACACAAGGAATAAATTACCTGCTATACATGTCTGGAGTGATTTCATTGACCAAATGACGAACCCTGAAAGCTTAGCTCTGACAGTACGATACAGCAGCATTTTGAACAGTATTTATTTAATGTTTATTTGTATAGGGACAAGTATGTGGCATAAACAAAAGCCACACAGCACAGCATTTATAGCCTAGTCTAATTTGTAATGCCCATCCCTAGTACGTTATTTTCTTGTTTTTCTACTATTCTAAATCAATATCAATTTAACTTTATTTGACCAAGAATGTCTTCTTTAAGTTGAGACCTGGCTACAATTGGACACATTACAAAAGTTTCAAAGTCATCATAATTATAAAAGCATATTAAAGCAAACAGTCAATCAGCACAACAGACATGCAATACAAAGTCCATCTTAAATAGAGCAATTACACTCTTCATGGTGAAACATCTCTGTAGACTGCATTAATTCCGTGCTTAGGCTGTATTGATCTGTTCAAAATCATCTCCCATACCACCATACTGCTGCAAGCGGGCTATATTATTAGCAGAAAACCACAAGCCGTATATTAAGGTAGCTCTTGAGAATGCTTGTATTGATGAGCAGGACAAGTCTGCCTATAAGGCCCATTGACTCCTTGAATTATGGTGTTGTCCTCAGGCGTCCAAACCAATCCCAGACACTGTTTGTGTGTTTGTGTAGTGACCCACACAGCAAAGGGCAGAAACACCACGATGTGTTAAAGAAGACAGCCTGTCAGATTCTTAACTGCTCTGATGTCAGGACAAACAGGAGTGTTTAGGCATCATGTAACTTTGGGTGTCCAATTATTTTCATGCACTATCGCCTTGATTACTCATTCAATCAGGACATAGGGTTTGTCTTACTTTATTTCACACAGAAATCCAAAAAGATTCTGTTCTGCTTCTATCACCGTTATGCTCAATAGGTTCAATTATCTTAGAATAATTGAGCCACTCACTGTTAAACCTCTCCCGCATGACTCAATGTATCCACTGCCTCCTTAATAACTCATAAAATTGTAGGATACAAAGTCGTAGGACAAAAGAAAGACAGAATGGAGAAGGTGTGACATTTCTAAATGGCAATGTCCTGATGATACCCTTAGCATGTGCCAGCTTTGCCTCCATCCCCTGGTATTGACATTTATGAGTCACCTGTTTTGCTGAGGTAGATCTCAGGGACAAATCATCTATTCAAAACACACACCAGGGCATCTCTCTCTCTTGTCCATTGGCAGCACGACAGTGGGAGGGGGCAGCGGTTATTTTTCAAAGTCAAATTAGCATTGCACGACAACAGGAGAGTTTGTGAAAGGCATGAAACAAAGGCCACAATCAAAGATAATCTATAGACTGCTGCGGGCCAGCCACGTCTTTTATGAGTGCTAACAGTAGTGCAAAGGTTAGAAAATAATACAACAGGCCTTCGCTGTAAATCTGAATATGTTTTTAAGTAAACCTGCCAGTTTAAACAAAAGCTAGGAAAGGCTTAGGATGGTTAAAGTGATTAAAAAGTGGTACTGTTCATGAGTGTTCATTTAAACATCTTTTTGTGACATGAAATCCTTTTATCCTTTATTTGTGTGAAAAAGATTGTCCCATTGCTTGTAATTGTAGGGTCCCCCAGGAACTCCGGAAGGAGCAAGTGTCAAGGTATCACTCAAAACATTGTTCATCACAAAACAAAGTACTAACATGTGGCATTTAAAGTAGATTTGAGCTGTCTCCCCATTTTATAAACCGTTAATTACCTGCAATCCCAGCAAGGGTGAATTGTAAGATGACTGAGCAGCGTTCATCATAGCAGTCCTCCAAATAGGCGAGGAGTTTAATCATCTGCACTGTGTTGTCTGTATAAAGACTCACCGTGCCGTAGAAGCCAGCCAAGACAAGTCAGACGTATGTGTGACCAGACCTCATTGTCACTGACTGACATTTTTTGTGTTTGCAGTCAGGAACGGATGTCCTTCGTCGGAAATGGCACCTTTCAGTCAATTGTAGCCTATCTATCTATCTACTGTGCAAGTTAAATAGCTGTTCCCACCCTGCGCCTCCTGCAGCGCAGCACAGCGTGACTCAGTGTTTGCACTCCAAACAGACAGATGGCCATTACATACAGTGCTTTTGCAAAAAAAGGGTCTGCAATCATTTTCATGAAGCCCAGGGGTGCTGTAGCTCACCAGAGGCACATGAGATATGTGGTGTAAAAAACTCACAAACATGGACCTCTACCTAGCCTCCTACTCTTTTTGTTGCTACCTGCTTCCTTCACAAACCCAACCCCCCTTCAGCCCCCACCCACCAGGCCTCCAGTGGCCCACTTGTGATCATGCTGAGAGTGAAAGCTATTGTGTAGTGGACAACCTCCTGACCGCAGCTGTTCATTTGATGTATAGGTGCGTCGTTTACTGGTGTGTCAGCTCAGGCCACAGAATTCCTCCTGCTCCCTCTGCCCAGAGGAAGGAGACGTGTCAGCCAACCTTGAAAAACAAAGTTGTCTGTATGAGGACACACTTATTATACCTCAAAACAAATGGGATTACAGTAGAGTATACTTAGGTGAAGGCACAATGGATAGTGGTTTCATTTGGATGAAAAATACCATAGTTATACCATGCCCTTGTAAATCAAGCTTAAGAACAAAATGACAAACAGAGGTTACCTTGATTAGGTTTTCTTAGCTTTTTCTGTAATTGGCTACTGAGTTGCAGCTTTATTATGTCACTTGAATTGGTCTCGTATCATAAAACAAAGCCGTAAAACACAAACCTTGACGTGGCATAAAGGAAAATGGCTCTGAGATTGTGGGTTTTGCATCATATTTGCTATTGCTACTTCACTTTCATACTGTATGTCTTTTGTTAAATAAATGACTGATGAGTTTGAACACAGAAAAGGAAAAGACACATAAAGCTAATTCCATGTAACATTTGTTGCTGTAACACACAACTTTCAATTGATTTCAGAATGATGAAAGGTAGAGTAACACCTGCAGGAGAACAAAGCTACTCATTTGAGATTAGATTAAAGGTGGCATTATGATTAAATAATATGATTAACCGTTCTTTCTAAGAATGCCAACTCATGCTGATGTTATGTAGAAACACACCACAAAGAATGCTTACATTAATTGTGCATACCAGCCTTGCCCTTGCCATGAATCAGTCATGCCCTCACATTATGGAACGATCTTCCCTTTGTCTTTATAAATTCATGCTTACTGTGGATGACAAGAAAACTCTCTTGTCCAAGAGAATCACTTTACATTTCAATCTGTTAAAATGAAACGAACGCATAGCGGTGCATTTAAAGGAGTTTCCCCAATCCAGCATGATAAGCGGGAGAAGCTAAACCAGCTCACCTCAGAGAGCAATGGAAAGTAAGTTTCCAGTAGCAGTAATAATTGAGCAGCATCAGAGATTCTCCGTGGCCGTCCTTGTGCATTTTTTAGCTTGGACAAAACAGATGCAAGTTAGACTAAACTGCAGCCCGTGTAACATCTGGTGTGAGCCGAGCCTGCTCTCACTCACTCAGCAGAGTGTGAATGTTTTAAAGTAAGAAAACAAAAGGTCTGTGCCGTGCATGATTTGCACATTCACATGAATCACATCTCCATAACTGTGTCTCCCACTGACAGTCTCAAACGGCTCTGACAGAACACTGCAGATATTGATGGAGAGGCAGAGAGGGATGCAGACTGGCTTAATTACAGTTTGATGACTCGAGGTGACTAAAAGTCAGCATATCACCCACAGGCTTCTGCAGGTGTACCAGGTCCCCGTCCTAAACACGCTGGGCTTTGTCATTGTGTAAATACAGTTATAATCAGGATAAATACTGGCCGTGCTGCAGTTAATCTCATTTGAAAGGTTTATTAACTTGTTACACACCCCTCTGCCAATACATTGACTTTGAATGATGTTCCTTGGAGATCTAACAATGATAGCGATAATATTTTGCAATGAGTCCAAGCAAGAATACAGTGCACAACATTTTTACAGCAAGTGACATTACAGGCTAATACTAACTTTCCACCCGATGGGATTTACATTGAGTCATTACTCAGTGAGAGACCATTTTCTGTGTACAATACAGCATGTCTTTTACAGTTACTGTAAGACAGATACTGTGTTGTGAGCTACCTTTGTTAGGAAACGGTCCTCTGACTGATAGCACGCCAACAGTGATATAGTTGATAAGATTATTGTAAGATTATATTGGTCATGAGTTCCCAATGTGGTTGATAAAGCTGAACAGAATTCAATTAGTACTCAAAGTCAATTTTACCACCAGTCTGTCCTCCCCACCTAAAATATTAATAGAACAATGCATCTGTTCATACATCGCAGCAGTGCGCTGACTTAATAACAGCTCATAATTTGGACGAGGAAACAGTGACTATATCTCATTAAATGAATGGCATCACTGCGGCTGCTGTTAGTGAGTGGAAGGAATGGGGGAGGGGCTGAAACGGAATGGCCATTATTGTTGGTTAGAGTCCAGCCGTCGCTCAGGAGGAGTGTGCAAATATGCGGCAACCTTTCTCAGATGTCTTCTCAGATTGCTAAACAGATGCTCATTGCTCCATAATGTCTCAGCACAGAGTATCTGAAGCGTTCCCTACAAATCTACACACATGTCCTACAAAAGAACAATAATTGTTGATGAACAATCTTTTTTTTTTTTTTTTTTTCTCTGTTATTATGTTTCGACAAAAAACTAAACTATCACAACAGATTAACTTTATGAAGTGTCTTCGGAGATGTGAAACAATGTATTTGTGCGTCTCCAGATGCATTTAGTGAATTCTTAGCCACATATCTGTAGCTAAAATAGCATATAATAATGTATATACTGTAGTATGATGAGTCTTCTGCTGAGGCTTTAAGTTCTCTTGCATTTATGTATGTAAACATTTTCTATCACAAATATTTTTGATTATTCATTCCCTGTACAGTATGTCTTGACCAATGTACAAGTACATTTGTTTTACAGTTATGTTTTACTTAGAGTACTCTCCACATAACTGACAGGAAGAAATCCTATTAAAAAATACTCTGAGGACAGCTCACCAGCAGTCATAAAGTGCCATCTATTGGCAGACAGGGGAATGATTTTAAAATGGAAATGTGCTGCATTGCAACAGGGGTTCGAGTTTATCATTATCCTGCTAGCCGTTCAACTCCATACATAGTATCACAAAGTCACGTAGTGCTTCTTTTTTTCCTACCATGATTACAAACGTGTTGTTTATTTTATTCTGAAATGACACAATACTGTATGTTTTTCTATTTAGTTTAATTATTTATAATGTCTGCCCTTGCTAAGTTTCATTCTCTGAGCTTTCTGTCTTTTTGCCCTGCCTTTGCTGTCAGTCACTGTCAATGATCTGCTCTGTTCACATACAGGTGGAGACGGGTGAGCCTGCAGTCCCAGGGGGAAAAGGGGAGAAAGGAGAGAGAGGAGACCCTGTACGTATTTTCCTGCAGTGACATTTACAATGCCGTCATGTTACAGAGTCATTAACTAAGGCCTCCTCCAACAGGGCCAGCCAGGTGCTGAAGGGGCCGGTGGGATGAAAGGACAAAAAGTAAGTCACATCAATGTCAAGTGTCATACATGATGATTCCCTCTGTTTGTGCTCCCTGGAATTCAGCCTGTGTGTGTGTGTGTGTGTGTGTGTGTGTGTGTGTGTGTGTGTGTGTGTGTGTGTGTGTGTGTGTGTGTGTGTGTGTGTGTGTGTGTGTGTGTGTGTGTGTGTGTGTGTGTGTGTGTGTGTGTGTGTGTGTGTGTGTGTGTGTGTGTGTGTGTGTGTGTGTGTGTGTGTGTGTGTGTGTGTGTGTGTGTGTGTGTGTGTGTGTGTGTGCGTGCGTGCGTGCGTGCGTGCGTGCGTGCGTGCGTGCGTGCGTGCGAAAAAAAAGAAACAGAGCTGAGATAAGGAGACACAGAGGTGGTGGAGGTGAGGTAGTTCAAGCGATATAATTGGTATGATATACTAGAACTCAGAGGTTAAACCTTTGGAGTTAGTTAGCTTCTTCAAGTCTGTTTATCTTCCAAGATTCTATGAACTCATTTAGCAACAAATAATGAATCAGTAATTATTTCTTGGTTTTTATAGATACTATTGCTTATCCTTTGTTCCTGAATGCATGACATATATCATTTTCTTACTGTTGACAGTGTGCGTCAGTGTGAGTTGTTTGGGTATGTACATCTTTTTATGGTTGTACATGTTGTCATGAATCAAGGAAAAATGTATTATGGTTTGCCACCATGTACCATTAGGATAAACTGTTGGATCCATAACTGTCTGTGTGCAAGTTTCTGCCAATCTATCTGGTAGATCTTGATATATTTTATGTTAAGTGACAACTTTGACCTTTTGGTGGTGTTTGATGAAAGACAGAGGATCACACAAAGTCACTAGACTTTGCCGTATGGGACTCATGGATATGTGTATCAAATTTGATGACAATCCATCCAATAGTTGTTGAGATATTTCACTTAAACCCCAAAAAATGTCAACCTCATAGTAGCGTTAGAGGAAAAATAAGGGTTTTACCAAAGTCAGTTGGATTCATCCTCTGGGGACCATGAATGTCTGCATATTGGGGATAAGTTGTGCAACTTGTTTAATTAAACCATTAAGTCCTTCACTCCCAGGATCTAGGTATTCTCCAAAAAGCTGGATGATTGTCTGTCGTTATTGTGTATTTTGATCCAAATCCAGATGGGGATTAAAAACTTTTAAACCTTTTCTGTTAAAAAGTTTGAACACACATGTTTTGAGTCACACATTCAGAGGATTGTGTAGGTTTGTTATGGTACAGCATGTATTCTCTCAGTGTTTTGTATTAGTTTATAGTACTGTGTGTATGCAGATGTTGTCTTGTGTTTTCTTGTTTTTTTAAAAGCACAAACGTTATAGCTTGTAAATTATGAATGGAGGAGTGGAGGCTCCCAGATGCAATGCATCTCAATTAGGAACCGTCTATGGTTCCCTGGAGCACTCAGTACACCCATTATAAAGGGTTACACACACTATAAGTACATTCTACATAAAATGCACACCAATGAACTATGCTTTTCCTTCCACTCATCTTGTGGTTCTTATCGCATCACTTGAGTTAGCCAGTATTTTCTCTGAAGTCTGGACACATTATTGCCTCCTTTATTGTTGCTCCAAAACCTACTGTGGCATCTTGCTTTCAGAAGTAGTTTCTCAAGTGAATTTTTTTTTTCTTCTCCTATTATTGTACCTGTTTCAGTCTCTTATTGATGTTTCTGTGTATTTTCAGGGTGATGTTGGCCTTCCTGGTCCTCCTGGGCCTGTGAGTACAATACAGCGGTGAAAGCCCAACTTACATAATATCATTCATGTCAGTTAGTATGACATTGTATCAAAGTTTTGTCAGGAGAGACACCACAACATGTTGGATGACTAAAGGCCGTTTTATGGTTCTGCGGAGGCTCAACGCAGAGCTTTCGCCGTAGCCTACGTAAGTGGCCTGGTGTTTATACTTGTGCGCTGGTGTGTGTGCGTCGAGCCGGCGTGTGTGTGTGTGTTTGTGTGTGTGTGTGTGAGGGGGGGAGCGAGTACCGACTCTAGAGTCATAGTGAGAGAAACAAAGAGTCTCCCCTGTGTTTTCTGACCAAGTTAACCCTCTCCTTGATTTCATGTTGTTTATGGAGAAGGAGAACCAGGAAATGAGTCGGGGGAAATGCAACGCTACTGAGCCACGGCCGAGAGACGTGCGTCACCGCGATGTGTTACAATTTTCGAGAGGTGCATGTCGGGCTACGGGGTCCGGTGTAGACGCAGAGCGGTCTGCGGGGGTACGCCGTCGATTTGACGCAGAAGCATAAAATGGCCTTAACACTAAAAGAAATCATTATAGGCCTAATGTCATTGCTTTGTTCTCTGCGACCAACATAAAGACATTTTTGTGCATTAGTAAGCGGTTCACATCCTACTATGAAAGAAATGTCGGGACCATGGGTGAAAAAGCAACAGCAGTGTAGTGTTTACCCATGCTGTCATTCCTCCAACATCGTGGCATGTCATCTTTTAACCAATTTCCATTCATTGACAACCATGCTGATTTGTTCCATGTTTAGATTAATTTTAACTACAAAACAGTTGATCAGTGTTGATAAAGGGCATGCAACATGGGCAGTTGAGATTAGTTGTGTTGAATTTCTCTAAGGAAAAGCTTACTTTTTTCAGTTAATGAACTCACTGATATTTGGCAGGAAGTTCCCAGTGAGTAATGCTTTTAGCAATGTACAGCAAAGCAAAGAAATATGTACAAAATAGCTTGCAGAGGCACTGAAAGCTGTGAACTGTGATTTCCTTTCCTATCTAGTATCAAATTAAACACATTTGCACTAGCCATCCCCCACTGATGTCCTACTCTTGGAACTCACTTGGAACAAAACAATCTGTATAGTGTGAATGAATGGGGGTCATGCAGTACATGACCTGTTTATAATGTTCAGAATTGTAAATTATAGTAAAATGATTTTTGATGCTTTTAGTGGCGAAAAAGATTTTTTTTTAAAAGAGAAAGTCTGACGTCATGGTGGTTGTCTGTACGCTGAAGGTGACACAGCGTGGGTGGTGTTGTGACTCAAAATGCTGCGACAATAAGTACCCTTTAAAAAAAAAAGAAGAAATTTAAGTATAAAAACGTCAAATGAAAAAATGGTGTTGGAGCCCACGTATAACAAAGTGAGGGGTTTGACATTTAGATGACTCTGTTCTAATGGGTTTGGTTCTAAAGACTTGATGCCTATTTACCCTCTGAAGGCTTCAGACATGAGCTTGGAAACAAAGTTTGATGGCTCTCATTCTCATCACTGCTTGTTAGCAAGCGATTCATATGGAAATTTGACAGCTTAATTATATAGAGAACAAATATCGCTCCCCCTCGGCTGGTTTCACTGGTTTCTGTCTTACCAACAAAGTCTACTCCCTTAATAAGAAAAGATATCAATGTAGGCGGTTTTAATAGCTGTTCAAAACATTGAGGTCTTGCTTTGCAATTATTTTTGAATAAAATTTCCCTAAATTTCATTTCAATTAGGGGAGCAAGATAAAGAAATGCTATATTAAAACTGAAATAGTCAGTTGTGTTCATTGTTGTGTAGTGAGGTATGGGCCACCCAGGATATAGGAGATGTATGCAGTGTTATAGCACACAGCAGAGGGGAAAACATTAGTCATTTGATAAATGAGGCTGTTTGAATATTTAGTACCAGTCTCTGTCTGTGCTCTCTGCTTTCCTGTGGCAGGTAATTTTGGCAGTTAAGCATTGATTTCCCTTACACAGCAGAAGTAAGGGTTTGGATCATTACCATCCCTTCATAAACCTTCTTGCGCCTCTGTTTATTAGTGACGGGGAGGAGCAGTGTGCTTACAGGCATGCACGGCCATCACTTCCCCCAGCGCCTTTAAAGTGGCAAAACAGTCTTTTCAGCTCTGAGGCTGTCCTATTTTTATTGCTGCCAGTATTGCTTTACAATAGAGTTTCACAATAGAGTTTTATAATCTATTAAACTGAATCTGTTATTCCAAGTTATGTTGAGTAAAAGGTTCTTCGTAGTGTTCTAGTGGCAAACATTTCTGATCTGACACCGCAGCTGCTTTAGTGAGTGACTGCAGGTTGAAGGTTGACTGATTATGCAGACCCTCCACTGGGGCAGTAGGGGATTCACTTCCTTACTGAAGGTTATTTTGACCATTGCTGCTGAAGGACAGCTTCATGTCAAGTTTATTTGAACAGCCCTTAATCACAGTAACACTCTCACAGGGCTCACTGGAAAACATTCGTCCAGAAACAAGGACACTTGCAGAGGTGGACAAAGAAAAGAAAAAAGGGAAGAAACCAATGATCTCAATAGGCATTCCAAAATGGAAGTGCCACGGGGTCACCACAAAATGTCTTTTAGTTTCAAGATTTCTTCTATTGTCTCTCATTTTTTTTATTATTATGCTAAAACCACCCAAGACTGAACTGGTTATAACTGCATATAGGGGTGAAACATGTGGTTAACACAACACAAAGGGCCTGAGGACATTAAAATGTAATGAGTTCTGATGATTATAGATAGATAATTAGATTTGCTCTGAGATTGCTTTGCTCAGTTTTTTAATACGTTTAGCTTTTAACATTGGCCTTGCTTTTGAAACCTTTTGTGCAGTCAGAAAAACTTGTTAGACAATTAGAATGCTGGACTTAATTTAATTAGTTTATGGATGTGTGAATCAAAAATGCTTTTGCGTATATGCACTTAAATGTGGTCACTTATGTCAGTAGTTCGGGATTACGTTTCACTGGAATTGTTCCTTTTACAGTTTAAAAATTGATTGTGGAGAGCAATTAATCCTCACTGTGCCCTGGGTAGTATTTACACCATCCATCCATCCATCCATCTTCGTCCGCTTATCCGGTGTCGGGTCGCGGGGGGAGCAGCTCCAGCAGGGGACCCCAAACTTCCCTTTCCCGAGCAACATTAACCAGCTCCGACTGGGGGATCCCGAGGCGTTCCCAGGCCAGGTTGGAGATATAATCCCTCCACCTAGTCCTGGGTCTTCCCCGAGGCCTCCTCCCAGCTGGACGTGCCTGGAACACCTCCCTAGGGAGGCGCCCAGGGGTCATCCTTACCAGATGCCCGAACCACCTCAACTGGCTCCTTTCGACGCAAAGGAGCAGCGGCTCTACTCCGAGCTCCTCACGGATGAGTGAGCTTCTCACCCTATCTCTAAGGGAGACGCCAGCCACCCTCCTGAGGAAACCCATTTCAGCCGCTTGTACCCTGGATCTCGTTCTTTCGGTCATGACCCAGCCTTCATGACCATAGGTGAGGGTAGGAACGAAAAACTGACCGGTAGATCGAGAGCTTTGCCTTCTGGCTAAGCTCTCTTTTCGTCTAACGGTGCGATAGATTGAATGCAATACCGCACCCGCTGCGCCCGATTCTCCGACCAATCTCCCGCTCCATTGTCCCCTCACTCGCGAACACAACCCCAAGGTACTTGAACTCCTTCACTTGGGGTAAGGACTCATTCCCTACCTGGAGAAGGCATTCCATCGGTTTCCTGCTGAGAACCATGGCCTCAGATTTAGAGGTGCTGATCCTCATCCCAACCGCTTCACACTCGGTTGCGAACCGATCCAGTGAGTGCTGAAGGTCGCAGGCCGATGATGCCATCAGGACCACATCATCTGCAAAGAGCAGCGATGAGATCCCCAGCCCACCAAACTGCAACCCCTCCCCACCCCGACTACGCCTCGATATCCTGTCCATAAATACTACAAACAGGATTGGTGACAAAGCGCAGCCCTGGCGGAGGCCAACCCTCACCTGAAACGAGTCCGACTTACTACCGAGAACCCGGACACAGCTCTCGCTTTGGTTGTACAGAGATTGGATGGCCCTGAGAAGAGACCCCTCACCCCATACTCCCGCAGCACCTCCCACAGTATCTCCCGGGGGACCCGGTCATACGCCTTCTCCAAATCCACAAAACACATGTAGACCGGTTGGGCATACTCCCAGGCTCCCTCCAGGATCCTTGCGAGAGTGAAGAGCTGGTCCGTTGTTCCACGACCAGGACGGAATCCGCATTGTTCCTCCTCAACCCGAGGTTCGACTATTGGCGAACCCTCCTTTCCAGCACCTTGGAGTAGACTTTACCAGGGAGGCTGAGAAGTGTGATACCCCTATAATTGGCACACACCCTCTGGTCCCCCTTTTTAAAAAGGGGAACCACCACCCCAGTCTGCCACTCCTTTGGCACCGTCCCAGACTTCCACGCAATGTTGAAAAGGCGTGTCAACCAGGACAGCCCCTCCACACCCAGAGCCTTGAGCATTTCTGGACGGATCTCATCAATCCCGGGGCTTTGCCACTGTGTAGTTGTTTGACTACATCAGTGACTTCCGCCTGGGAAATCGACGACAATCCCCCATTATCCTCCAGCTCTGCCTCTAACATAGAGGGCGTATTAGTCGGATTCAGGAGTTCCTCAAAGTGCTCCTTCCACCGCCCTATTACCTCCTCAGTTGAGGTCAACAGTGTCCCATCCTTACTGTACACAGCTTGGATGGTTCCCCCCCCTCCTGAGGTGGCGAACAGTTTTCCAGAAGCACTTTGGTGCCGACCGAAAGTCCTTCTCCATGTCTTCTCAAACTTCTCCCACACCCGCTGCTTTGCCTCTTTCACGGCAGAGGCTGCAGCCCTTCGGGCCCTTCGGTACCCTGCAACTGCCTCCGAGTCCTCCGGGATAACATATCCCGAAAGACTCCTTCTTCAGTCGGACGGCTTCCCTGACCACCGTTGTCCACCACGGTGTTCGTGGGTTACCGCCCCTTGAGGCACCTAAGACCCTAAGACCACAGCTCCTCGCTGCAGCTTCAGCAATGGAAACTTTGAACATTGTCCACTCGGGTTCAATGCCCCAGCCTCCACAGGGATGCACGAAAAGCTCCGCCGGAGGTGTGAGTTGAAAGTCTGTTGGACAGGGGCCTCCTCCAGACGTTCCCAATTTACCCGCACTACACGTTTGGGCTTACCAGGTCTGTCCAGAGTCTTCCCCACCCTCTGACCCAACTCACCACCAGATGGTGATCGGTTGACAGCTCTGCCCCTCTCTTCACCCGAGTGTCCAAAACATACGGCCTCAGATCAAATGAAACGATTATGAAATCGATCATTGACCTTGGCCTAGGGTGCTCTGGTACCAGGTACACTTATGAGCATCCCTATGTTCGAACATGGTGTTCGTTATAGACAATCCATGACTAGCACAGAAGTCCAACAACAAACAACCACTCTGGTTTAGATCAGGAGGCCGTTCCTCCCAATCACGCCTCTCAGGTGTCTCCATCATTGCCCACGTGTGCGTTGAAGTCCCCCAGCAGAACAATGGAGTCCCCCACTGGAGCCCCATGCAGGACTCCAGTCAAGGTCTCCAAGAAGGCCGAATACTCCGAACTCCTGTTTGGTGCATATGCACAAACAACAGTCAGAGTTTTCCCCCCACAACCCGCAGGGCGTGGGAGGCGACCCTCTCGTCCCACCGGGTTAACTCCAACACAGCGGCGCTCAGCCGGGGCTTGTGAGTATCCCCACACCCGCCCGGCGCCTCACACCCTGGGCAACTCCGGAGAAGAAAAGAGTCCAACCCCTATCCAGGAGTATGGTTCCAGAACCAAGACTGTGCGTAGAGGTAAGCCCCACCAGATCTAACCGGTAGCGCTCCACCTCCCGCACCAGTTCCGGCTCCTTCCCCCACAGAGAGGTGACGTTCCACGTCCCCAGAGCCAGCGTCTGCTGCCCGGGTCTGGTCCGTCGAGGCCCCTGACCTTCACTGCCACCCATGTGGCATCGCACCCGACCCCAACGGTTCCTCCCACAGGTGGTGGGCCCATGGGATGGAGAGGGAGTTGCCACGTAGCTTGTTCGGGCTGTGCCCGGCCGGGCTCCGTGGCAAACCCGGCCACCAGGCGCTCGCCGACCCCGGGCTTCCTTCGGGCAGGGTCACTCCATCTCTGCTTAGCTTTTTCATTGGGGTTTTTGAACCATTCTTTGTCTGGCCCCTCACCTGAGACCACTTTGCCTTGGGAGACCCTACCAGGAGCACAAAGCTCCAGACAACACAGCCCTCAGGTTCACAGAGACACACAAACCTCTCCACCACGATAAGGTGATGGTTCACGGAGAGGTAGTATTTACACCTGTATTTTTATTTGATCAAGTGCTATCAGATCTCATTCTGATCTGCTGTGATGTTAATGTCAGGTCTTTGATTTGATGTGTAACCCAAAGAATGATATGAGGATCAAGTAGCTCTGTAAAAACACTTTGAATCCTAGTAATTGCTGCTTTAGATTTGGGATTTAATGTGGACATTTCTCCTCTTCACCTGGAGTAGTTCTAGGCATCCGCCTGCCTCAATTTTGTTGACCTTTCCCCTTTCATTTAATTTCATTTTGTTGTTGATGGCTCTGCCCAGTGGCCTCGTCAACCCATTTCTAAACTTCACTGAAGATATAAAACAAATATAAAAACATGATATCTAGCTAGTGATTTATTATATATTTGGAAATCAAGAAAAAGTTATATATTTCCTCAAAAAAAAAAAAAACAACAGCGTGTACTTCAGTGGTCACTGTTTAGGGAACACTGTGTCTTTTTCATTACTTCTAGGTGATGACTGCTCACGGATTGAGACAGCTCTCTGAAACTGTAAGCAGCTGTTTTGTTTTTTTATCACAAAACTTGAAATGTTTATGTACGGTACCTGTTGTTCCTCTTGTACACTTACAGGTTCACTTAAGTCAGAATCTAAAGTGGTCTGTTTTCATTTGTATTTGAGGATGCAATGACGGAGAAGACACAAAAGGGAGAAAAAGGAGATGAGGTAACTATTTCCCTCATTATTATTTCTCAGTAAAGACAATAAAACCATAAGAAACTCATTAGTTTTCATTGCATCCAACATTTGACACTACTGCGTAAAAATTATTTAACAAAAGCAGTGATGACATTCAGATGAGTTTGATGTCGTCTTTGTGCTGCGCAGAGGTGGAGCACAGAATAAATTGTGGTACAGTGTTAGGTAGGACCGCAAAACAACAGATGCATCTACTTGAGGCAAGCAGATTACAAAGGCCACTTATGCAGCTATTGACCGAACATCAAAAGACTGTCAGCTAAATATAAAAGAAGAAAATAAATTGTAAAGATATGAGGATCTGCAAATGAAAAATGTACTGAATTGTATCAAAACCAAACACTCGGCATATCACCATGATGAGTGTAAGTGTTTTGAGGCATAGAATTATTTTTTTTGGTATCTCAGAGGTAATTTCTTTTTCTTTTCTTTTCTTTTTTTTAAGTTACTGCTTTGTTTGTATTCATATTCTTAGAACAAAGAAGCAAACTTTGCAAAGGAAACACTGTTCTTTTAAATGTTACACAATATAAAAGCCAACTTCATAAAGGTCCTTGAGGACATTTAAAAAAAACTTACTCCAGTCAGCAAGAGAAATGGCTTATATGACAATTTCCTTTATGCACGTCTTAAGAAATTATGGTTGACTATCTCTTTTACTTTCTACAGGGGGAGAGAGGACCACAAGGCTTCAAGGTAACTTATTGAAGAATTAGCACTTGCACTAGAACTTGAGCAACAATATCTACTGCCAACAAAATAAGGCTCCAAAGCCATTTTAGTCCATTAAGTATCACTTTTCTTTTATTGTAGAAAAGATTCTTTTTTTGACATACAGTCAAGTTCTGAGCTAGCAGCACTGCAACATGCCAGAGATTATAGATGTCCTGTTTGGTGTTTTTGAGCGGTTGTTTCTAGCCAACACGCCACAGTAATTATCTTCCAGTTGCAACTGAAGCAGACCTTCACTCTATTCTGCTGTCGACTTTTATGCCTCTCCAAACTTTTTTATCTTGAATTCAGATTTTCTATTGTGACAAGCCTAATGGTTTTTTTTCTCCTCCATTTTCCTGCCTCCCCCATACCTCTCACTCACCCTTTTTTGGTGCTGTGACAGGGAAACATCGGGCCGCCAGGACTCAAGGGAGATCAAGGACCAGAGGTGAGTCTTTGTATTTATCTCATGTCAGCTGTGCCACTTACAGTAGGTCAAACGGAGACTAAAACCTGCTGAACATAAACCACAGTGAAACGAACGTTTTCAAGTTTAGGTCAATAATAGAACTGGATAAGAGATTTGATGCTGTTACTTGTAAAACTTGATCGTAAGAGCTAGTTCAGGCCAATATTAACTAGCATACGGAAATGTAAATTGTATTCACCTTTTCACTGTTGTTCTGATTGTAATATTTTTTGATCAACCATTGTGATCTGACAAAGATCCAAGTAGGATCGAAACGTTGTCATTATTAAACTTTTGTGGCATGGAGTAAGTGTGCAGGCGTTAACCTTTTCTTCAATCCTTATAATAATACCAGGTATTAAAAGTATTGCAAATGCATTCACTGTAAACCAACTCATTAACATGAATTAAACTTAAAACTCATAATTAAAGATGCTAGAATATTCTTTTAAACTTGGTCAAAATATTGTAGATACTTTTTTTCCCAGTGTTTTCCCCAAGTACTGATGCTTGTGTACTCCTTTTCTCAGTTGTTATCATTTGACATAAGCTCAGTTTCCATGGTAATATTTGGATTGTTCAGTTCATCAGTGAATTTACAAAGACAATAATGAGTTGAAAAGGGGAATGCATATAAAGACCTTATCTAGAATAACAGCATAACCAGGATTTAAGCATGTATTTGAAATGACATGTGCGTGCAAACTTATGGCTGCACAGTCATGATGATATCATCGGCATACAGTTATTGCCATGAAACTAACCATGGTTTATTAAAAATGTTAGCAGGGGCAGCACCTTAAAAAAACAGGGCTATTTGAAATACTCTCAAAAGTCGTGTCCACAGTGTAGCTGGCTGGGCTGTAACATTTAAAAGCCCAGAAAATTCTGTCACCCAACAAAGGCAGAAAATAGCCCAAACTGTTGTTTTCCTTTGTGTTTTGCCAGGGCAAGCAAGGCCTGCCTGGGCCCACTGGACTACCAGGACTCTCAGGCGAGCCAGTAAGTATATTAGCGCTAGACACTTCATGTCAAGCCTTCCTTTCTTTTATTGCCTTACTGTCACCATGCCATATCCTCTCCTCTTTAACTCAGCCTGCCAAAATGAAAAAGAGAGATAAACAGATAAACGTCAACAGGCAGAGACAGAGAGGAAGTAGGGAGAAAAGTCCAGAATTTTTACACAGACGATCAGTAATCAAATTTAAGAATTAATTAGTGGAAAGAGACAAGTCTAAGCTCTTTATGCCAGGAACGGAGGCAGAGGCTCAATCTGTTCTCCACACCTGCTTCGGTAATGAGCATCTGTCTTTACTCAAAAGCAGGGAGGGAAAAGAGGCATTTCATAAATCCTGGCTAAGGGAAATTATGTTGGAACACGGCAGCCCGCTGAAGCAGTGAGGAGGAGGAGATAAATGTGTGTGAGGAGATGAAGGCCTGGTGATAGATGTGTCTCTTTTCACCACTATTTACAGGGCTCGCCAGGGGAGTCAGGGATGCCTGGGAGAGATGGCCTGAAAGGAGAAAAGGTAGGTAAACTTCCGATCAAGTTCTTACCTCAAAGAAAAATATGAAGCTATGATTTTTCATCACAGGTTGAACATGGTAGACAACTTGTGAAGACACCTTTCAGATTACTGGCCCAGCATGCCATTGTCAATCATGTTGTACCTTTGTGCTCTTGCCTCTGATGCCTCTGACTACTATTTGTACACACATTTGTTCTTGCAGTATGACTTGTTTCAAATACTGTGCTGAAAGAGGAAAAGTGCACAGTTGACATGCATATTTGATGGTTTGTCACTTGTCAAAATAAACAAAGCTACTTCAACATGCTAACCTGCTCACAGTGACTATGCTAACATGCTGATTTTTAGAAGCTCATGTTCACCATTGTAGTTTAGCCTGTTAGCATGCTAATATTCGCTAATTAACACTAAAAGCAAGGTACAGCTGAGACAAGGCATTTGGTCATAAACTAACTCAAAGTATTAAGCATATTGAAATTTTGAGCTCATAATGCCGCTATAGAAAAAGTCAGAGGATCACCAAAGTTAGTAGGATTTAATTTATTTGTACGGAATGTAATCATAATCCATCTGAGTCTTGACCAAAGTGGTGGACCAACCGACCAACTCTGCCATCTGTAGAGCCACGTCGCTAATGTTTAAAGATAATAGCACCAAGGCACCAAAGCACCAAAGCGCATAGTGCAATTTCATTTTGGGGGGGAAATAAAAATTATTTTGGTAGAACATTCAAAACACTTAAATTAAATTGTATCCATGACGGGAACACCAAATATATTTGAGGCAGGAAGCAGAAAGCAGACACTACTGTTAGTGCCTTGGGGACAGCAATTTCCAGCTGACAAACTTGATGGTTTGTAAGGGTCCATGCAGTGCCAAAAGCTGTCCTCTCTAACAAACAATGTTAATGTTTACAACTATTGAGGTGCAAAATGATCCTGGTAACTGCTGTGTGCACCTGCTTCACCCTCCAGACTCGTCCTTGTTCTCCTCCCTGTGTGTAATACAGCACATCCTTTGCATTGATGAGATGACAGAGCCTGTCTGACATTTTGTCTATGGAGAAACGTTTGAATACTGTCTGTCTTTCTGTTTGTAGGGGGACTCTGGTGGAGTAATGGGGCCACAGGGACCTAAGGGTGAGCCTGGAGAGCCTGGAGGTGGATATATGGTGGGTACCATATCAAGTTCACTTTCATTTGACCTTTTTGGCTTCAACCCTGGAGTCACAGGACACAAAAGTAGAAAAGAACAATTCAACAGAAGTTCACCATGCATATATTATCTGCAAACAGCTGGAACAGCAGCAGACAAGGTACAGAAAACTAGCTCCTCTGGCTGCGTAGCTGCCATCACATTATGAAGATGCAATGCCATTAAGGAATCCACCATTGAATAACCCCAGCCTGGGTAATCACCTACCCTCCCACTTTGGAGCTTATAGCTGTTGACGCACTCTCTTTTATGGACATGGCTTTGCATATAGAAATGTTCATTAAAGGGTCCCCAAAAAGGCAGAACATACTGCCACAGCCTTAGTCCTGGTTGACAGTGCTTGCACTCCTCAATCACCGGCAAGTGCTCTATGGCTTTGAACAATCATGTTTGTTTGTGTGTCAAAACACTGAAGTGAACATTAAGCCCGACAGCAGACCTACTCATCAAGCAATGGGTATTCGGTTGAGTTGAGCAGAGTAATAAGGGAAAGATTGTGTTCAGGCAGAAGTATTTAAACCTCCTTAATGTACTCCAGCACTTTGAAAATTGTGTCAATGGGAGTTGCAGGCCAATGACCCCTTATGTTGTAGTTCAAAAGCTAAACAAAGAGAGATTTCTATCATTTAGAGCGGACATCCTCCTGCGTAGATCCTGATTGTCTTTTACGGACATCACTTCTGTTTGGAGGCATTGGAGGAAAATGGATTCTCAACATTTTATGGTCTTTGTAATGTATGACAAAGAAAAGGGTGTGGGGAGAGGGGGGGAGCAATAAACAGAAGTTAATGCAGATGATCTGAGGATCTGTAATGAGTCAGCCTGCTCAAGTTGTTAATGTCACTTTATTGATTTTGCCTTTAAAGTAATAATGGTCAATTTGTTCTTTGTTTCTTATAACTTTTATTATTTGAATATATTAGCAGTCTCCCTCTCCTCTCACTGTACTGTACTGTTTTGTTTCAGTGGAGTGCCAATGCATAATCTCTAATTAAACTTTTTATTTTTTGAAAAAGAAAATGCAGTCATAGGATTATGTTATTAGTCTCAAAAAGTTCTGTACTTCCCAAACTTTTCTCTGTTTTATGATTGAGTGAGTTGGTACATTTCTCCCTAAATCTCCCTAAAACTGTAGAATTGCTGTGTTAGTTCAAATCTGACCAACTTCTGCACAGCTAATTTACATTGTGCAATGTAGGTTTTGTAACACTAATACATGCTGACCACAGAAATCAATGTCTCATGAGAATTGAACAGTAAATAATGCTTACAGTAGCCTCTATTCCAATCAAGGTTTTTCTCTGTGGTATGGCATTATCAGTCTGCCACTGTACATAGAAACTATTAAAAATGTTGTAAACAGTATTGAACATGAGCCCATAATGCAACACTGTTTTCAGACCATTTGCACTGTGGAGTGCAGCTTGTACAGATTCAATACCTCTTCAAATTCCAGCACTAGAACAGCTTTTTTTGGGCTGCACCTCGGGTCTCAAAGTGAATTGCTGATGAATGTGCAGTGAATCCCTATTCTGATGTCTTCTTCCTGTTGTTTTGTAGGGCGATGGGCTGTCTGTAAGCAGAGGGTCTCGTGGGCCCAAGGTAGGAAGCACTGTGGTGGTGGAGCATCACCAACACAAACATCTCACTATTAATATTCCGCAGATAGATCAGTTGTATTTATGGCAACTCCAGTATGTATGTTTTATGTTAACACTATTTAAAAAAAAAAGAGATTTCATGTTCAGGTACAGTTTAGGTCAGTGGTTCACAATCTTTTTAGTAAGACTTAACCCCCCTTTCTCTCACCCCCAGCCCTGTCAGATGATCTCAACCACCTGTCATGTTCCAGATGTTATTTAACAGTATTAATTATATAAAAGGCCATTTTTAGCCTATAGTAATATTTTCTTTTAAGCTATTTCAACCATGTATTAATTAGGTTTAGCTATTTAAACTATGTATCCATTACTTGTAGGATCTATTTCAATTGTTTATCCCTTACTCTCAGCTAACTGGTAGTAGTAGGTCCTCTCTGCTTGCTTGCTTATTAGTTTTTACAAAACCAAAATCTGCTCACATACTGTATGTACTTAATTTTAAACTGTAGTAGAGATTTCAAGGTTTTCTGACAATATCATGCTGAGCTTGTTAGCAGGTTTGCAAAACATTGACCTAAAGATATTAAAGGTGAAAAAATAATAATCAAGCATTTGAACATACAGTGTGTATGGCATTAGTTCCAATGAAATACATAACGAACATGTGCACACCATTGGCCTTGAGCATAGTTGTGTTTCTTACCCATGAAGCGACTAAAGACAAAACATAAAGGGAAAATCAGTTCCGGCAGAGTTTGAATTAATGATTATGCAATGCAGCAGCTCTCTATCTCTACATTTTACAATCACTGAAACACCACTGACTGCTCCCTTGTATTTTTGTCAGGGTGAGAGAGGTGTCCCAGGTTTGCCCGGAGACCATGGTGATAAAGGCGAACCTGGAGAGAGTATCATAGGCTCGCCTGTGAGTATGATGTTGTATTGATTGGTATGTGTCTCCCACATTCATCATTTAGTTCAAAGAATGACAGAAAGAGATAAAGACAAAGAGATCCTCTTTGAATATTAGTGTTCATGAAATACACTCTCAGATGAAAACGCTTGCCAATACTGAGGTGCTGGCGTGTTGCACTCTGCCTTCACCATTATACTGCATGCTCTGCACTGCTAGTTTGAACATCACACAGGTTTGACTGAGAGTGAGTCTGCTTTCATTTTTTAAATACAGGATTGTTAAAGACAGTGAATCAATAGAGCAAAAGGTGTCTAACACAATTCCTTTATTGGGTCCTGGGTGCTAGAGGGCAGATAGTGTTAACAAGATGTGTTATGTGTTCTTAGGGCCGCATGGGACCCCCAGGAAAGCCCGGAATTGAGGTTTGTGGAAAATTCTCAGACTCCAAAACACATAAACGTGTTCAAGTTTATTTTTACATGTCTTCAGCTCGTTGATGCTGTTGCCAGCGGTTTTGCAATTATTTTACAATACAAATAACATTCTGCAGTGTTGATCACTTGTTGTGTGGTTCTATAAGACGGACTGTAAAAATGAGAGTGTCTGGGTTTTTCAGGGCCCTCGCGGACCCCCAGGTTTATCTGGCCCTCCTGGAGTTCCAGGAAAAGAGGTGAGTGAGATCAGTATGCCCTTCCACTCGTATTCACTCCCTCACACATCTGCAGATAAAAGACGGCTGAAAGCATAAAAGTATGTCAGCTTCCACTGCGGATGAACAAGTACGATGTATCACGGCTGCTGGACACAAATGCCCACCAACTGAGATGGGTGTGAAAGCAGAGTCACAGCCTTGCATGTCTGCTTGATATCCTAGCCAGGAGGATTGTTAACTCCTTTCTTTGTTTCAATTAAAGGGCTCCCCTGGATGGCCAGGCCCCCCGGGCCCTGCTGGACCTCCAGGTGAACCAGTAAGTGAGAAAATCTCATTTTTGCTTTCTGCAGTTCAGCATCACTGATCTGCAATGAGAACTAACTGAGCAAACCTGGACGTCAAAGTCAACTTTCACAGTGCAGCTTCAGTTTGTGGATAATTAGCAGCTTGTCCTGCTGTTCACTAGCCAACATCAGTTTCAAGCAAATGTTGCAGTTTACGACAAATTGGCAGCACCCTGTTGTTAGCACGTTTTCATCTCTTTCTTGTCTTTTCAAGTGTTTCTTATAAGAAACATTTATTATAGTTCTGGTAGCTGTAGTGTGAGCACAATACGAGTGCCGCTGCTGCATCAAAGCCTTGTATATTTAGCATTTTAACCTATTTTATATTCATGTGCCACACATAGTGCCACGTTACATCCCGCAACGCCCTGCTGTGATGTTCCTATGCACAGAATAGTCAGGATCCGGTATAGGAGATTGCACTACTCAGTATGACACAATGTGCCCTGCTATGACATGAACTTCCACGATAACCTTCGAAGTCACTGTGACTTCTAATGTGACTGTTATCACCACTGTTCATCACGCCCCCAACCGGCCCGTCAGACACCGCCTACCAAGAGTCTGGGTCTGCCGAGGTTTCTTCCTAAAAGGGAGTTTTTTCTTGCCACTGTCGCAATAGCCACTGCTAATGCTTGCTCTTGAGGGAATTACTGTAATTGTTGGGGTTTTGGAATTTATAGAGTGTGGTCTAGACCTACTCTATCTGTAAAGTGTCTCGAGATAACTTTTGTTATGAATTGATACTATAAATAAAATTGAATTGAATTGAATGTGTAAAGACCCATGAAGCCCATTTATTGTCCATGTTATGTTTTTAAAAGATACATGGGCTGCAATTCAAAGTGTTTTTCTCAGCTCCCAAGAACAACAATATTTTCAAGATGTGAGGAATCTGTCTAGCAACAGAGTTATTATAAACTGTTTCCTCCAGCGTTGCAGATTTTAAAAAAATACTGAAAATGAAACAAAGAAATGTTTTGGGTAAAATCACATTCCTTAAAGGCATACAAGATGCTCTTATAAATTTATGTTTTTGAGAAATTTAGCAGATGCAGTTGAACTGAACAAACAGAAGAGTATTTCCAAAAACATGAAAGATTTGTTAGTTCTGAAATTCTAACTGTGGCAATGTTTCATGTTTTTCATTTTCTTTCTTTGACAGACTGCCCTGCCAATTGTTGGAGACATGGGTGCATTACTCAAGGTATTTTATCTTCACAGTTAATGATAATTACAGCTTTTCCACAAACAGATTGTAGGTTAGTAGTTAAAAATGATCAATATTTGAAAGGGTATAAATGCATGCTCTCAGTTTAGAGAGATAGTAAAAGCCCTCTAGTGCCTCCATCAGGATGACTGTGAGAAATATGTGTAGAAGGCATTCAAATGATCTCACATGAAATCCAGGCTAACTCGTTTGCCACAGGTGCATAGTATAGCCATGCTGTATGACACTAAAGCCTGTCAATTATACATATTTATGATTGCTATGTGGCAATTTATGAAGACTCATACAGAATTTCAAATTAGTTTATTTCACAGCAATCATCCCTAGTGTAAAAGAAACTTTTATAGCATGAATTGTGAAAATCTGTAAATCACTGTCAATAATAATAATTTGTTTCTCTTGAGGATGCTGCATGCTAAGATAAAAAATAAAAACCTGCATAGATAATTGTGTCAGATTTGGAAAATGAGGTTATATCACCCAATGTGTTTGTCCTGTAATAATAAAACTAGCTTTACAATCTTTAAATGTCTGATATGCAGAGATAAAAATATTAAATCATGTAACTCCATATCTGTTTATATCATTACAGTTATAAAAATACTTAGGTTGATTGTTATTGTGATGGCATGTTTTATCAACTAAATGTACATGGCACAACAAATGGAAAAATGTATATCTAAATTTGGCATCACAACATTGCCTTTTATGTATTGGTTTATAGTAAGTGAGATCAACTCCGATGAAACTTGGTATACACCACTGTTTCAGCCATACTATTTCAGATCCAATGCAACACTCCAAATATTGCTTTGAGAACAACTCTCACTTTTCTGACTTCTAAAATGCTTTAATTTAATTTCCTCCGGTAGATTTTCCTTGTCACTTAAACCTTCACCTCCAATTACCAAACATTGAAGCATTTGATTGGATTGCTAAAACACTCTTCCCAAAGATTTTAAAGAAGTTGTATCTTTATTTTCACACTTTCAAACTGTGTTCCAACATCATCATACATACAAGGTTCCTTCCCCCTCATCTTTTCATCAGTCACTGACCAAATGTAGACTGCGATGCCAAACTCAACCTCACCTTTTACACTTTTATGACCTGAGATTCTTTGGTAACACTTTACTTGAAGGTATCGACATAATCGTAACATGACACTGTCATAACTATGACATGACACTGTCATGAATGTGTCATAAACGTTATAAACAAGTCATAAACATTTATGACTTTTGTCATTAACTGTCATTCGGTTTTTGTCATGACATTGTTTGGGTTTTCTTGATTATGACAACTTGACATTAATCAAAGTGACATTACCAGAAGTTGTCTTGGTCATGACAAGTTAACATTAAATTAGTTTGGGATGTGTTTGTAATGACAACTTGACATTAAATTTCTTTGGAGTGTCCTTATTTAGACAACTTGACATTAAACAGGATGCCATTATGTCAAGTTGTCATGACAAAGACATTCTCTGGTAATGTCATCCTGGTTAATGTCAAGTTGACATTACAAAGACATCCCAAACAAATTGGATGTCAACTTGTCATGACCAAGACGTCTGGTAATGTCACTTTGATTAATGTCAACTTGTCATAATCAAGACAACCCAACAATGTCAACTTGTCA
The DNA here is from genome assembly GCF_004354835.1 of Perca flavescens. Lineage (NCBI taxonomy): Eukaryota > Metazoa > Chordata > Actinopteri > Perciformes > Percidae > Perca > Perca flavescens. The sequence goes on along the minus strand of NC_041347.1, from coordinate 15,330,473 downwards.
CAAAAAAACGAATGACACTTAATGACAGAAGTCATAAACGTTTATGAGTTGTTTATAACGTTTATGACACGTCGTTCATGACAGTGTCATGTCATAGTTATGACAGTGTCGTGTTACGATTATGTCGATACCTTCAAGTAAAGTGTTACCGATTCTTTTGTGGCTGTTACCTTTTTTAATGGCCATTTCCGTCAAAGCCCATGCCTGTTTTCTTTTGACTGAAGCAGGGACAGCACACACAGAAAACACTTTTACATTTTTAATACGTAATGCAAAACAATGCTGACAATAAATATAAGGCCATCACATGCCATATCACTGATATAATAAAACCAAATGGCACATATAATTTTCTGTCATCCCTTAGTGTCAGTGTCAACTTACTTTATCCATCAAGTGCTCTCTTAGATTCAGCTGCTGCCTTCATCAAGGTTGCTCAGTGGCACTCTGATTAGTACTTTCAACACGTCGATGACGCATAAAAAAATGGATGAACATTTTCCACTCGGTTATTTTCTTTCCCTTTTCAATAGCATACTCAATAAAAACATTCTTTCCTTTTTTTCTTTTATTTTTACCCATTTCCTTGGAGTCTTGGAGGATAATTAGACGGCATGTTCATATTATTTTCCATTTTGTATTTCAGACTCAGCTGCTTTTTAATGGTGCACTGGTTTCTACCGCCTCCCTCCAACTTAGAGCTTCCAGCTATTTCCTGGAAGGTGCAGTGCCTATATATAGACTGGATCAGGGACAATGATATTTAAGATTCTCACCTAAATGTCACAGTCAATGAGTTTGACAAAGTTCACCCCTCACCTAGATGAGAGACACTCTTGAAGACACTATTGGTGGGTTCACATTATTCTGCTCTGCAGACATTTAGAGAACACTTTGTGTCAGTTGGGGTCTTGTCCTCCACCCAGGGGATGTGACATAATAAAGGGCGAAAATGCAGTGCTCCAGCTCAACTTGATGAAATCTTATCTGTGCCACCGCTTTTGCTTCCTGCCTTGCCTGCGCTGGCAGAATGCCTGCAGTGTGTGCCAGACGAGAGTCCCAGGGCTTCCTGGGCAGAAGGGAGAGAAGGGGTCCCTTGGAGCGCAAGGAGTCGAAGGCATGGTGGGAGAAAAGGTACAAGTAACTCATCAGCATGGCAAGCTATTTGGAACAGATGCTGTAAACATGTTAATCTGACCATGCCACTTTACATTACATGACACTTGTTAAATGTACTCTTGGGGTTGCTTATTAAGTACTTTGAGAGCGCTTACACTCATATTAATTGTGTACTCCTATCCTAAAAAGGGAGATCCAGGTGTAAGAGGTCCCATGGGTAACCCTGGAAAAGAAGGCCCAAAGGTAGGCAAGGAAATATCAGGCGCTACTCAGTATACTCAGTAGACAATAAAACACATTTTGTAATGTAATTGTTTTTGTGGATCTAAATGAATTATTCAGCTTCTCAGCATGGCAAAATAGTATGTAACACAGAAAGCCTCATTTTTATTAAAATGTGTGTTTAATTTAATATATAGAGATTTACATTGACATATGCTTTTCATAAATCACCTTTTGGATTATCTTTGAAAGCCTAACCAGCTGTTCTACAACTCATATTATTCTGCACACTCTTATGTGCTCGCTGCAGAAGTTGTTGCTATGGATACAGTGTTTCACTGCGTGTGCTGTAAGAGGGGAAGAGAAATTTTGAAGTTTTACACCCATCAGCCTTTAGTTTTAGGACTTTTCATGTTTGGTGAAAAACTCTTTTTCCTCCATTGTTGCTTCTGCCTCCCTTGCAGGGAGTAAAAGGAGAGAGAGGATTCCCAGGCCCCACAGGAGATAAAGGTGATGAGGTGAGTGAAAAAAGGTTTAATCTAAACAAATGAATCCGGTAGTAGTAACCATACGGAAGTCACTGTGACATTGAGAGGTAGGTTTTTTAAAAGTATGTAAATATATTGTAATGTCTGCCTCATCTTCAAGCCTGTCTACTCTAAAAGTATGTTTTCAAAAGAAGCTATCAAAAGCTATCCATAGTGCTGCGTGTGCACTATGCCCACTATGCACTTTATAAAGAACGAAGTGTGTGTGTGTGTGTGTGTGTGTGTGTGTGTGTGTGTGTGTGTGTGTGTGTGTGTGTGTGTGTGTGTGTGTGTGTGTGTGTGTGTGTGTGTGTGTGTGTGTGTGTGTGTGTGTGTGTGTGTGTGTGTGTGTGTCTGTGTGCGTGCGTGCGTGCTAATTAAAAAACAAGCCACTCTTTAGAGGAGCTGAGAAGCATTTCAGAGGTCAACTTTCAGCATTGAAGTGCAATGGCAGGAGATTTGCACAGGCAGGCAGACTTGTTACTGGATTTTATAGGCTCAATAAAAACATGTTTTATAGCCCTGTTGAATTTCTTTTCCCCTTTAAATGATAAAAGAAATCCCTGAGATACATACATGCAATGCATCTCTAAAATACAACAAACAGTACAGAAATTCCTTGTCTAAACAAATGAATAAAGATGCGGCATATACATAGACAATGGCATTTTTTTCACATCTTCTGCATAATCAAAGGTGCTACAAAGATAAGAAAATTTGAACATAATCACAGGAGTAATTGCAGTGAATGGAAAAGTTTTCCCATTCATCCTCTACAGTATTGTTGCAAGCTCTATGTGCTGTATTATTTTGTCTGTGATTGTTGTTGCTAATGGATTCATAGAAAGCTGGTCTACTTAGGTAGTATCTGCTTAGTGTGTCCTGAACATCCAGTAATACAGCAGGGCCAGATGCCCACATGACCTATTTCTCGCCATATATGGAGGTTTTACGAATGGACTGACCATTAATGTTAATGTTTAACTTTGCACCCATGAGAACACATTTGTAAAGTTGTACACTCTTAAGTCCAGTGTTACTGTAAAATATGGATGTAAATATTCTGTTTCAAAAGAGACATTATTTTGAAAAATGGTGATCCAATTTGTCTTCTCCAGGGGACTGCAGGAGTACCAGGACTTCCTGGGGTGACCGGTCGTACAGGGGCCCCGGTAAGACACCTGCCGTTCACATGGTCTGATTATATACAGAATCTCTTTCATTGTAGAAAAATAACACAAATTATCTTTTTACAGTAACTTTATCTCAACATGTGTGAGGCTTTTTTCTAAGGTTTATGCCTAAAACAGGATGTTGTTCTGTTTGCAGGGGCTTATGGGTAGACCCGGGCCAATGGGCCAACTAGGAGGAAAAGGAGAAAAAGTAAGGTGTTATCATATAAACATGTATCTTAAAAATGTAAGTAGTGTATGTCTTCCTGTGCTTTATATACAGTAAACAGTGGATCAACGTGTGCACTATATAACTTTAAACTCTGTTTGCTAATTTGCATGCAAAGTATTCAGATATGATTAGTTGAAGAATACCATGGCTCAAAGCCTGTAATAAGTGGATGGTTTTGACAGGCAGTAGTGCAGCAGGCAGTAAACTTTTCTTTATATTTTCCCCCTCAAAATGTAGTTTTATCATACATTTTAAAGATTGATTTATAAAATGGAAAACAAAATGGCTCCAGTTCCTATAATAAATATGATAAATACATTTTTTGTAATACTAAATAATTCAAGGCTTTTCATCATTGCTATATGCATCAAAGTGTAGGAAGCCAGATCTTTTAAAGGAATCTTAGATATTTTTTTTCTCAGGGTTGGCGAATGAGGTTCCATATCATGGTATTACATTAGCATGGGCATTGTGCTTGACAAACATTTCCATTTCCACAGACATATTTAACAATTCTTATGGTTTGTGTTTGGCAGGGAAATGAAGGACCCCCAGGCAGGCCAGGGCTTCCAGGGCCTCCGGTAAGTTCCTCCTGCCTCAACAAGAGATACTGATGCTGATACGTCTCAAAACCTCTGTTAAGGTCATAGTTTCTATGTTGCCCTAAATGTACGCTTAAATACATTTTATGGTAATTTTGTTACACAATGTAACCTTGTTCATTCTTAAGGTGCTGAGACACTAACCCGATAATCGGAGGTCAGTGACTCGTCTGTCCGAGGGGCTGTCGGCGTTCATTTTGGCCGACCTGACATGTTCAGTCGGAGGCAGGGCAGTCAGGACTCACCCGGAAGTGGCGAGCGGAATGAGCGTGACTAGAGACTCTCAAAATCTGATGAAAATCTTTGTTGATCTGAAATGAAGACTAGATTCAGCAACTGCATGGCATATTTCTCGCTTAAATGTTTTCAGAAACATGTTTCAGTGAACTATTTTAGTACAATATGAGATCGTATTCTGAACGAGCCGCCATGACAGTCTGGCTTTGAATTTCCAGAGAAAACAAAAACCCATGTGACGCGTTCATCCAATCAGCTGCCGGTTTTCATTTTTGGGGCAACAATACAGATTAGCGCCGCCTGCTGTTATGGAGATGTATTACGTCTTGTCTCTTTGGTGTGTTCTGTGGCACTTTTTGGACCAACTCCGGGAGACTGATCAGTCCAACTGGATTTTCTGCCGACGGTTGGCTGTCTGGTTGGTGTGTAACTGCCATTAAGGTTACAGACTTAAAGCCATCCATTCAACGCAGATGGCACATTGAAAAATATGTAATCTTCTTGCTTTTCTCAGCACTATCCAAAGATCTTCTTTTCCCATGATCAAGTAAATGTTAGAGCCAAAACCTTGCCTTGGCATCTGTTCCTACAGAAATGACCATCAGTGCACATATTTTAGCCAGTCTAACAGTATTTAGTGTAACAAGAAAAACAGAACTGACAAACAAGCTAAAATATGATGAAATTGTGGCGACCTGCTCACTAGCATTGAATCATGCTCATACCCTTTAAAAGGCCAGTGAGTAAGCACTTCCAAAGGCAAATCTATAATTCATCAGCTGTCCCCTTGATCCTGCCGTGCCCCCCCACACACCCTGGTCTCATAAACTGCAGTCTGGGAGGACAGGGGATGGCTCGGTGGCCTGAAAAGGGCACAGGCATCCACTTGCTTCTAAATGAGAATCTTCACTCCTTCTACATTTACAATAGCTGCCCTCTACCAATCTATCATGGGAAAAACATTCTTTTATGTCCTAATACTACCTAAGAAGACTAGATTACCTAGTTCTCATACCCAAATCTCTTTTAATCACTGTGCTCTTTTGTATTTCTGAAATACTCTCGTATTCTGAATTGCCACTAGCTCAAGGATTATTAAGTCTACTGTTCTCTATTTTTCCTCTTCTTTTCACTTCTCCCTCTCTCGCACACTCTTTCCCTCTCTTTGTGTAATCACCAAATGAGCTATTGATCTCTCCCATGTAGCTTTTAAGGGCTTAACAGTGTATAACTGCTCCAGACCTACTGTACAGTTCTCTGTAAAGACTCTGGATGCCTAAAACTCAACAGAACAGTTAGAAGATGATTTACTGTTGATTGTGTTTCAGGGTGTACCCAGTGTGGAGGGCAATGGGATGAGCAGTCTGTACAAGCTGCAGGTAAAGACTTCTCAAATGACTTCGACTCAGCGATAATGTCATTGTGATCCATTGTGTGCACGTCGTAGTGCCTTCAATCATATTGTGTTTAAAATGAGTTTGACCCACATTCCGAAATAATGTGTATATAGTCATAACATTAAAAAAATTTCTTTTCAGAGTGGTGGAGCTATTTTAGGACCCCCTGGAGCTCCTGGCGCTCCGGTAAGCATAATCATCATGCTTGAAGCAAAATCCTTTACAGTTTACTGTGGAGACACATTAGCACACAGGCACCTTGATACTGTATGAGCCGCAGAGCCTGAGAGAGCTGAATAACAAATAACCTGACCAGCCCTCCAGTGTTATCTCGGCTTCTGAGGTCCTATCACAGTCAATCACGTTCATTTAAAGCTGAATGTTGGTGAAAGCAAAGAGGCTTCCTGATTCTCAAACAGGTGTTTCTGACCCACCCCCCGAGGGCACACAACATGATTGATATGCAAAATGGACTTAGAAGTTCAGTTGCTCCGTACGGTGCCACGCTGAAGTGACCCGATTTGCTTATCAGCTCCCCCCTGCTCTGCCTTATCAGACAGTTTGTAATCTTGTCCAGTGTCCTGGGAGACATTCATTCACAGGCCCTGCAGGGATCCATCCTCCACAACAGACACTAAACGTGGTAACAAAAAATAGACACTCCAATGTCCCCAGTGCACAATGCATATGAACCACAGCTCAATCTTGAGGATTCTCCCTGTACTGCATCCATCACAGACCAACAGCTCCTCTGGAGCAACCAATACAAGAGCATCTTCATCAGTGTTAAGAGGGAGAAGAGGCCAAATGTATCAATTATTCCTTGTTTTTTTTAATGTGGAAAAATGCTAGAAATGCTAGAAATTCTTCACTGAAAATGTAATCTAATAAACAGACTGGATTATATGATCCTGATCGTTTTAAATCTTGCTCGAAAGACCACAGTCTCACCAGTGTCCTATAACACAATGTAAGCATGATTTACAGACAAAAGACAAGAGAAGCAATGATATATGCTATGAATTTCAATGACACTAACATACAGTTGCCACGTCATTTCAGACAATATTTATGATTTGTATGGTAGCGGTTGTCGCATTCATGGGAGTAATCTGTCCTCTCTCTCTCTCTCTCTCTCTCTCTCTCTCTCTCTCTCTCTCTCTCTCTCTCTCTTTTTTTAAGGGTCCCAAAGGAGATGAAGGACTTGCAGTGAGTTGAAGCTTTTTATTATTGAATATATTTTTCATGAAATGTTTCTCTATTTTTTGTGCTGCCCAAAAAATAGAGAAGTCAGAGTTTTTTCAGTTGCCTTCCATCAATGTATCTGTGGTTTTCTACAACATAAGTCAATAGACCTTCAAGCTATAAGCACTTAACCACTCTCAGTAGAACTCAACTCAACACACAGCGAAAGAATGATCATGTCTCCAGAAAATATGAAACTGTTGTATTGTCTTGCCAGTGGGAACCTATGAACTCTCTCTGCACTTTGAATGCCCCCCACCCCATATTGACAGCTGAAAACAATCCACGCAGACATGGAAACAATTTGATGCTCCTGCCATCAACTTAAATTCTTTTTTTTTCTCACAGGGCCAATTGCATTTTTTATTGTTTTGTTGCAAAGTGATTTTTCACCAGGATGTTAATTTGACATTTTAATAAATTGTGGGAGCGGCTCCAGTGCTGTGGTGGAATTGCCACAATCCGTCTCACAGCTGATCCTCTGGCTGGCCCACTCTTTCCTTAGTCGCACTCGCTTATTCATGACAATCTACATGTGTGACAATTACCTGCACAATCCGTCTATGTCAGCACCGGTCGCCCCACCATTCTGTGTAATGGCATTTCTCCATGGACGCTTGAGCAAGATGAGGTAGATAGAGGCCATCACTTGCTCCAACGCTGGGAATGGGTCTCTATTTTTAGTGCAGAAGGCAAGTCTGATTGTGATTGTCAAATGGGGCTCTTTTTCTATCCCATCTATAGCCTACAAGGTGTGACAGTATGTGTCATAGATCATTTAATACAATAAACCCAGGTTGAGGTATTGTCCTCTTAGGATTGTCTTCATATTGACATATGAAGGGTTGTATTAATATGTTGCTGAGTATATCAAGAGGAGGGATGAAAATGTGGGAAATATTGGCTCTTGCAGAATTTAATTTATTTGCCTTCTTATGTAGCTTTGATCTTTACAGTATTTGCTTGTTTATGCGTAATGTTTACTGACAGTCTTATGATGATACCATTTACCTTCCAGTGGCTCATCTCCAAACCCATTCTGCTATTGAGGACTGTGAGACAAACATAGCATCATTCTTGGATGCAGAAAGGGGGAACTAACCACCCATAGTCCATATCAGTAGTGACTTTTTTGTCTTGACACAGCAGGTGGTGTGTTTTTCTGTCATAGGGGGACCCAGGGGCCATGGGATTACCCGGGCTTGAAGGGCTACCCGGTGCCAAGGTAAGCAACAGTATCGGCCCATCTGCCGATATATATATATGCCGATATATGTCCCATCTGATATATGTCCCATCTGCCATGACCTATTACAAAGTGAGGGAAAGTACTTTCTATGTTCTTAATTCTCAGTACAGAATATTTAAAGAGTTTATTTTTTAAATGAGATATCCAGTTTAAAAAAAAGAAGCTTTCTGTACAAGTCAACTTCAGAATCACTTTTTTTTAAATATTGACTGAAGGAATTTTAGGTTGAGCTCTTTGAACTGGATGTACAGTAATACCACAACAATGTGGAGCCAAATGTTAATAGTTAATAGTTAACCATCTGCACATCAAACTGCTACTATTGGACACATTTTCCATAATGGAACAAAGCTACCCCTACATGAAACATCTAAATCTAAATCTAAGTCCAAATCTGTAAAAAAAAAAAAAAAAAAAAAAAAAAAAGGAAAGGAAGGACAAGTAGAAGTGTGCGTTCAGGGGTGGAATGTTCCAGTTTCTGTGACATTCAGAGTCATTTATCCTTTAGTGGAATACTGTCAAAGGTGTGACATGAAAAGTGTTTGCTGTTGAAATAATAAAAAGACTTAAGTTTAAAAGAAGGTTGTTTATGGTAACTCCCTATTTGTGGTTTTTCTAAGTAGAGACTTGTGTTTTTAAGTGTTTAAGCCTATTTGCATTTGTCCAAACGGTGAGAAGCCCCGGAGCATCCATTACACCCAGGTTTAGGCAGTTTCTGTTATCAGTGTCCGTGTGTCAGCTCGACAGTGATTTATGTGTATTCTTTATGTTATGTCATCTATCTGACACGTCTTTAATGTTTCCTTCAGGGTGATATTGGTTTGCCTGGTCTACCTGGTATACTAGGTCCTCCTGTAAGTATTACGAATAATTTATTCCGACTCACACTGCTCCTTGATGAATCATCTGTGCTGTTTAAGTCTGCTGCTGGCAACAAGTTGATGATGTTTCATAAAGCACAAAGAATACCAGCCTTTAACAACAGAAGTGCCATAACACAACCCTACTTCGATTAAGAACCTCGGATAGATACAGTACCTGCGGCCTGTTCAGTGGATATTTCTGTGAAGCTATAGTAGACTGCTTGGTTTATTATAAACAGGAGGTAGCTTTAGATATGACACCATTGAGGACCTGTCAAACACAGTCTGTTCTTTTCCTATGTTGTGATTGACAGGGAAAGCCCGGCCCTCGCGGAGAGCCAGGGATCCCAGGAGAGCCGGTGAGCCTCAGCCTCTAACTCTCTTTGAGCTGTCAATCCACGTGTCATTCCTTTGTCACTGCCAACTGACACATTGGCTGTCTCTGTTCTCTGACAGGGTGAGAGGGGGCCACTCGGAGAGACAGGATTCCCAGGGCCCGAGGGACCCCAAGGTGTTCCTGTAAGGATGCTACATGAATTCTGTTGCTCTACCCTATATAATCACTACTAGCTGTTGCCAATGCACCTTCCAGTAATATCCAGGCGGCAAAAAAAACAACACACTGCTCCTTTACATCAGCAGGTTGTTTTACCTTTATTTGGGAAAACATGATTCAAGGACAATATGGGAAAAAAAATGTATGTTAGCGATCACTTGTCCTGTAGATGAGGGGAGGATTACAATCCTCTATGTAATTACTATCAGAGATAGTTTCTGTAATTTTCCCTGTAAGCGCACAATGGAAGAGTGTTCGCACAGCAATCAGGATCATTATCCCTTGGTTGAGATATCTCATTAACTGTGGAGATTACTAGGAGTGCAACAGTGCTGATCCAATCGAAGGTGGGAGCTGATACAAAATGTCTTTGTTTGTGTTGCACTCCTTGAGCAGGGGAGACCTGGAAAAGATGGAACTCCTGGATACAAGGTGAGATGTGCGAACGCGTTGCAAATCCCCTTATAGAAAGTGCTTTACATCAGCCGAGCTACAGAAAGATGGCACAGCAGATTTTTATTCCCCTCCCCCCACCCCCCAAAGCTACAGCATTCTGAGTGCATTAAACCTATTTGCATATTTGAGATTATAACGATAAAAACTAAATGAAATCCTGCTGATTTAAGGCTTTGTTGACTTTTAGTCTTTTTTTACCCTAATTATACCGTTAATGCTTTCAGGCAATGATAAAATGTTTGTAATAGAGGGCAGTAGACACTTAGATTAAATATGCATTTTCCTGCCTGATGAACCTGGCTAAAATTGAAACAAATACTGCAGCTTTTAGGTGACTGATTGAATCTATTATACACTATTTACTGCATAATAACACAAAATGGGCTCACAGCATGCAGAACAGATCTGCTTTGAATAGCCATTACTAACACATTATACAGTCTAATACCAGACTGGTTTGACTATGAGTATTGCTTTGTTTTGCTGTCTGATTTACAATATTCTTTTCACTATAATGACAACTCCAACAGTTTATTGTTTTCTTGTTATTAGTATTAGTTACTATTCTTCCACCAAAATCTCAGCATTGCATGAAGCCCTTCTACAGTTGTATCCTCATGTCCTTCTGCAGTAGTGCCTGCCTTTTTGGTGGGACAACAGTGCCATCTAGCAGGTGGCATTGCTCCTCTACCCAGACACCTTGCACACTGCTTTGAGGTTTAATGTAATGCTCATGGAAGCACATTTCAGTGGGCAAGATGATAGATTTAAGCCTCCCATCAGGCATTGGGGAATACAGAGTACTGCAGATTAAAGCAGGCAGGGGAGAACAGCATCACAAAGAGATGCCCGTTTTAAAAGCACATCATGCCAGATTGTCTTTTGCATGGCTCCTGTAATCCAGCAGGAAATTGATACAAAGATTCTCCCAGGGGTATTGCTCTGAGCATGGTAAAGGGAAGCAATGAGGAGTGACAGGGAGAGATTGGAAGACACAAGATGTAGTGACATGAAGCCAGAGACAGGTATTTACTCTCCCAGCTCCTCCATACAGTAGAGACAGCTGGTGGGAACGCAGGCGTTTCTCAATCAAAACAGGAGTGATGCAGAGAAGCCGTGACATTGCAGAAGGTGAAACACTGTACAGGGAGATATTATACAAGCAATATACCTGAGCTGAGTAAGAAGCAATCATTGCACAGTCATCTGAAAAGTGTACATTTCTCAAAGTCAAGTAATTCAGGAAAAGCTTGCTCACAATTTCTTTTTCTTCAGGCAACAGAACAGAAACTTTTGCAAATACTAGAGTAGATGGGAGCATTATGCCAATAGGGTGTTTTGTAAATAACAATCTCTGATTCATGTACAGATTACAATAGTGGAGTGTTGTGTGCCCCAGCATGTTACTGAACATCAATTCTTTTTGTGTAAAGGGTGACGGCTTCAGGGTCAGCATCATTTCTTTTCCCAATTATTTAGATGTTACTCTTTTACCTTTCTTCTATAAAAACATAGACTAAACATGTTTATCTGCTTTTTTTCCTAAGGGATCTGCAGGTGCAACAGGGGACAGAGGATCCAAAGGAGAACGTGTAAGTAGCATCATCCCTGTTTTCCTAAAAAATAAGCTGTTTTTAAGAGTCAGACTATAATGCATAAAAAGGTTCTGATGAATAGTAATGGAAGTCTTCACTTCAGCACAAATGTGACTAATCCCCACAAGCACATAAGCACTAGATAAAGGCATTTAACGCTCAGTGCAGTTTCCTATTGTATTTGCAAGGCAAAATTAAAGAGCTCTGTTACACTTACGCAGTAATCTATTGCAAATAGAGGATGCAAAATAAGGCTTTAAGCTTTATTGTTGGCAACCGAACTGTAGGACAGGTGACTGACTGGACACATTAGGAGAAATAGGTCAGTGTGCACAGCATGTTAAGTGATACAGTTGGGGGGTGAGTCAGGCTGTAAAATGACTGTGACTCTGATGCAGCTGATGCTAGCCAGGAAATGTAGTTTTCATTGTTATACCACAGAACTCAACAGATCTAAACAATTTGGCCAGTACTGCATTATATATATATATATATATATATATATATATATATATATATATATATATATATATATATATATATATATATATATATATATATGAGAGAGAGAGAGATGAGAAAATGTCTGGGCTTCTTTACTGCAGGGTGATCCAGGGATTCCTGGAGAAAGAGGTGTTCAAGGCGAGAGGGGTCGCTCAGGAGATCCTGGCCCCATTGGACAGATCGGACCTCCAGGCCAAAAAGGCGATCCTGGCCCTCCAGTAAATTTGGACAATGTAAACCTTTTGGTAAGTTATAAAGACAAGGTCTTGATTAAAACCTGTATCAGCCTACTTCCTTTCTGAGCTTGTGTAACTAGTTCAGTTCTCATTCCCTGTATGGAAAAATGGTGCCGCTACAGATTTCTGCATGAAACATCAAACAAGGCTGTGCAAGGGAGGTTGCTGTTCTCTTTCTGCTCAACGCTTTCCACTCCTCCTCATCCAGGCGCAACAGAAGGTCAGAGAGGGAGGGAGATGGAGACAGAGAAAAAGACAGAGATATGTGGGCATGCCTAGAGCTCTGCAGAGCAGTGAAAACACCTCCGTGTGTCACAGACATTTTACACACACTGTACGCGGTCACAGCAGTTATATAACATTCACGGTAGAGATGGAAATTGTTTGGAAAGATTCAAGGTCCAGGGCTGCTATTGTTTGTCGTTGCTACACTGGAATGCTCGAACAATGTTTGAGTGGCAGAGCATATATTGTTATATAATTTATGTTCCTTAATAATACATATGTTTAGAGGCATACACAGCTGGTATGAAAAGCTACACTTCATATGAGAAAGTAACACCAAGAAGTCTTTTTATAGAGTCAGAATATCTCATTTAACATTCCTTGACTGAATCCATTTTATTTCAAGCTGGATTTGTGGCGCAGATGTGATATAATAATGCCAGGTGGGATTTCACTGAATAGTTAGAAAAGAAAAATGTCAGCAGTAATCCCTCCTCCCCGCCCTTTTTTTCAACATAGGTTTCCACCGAGTTGTAGTGGAGGTCTTTGAGTTGAGATGCATATCAGGCATCAGTTAGATTTTCATGCAGTGATAACGAGTGTATCTCATCTGCTGCCAATTCATTATGAATGAAAGATGTATTCTTCTCCGCTGCACACACAGGGTGATCCCAGCTTCATGGAAGAACTCAAAGTGTTTATCAGAACTGAAGTATTGAGGGTCTTCGAAGGTATACATTTTTCTAAATTAAATTGTTCATGTTTTCTTTCTATCTTTATTCTCTGTTTCCATATTCCGCATTCTGCATGTGAATTTAGATTTTTTCTTACTTTGTAGAGAAGCTATCAAGCACTGCCACGCTGCAGAAGACACCTGCAGGGATCTTAGCTTCACAGGTCCACGGGCCTCCAGGAGCTCCCGGAAAGGACGGATTACCAGGTCCGCCAGGAGAGCCCGGACCTCCTGGTCCTCATGGTAAGAGCTCAGGCTGCCAGACTGAACTGTAAGACGTTAACACCACCTCAGAAAAATAACCACTTCTGTTGAAATATGAATTAGAAATAACACTCTTAACTGCTCAGAACTACTGAAGACAATTAACCCTCTGTTGTCTGATGTAATTGTAATCTATGTATGTAGCCTCACCATATGTGTACGCCTCGTTGGGGTATAAATACATGAATTAGTCCAATTGCCGTATGTTGTACCACACATTTAAAGCAGGCAGCATTTATTGCTGTAAACACACAGCTGCAGGTTGACTTGAACTATGCAGAGTAAACCGCAACATCCTTCAGTTAAAGATGTTCTTTCTGTACATAGAGTTGGGATGAAACATTGGAGCTGGATTGGGGTGGGGGGCACATGTATTTTGTAGGGATTCATGGGTATTTTTCTCTTGCTTAGACCCATATATCAATGCAGACTGAGGGGCGGGAAGCAGAGGCAAGGCCAGGAGTGTGGTGCACAGCAGCTCTCTGGGAAATATGAAGACAAACGAAGAATTGGCTGTGAATAAGAGAAACTATTATCAATGTGGACAGGAAAGAGCCCCAGTATTGATACCTCACTCCAGGAAAAAGAAAGCTTCTAAAGTAGAAAAGGAGCATAGTCAGTGAAGAGGGTCGACGTTCTTTATCAAACTGATACAACTTTCTGACTGCTCATACAACACTAATGGTTTGCCGGTTAGGCTTTATACCTCAAACTTGCTTAGAATTGTATTGTGTCGCAGCAGAACTACGGTGTCTTAACTTTTGAAGAGGAGTGTGTTCCGTGTTGGTGCAGATCAAAGCACCACTGCATTGGCCTTTCTCTTTGAGCTTTGTATCTACCTCACATTATTCAAGACCATTTACCCTTTAACCCACTGCTATAATATAAAATGCTGCTTTCATTCATAAGTAATGTAGTTATTATACTACTCGACTATAAATATCTGTGTTGTGTTTATGCCATTTGCATTACACATGTATTGGATTTTGTTTAGCTTGTTTTATTTTTTTATGCTTCCAAAGACTGTTTTATAGGTTATTCTTAGTGCAGCTTTGCAATAAATATTTATTGAAAACAAAGAGGAAAGTTTTTTTTTTTTTTTTGATAAATCAAAAATGCAACAACTTCTTAATTTTTTCTTTGTTGACTTGTGCCTCCACTCAGCTGGGGAGAGAGTTTGGGGTAATATATCCTCATTATTTCTTGTCATCCTCTGCTGGAGACTGTGCTCCTCTGGAATATCCAACTTGACTTCTTCCCTGATATGCCAAAATGAATTGTTTATGGAGAAAAATAACCCCTCTGTTGAATTCTTTCTTTTTTCTCATTGTTTGATTTCACATGGGTGAAAGTCTCAAGCTGTTTGAGAATACCCATAAGGACGCATGCAGAACAACACTTTTTTGTTTGTTTTTTCCCTCCCCTATGTTGTAATTGAGTACTCATTTATCATTCTAGTCATCTTTTACATTTGAGAGTGTAATGAAAAGACTCACTGATGTAATCCATTTTGTTTGAGTGTGTTTTTCATAAATAATTTTTGTTTTAACATTCATTTTTAATTTTGTATTTTCAGTGCATTCTGTATATTTATTAATACTGACTGAAACAAAGTGTCTTTCATTATATCAGCCTGTAATCTCTGTTTGACAGCTGCTCTGCTTTGTGCTGTACAATATGGAAATATCAGTAAATATCCCACAGTAATTTGTCTTTGATGGAGCAGCTTTCTTCTTTTGTAAGGCATAGCATGAATACATAGATGTTGCTGTTAATACTGTTTACAACAGGTGCAGGACTGCAATCTTATCAATCAAGCATGAAAAAGCACTCTGTGGCAATATTATTTTCTATTAACGTATTTTGTCCATTAGCGCCCCAAGAAATAATTTGGTTTTCAACCAAGTGCAGACAGAGTATGTCGCTTTCGCATCCAAGCTTATTGCCCTGTGTGCTATTCAGTATTTTTTTGCTTAAGGTACAGTGCTCTTTTCTCCATGGAACGTCTCCTCCCTGAATGAATGCCCCAGGCTCTGTGAGTGTTGAAAGAAGTCTCATTATTGCGTCAATGTGTGGATAGCCCCTCTCTCTTTGAGACTCGGTTTTGGAGCATTCATAAGCCTTTTTTTCTGAGATTTTCTCTGACATGTAAGCGTTGAAGCGTTTCCCCTTTGGGCCAGGCGGTGCAATGCTTGATACTCCTGTCAATGTTTCTGATGCACTCCATGCAACCGCTGGTCCTGAGACTCCATTACTTTAAGTGCCTCTTGGGGAAATATATTCGCAGCCCCTCATATTCTTACTTGGTATGCTGCTGTTTTGAACTGTGAAGACTAACCGGCTTTGCATGGAGTGAGAAAGCCTTTGGATAACATGTTTGTGTGCATATTGTTATCGGCAACGCACACATTGGCCTGACATGAAGATTAGTGCAAATGCTTTGATTTGATTTTACTCATCAGCCAGACATGCTCTCCCTGTGTTTATATCTGCTTTATGTTTTATTTTATCTAAAGGCCATTATAAAAAAGATTGAACATAATCTAGTTTTCTCTCTGTGGTCAAACTTTATGTTCTCCCAGTGAATTACATCTCTGAGTCTAGTTGTCATGAATAGACATTATTGTTTTCTGCATCTGTTTGTCTTCTACAGAATAGGTCTTTCTTTTCTCTCTCCGAATGCCTTTACTGACCCAGATATCTGACCTCCGAAAAAAGCCTCTTTGCTCTGTTTTAAATTCTTCAAAACCATTTGCTTTTTCCCTATTGTTTACAAAAAGTTGTACAAGCCCACAGCGCATCCTTCTTCGAAAGCTAAAGTTATTTGATGATTTTAATTTTGACAAGATATCAGAATGTCTTTTATTATTCACATGTTTGGGATTGAAACTGGGAATCCAGAGCAGCCTGTTTCTACATCAGCTAAACCAAAGCTACTTTTCTCAAAATAAATGCAGACTTCATACCTGACATGACCGCCGTATTGATGATATTAATATAATCAAGAAGCTAATCTGTACGAGTCCCTGGACAGATATAAAGGTTGTGAAAGTGTATACTCATCTTGACAGTTGGATTTTAACATGTTATGGCATTTTGTACTAATATTTCTAACTGTACTACCATGCTCTGTAAACATGACACAGCGCAGTTCTACTTCATCTCCGCAGTATTTGTACTCAGCCCCAGTGTTGTGTCTGTCCTCAGGGTACAGGGGGCAGAAAGGAGAGCGAGGTCAGCTTGGTCTGGGGTTACCAGGAGATCCAGGATCCACTGGCCCACCAGGTGAGAGACATCTTAGTTTGTATGCTTAATTTAATGTAATGTAATATATGTATTTTATCACAGTCAGCAACAGGCATCAGCAAGGACTGGTCCAGGATAATTAGTTCCATTGGAGATTTTCTCCAATTTACTATTACTTAAAGTTGCATTTATCAATATGTTTATATTAACAACTGATCAAATGACTGTGTGACTGAGTGAAAAGGGTCATCCATTGTGATGAACCCACAGAGACGCTGATGACTAGCTGGCGAGCGTAGGGGAGCATTATATTGCTAAAACGAGATATTAGCCTCAGGAATTGGTGGAGACCAAAACGGAAAAAAAAGGAAAGGGAATATTGGACTTGCATTCATCAGGTGGCATGAAACACAACTCCACATGAATGCCAATCTAGCTCTGTATTTTTGCCTATATAAAAGAGCACTTCTGGCAGTCATGCTTTGATTATATTTTGATTATATACCTCATTTGTCACAGAATGACCAGTCTCCGCCACATCTACCCTTGTTTATCAGGTTTTCTTACCTGTCCACCGAAAGGCGGGAAGTGTAGCGTATCTCACTGTGATGTCAAATAACTTTGGTTGTGTCAAGTCTCAAACCTCCAATTCTATTTCAGACATCATTTGATATCTCAGCATGTTGGAGATAAACACAACTCCCAGATGGCATGTTTTCTAAAAACTCAGCCGCTGCTGTGACACAAATGGGGGACATAATAATAACAATAGTAGAGGACAAAATGCTGCAGTGACTGAGCAATGTTGTCCCTTCTGTAAAGTAGAAGCCCAGCTTGTTGTTGTCCTGCACAAAAGTTTCACTGAATACAACCCAAGTTGTCAGCTTGTCCCATGCTCCTGTGAACTAAAAGAAATCACTCCCCATATCCCGATGCTGACTTTCAGCCTGTGACAGCAGTGGTATATCCCTGAACATAAAGTCATCCATCCAACTATGTATGTGCATAATGCATGTGTAAGGCAAAGGGAAGTTTGCTATAGCTCCTTTGGAGAGGACAAATCACAGCTGTTGAAAGACATCATCT